>NW_004524598.1:2092309-2127944 GCF_000260255.1 Octodon degus
ATGCTACAATTACCACTAAGGAAGTAATTTACAGAAAGATTATACAGGTAATATACTTTTCATATATGCCATAGCAAATTTCCCTTGCTAAGAATATCTCAGATGTGTCAAAGCCTCTATTATTGGAGGAATCAACACAGGATGTATTATTTCTATCAACTGTCCCACACTTAGAATCTGTTTGCTATACAGGAATGATTAGCTCATGATGTTACTCTTGGACACAACCCAACAACATGGTTGGTTGTTAGGCTTTTTCACAGGAAGATTACTGGGTTTTCTCCCCTCCCATTTTTGCCTTAGCTCATATTCCATTTCATTCCAGAAAAAATATCTGGAGATAGGCACTTTTTAATGGGAAGTGGATTATTCCGATCACAGTTCTGAAGGTGTGAGAGCTTGGTACTAGAATCTGCTTGGCTGGTGAGAATCTTGTGACCTACATCAAGAAATTATTGATAACGTTATGGTGGGATCATGTCAGAAATTGAGAAATGGAAGTAAGGAAGTGCTACTCCTGGTTTTTTGTAACAATCCATGCCTGTAAGAACTGGAGTACTATGAGAACTGCTTAATCCCCTCCCATACCCCAGTGACCATCACTTTTCTTTAGATTCTACTTCTTGAAGATTCTACTACCTTTTAAGCCTGCCACACTGTGAATAAAATTTCCACATCAGAGAACTGTAAGAGACAAACCATATCTAAATTAGACTTTCCATATTCTGGTCTATAAAATAAAAATACCTGTGTAACCTACACTTAAACATGCTCCTTGAAGCTGATCTTGTAATGTCTGAAACTCACATAGCCAACTATTTCTAAAGAAGCAGCTGTATGGTGATATAACCTGGGTCCTTGCTTTCTAGGGATAGTGGGAATGAAAACCAAGGACAAAGTTTCAAGGAAAAGAATAATTTTAATTGGAAAAAAAACAAACAAACAAAAATGGACTCCAGCTTGGGGAGCAGCTGGATGGGGCACACTACGACGAAGATGATCAGACTGACTCATGAGCAGACAGCAAGGACCACTTTTATGAGGTGCTGTGGTGGGATGGATTCTAGCTTATCATTTTCTCACTGTGCTTTCACTGCTCTGGAGGAATCTTTATATCTTATGGGATGTACTGGTTAATTGACTAATTGTCTCCTTGTGTGAGGAACACAAAGCTGAATTTAAATCTACATGGTTCTGCTCATGAAGCCCCACTTAAGAACATTTGCCTGAATTGTATAAAAGGAAAACAAGAGGGAAAGACTGCATGCTGATCTCCTTTCCAAGAACTTTGTTGATGCTGATTTTCATTTCATTTGCTGTTTTTGCAGAGAAGCTCCGGCTGTTCTCTTCAGCTGAGATTCCTTCAGTTTTTGCCTTTGCCAAGGACAGCTGCTGATCTCTTGGGAGGGGCTCTGGTCTTTGCCTTCCACTTGAACATCGTCTCATGGCACAAATTTTTTAGCTTTAAGTACCAGCCTCTCAGCTTGCCAGTGCTGACTCTCCATCCTCCAGCACCAGCTTTTGGACATTTCAGCAGACCCTTCATTTCAGATTCTTCATCCTCCTCATACAGACCTGCATGGGACATTGCTGTGGGCTTCAGGTCTTTGGATGGATTCTTTGCATCTCTAGCATGAGAACAGATCTCTTGCACTCTTCTCCATCTGACTCTGTGGGCAGATACTGTCAGCTAATCTTGTTTCTTTTTGTGTGCAAAAGATTATTTATAACCAATTCCCACCAAAACAAGAACACAAAATCCCTCCAAGGATAAACTTGGGTTCAGTAACTTTAATAATATTAACTACCAAGCTAATGGCCACACTCTGAATAAGCAAGTATGAAGGACACTTTGCCATCCAAAAGAAACTACAACTTTTATTCTCTTCCGAGGTAACACATTCTTCTCAAGTTTCTTCACCTAGTACAGCTCTGGAAAAATCCATAGTTCCCTGCAAAGTTTCTTTATCGACTGCGACAGGATGGAAGTCCTGTTGTCCGGTGCCCGGAGTCTGGTGTTTGGAGGAATCTTCTTCAGTTATGCTAACAGCTGAAGCCTCATCACTGGCTTCAAGGTACCCTTGGCCATGTCTCTAGCCAGCTGCATAAGGTGCTCTCCATCAGGTGCAGCCAGAAGCTTAGAACATGCCTGCACCTGTCCATTGCCGTTTTATGATCACCCATCTGTTCACACAGATTTAATTGCTTTCACAGAAAATGGCTATTAGTAGATTCATATTTCAGAGCTTTTGAACAGCAAAAAATAGCCTGCTTAATATTGTCTTGTTCCAGGGACAGTTGTACCAGTCTAACCCATTCTTCAGTGTCACTGGGAATTAAATGTGCAGCAATGAATGCCAACCAGTGAGTAGCTGTGTACCCTCAAATCTTGAAAATTATTTTAGTTGTCTTATCAATGTGTCTTCCATCTTTAAGGGAGTGAGATAGGATAGGTAAATCTAGGGCTAACAAACTCTTCAGCTGACCTTTATTTTTCTAAATAACTAACATACCTATACACAAGATCTAAGATAAATGATACAAAATGAAGGTGAAGTTTTGTTCTACTTTTAGTTACCTCTTGGGCGATTTGAGGACTGAGAAAAGTCACATGTTTTGGCAAAACTTACTTTCACATCCATGCCTTGGAAAAATCATACTGCTGTGCCTCAGAAGTATTTGCCTCAGAAGAATATTGCTTTCAATGATTGCCGTGTTAAGGAGCAAGCAGGAGTTTGTCCTTTGTTGCCATGGGAATCTCTGACTATATCAGTTTGTACTTTCTATTAAAACATTGTCTTAGAAACCAAATTGGAGTACCAAATTTGATTACTAAATTTATTTTTTATATATATTTTTTATTTTTAGGGAAGGATCTACAGGGTTTTCAGGGTCTCACTACTAGACCAGACTCATAGTGATTCTCCTATTTATAGTCTCCGAAGATCTGAGATTACAGGCATGTGTCATCATGCCCAGTTTCAACTGCCATCTCAGCACACCCCAGGGACAGGGCCGGCAGGGTAGGCCCAGGGATAGAACCCCCTACCCCTGCACCTGCTTGCAGGCACTTTAATCTGTGAGCTATTTGGCTGGCCCTTTGATTACTAAATTTGTAATCACTGCTATAAGTGTGTCATTGATTCTGGGTCCTCTCAGCCAATAGAACAAGATATTGTGTGTGTGTGTGTGTGTGTGTGTGTGTGTGTGTGTGTCTATGCTAACTCATGCATTTACAGTGTATCTGTAAATATTTCTGTATGTCAGAGTGTCTATAATAACCTAAATAAGACCTTACATAGATGTCTTAAACTCTAATCTATTACCATGTGTATCTTTAGATTCCTCCTCTTGCTTATCTATAACCTTTCCTCTAAAACAGACATCTATCCCTTGGCAACCTTTAATCTTAATTGTTTGCATCTAGTATGCCTGTAAAAATTATCAGAAGAGTTAATCTAATCTGCTGTGAAATAATTTTATTAACTCTAGTATAGTGCTGATATGCATTCGCTTTGCCTTTATAAACTATACTCATTTCCAAAATTAGTATGAGACTTTTCACCTCACCCTCCTCACTGAAGATATTTCACGTGTAATATAGTTCTCTCATTTTATCATATTCTGTGCTGTATCTTGTGATCTCCTTTTATATATATTTTAATCACAGATAAAAGTTTATGCAACAAAGCTGATGGACTTTTTATTTTTAATGTATTTGGTTGTTGCAGGGTCTCACTACACATCTCAGACTCATGGTGATCCTCCTGCTTGCAGCCTCCTCAGTGCTGGGACTACAGGTGTGAACCACTATGAACTCTGGCTGGCTCAGCCCATCCTGAGGGCCAGGATGGTGTGGCATGTGGTGTCAGGGATCGAACTGTGTTCCCTTCACTTGCCTAAGCAGGTGCTTAGTCTGCTGAGCTATCTCGCCAGCCCCAGTTGATGGATTTTGACAAATGGATAATTTTATGTATTCATCATTATATTATCAAACAGATCAGTTGCAGCTTTCTAAAAATTTCCATCATTACTTGGATTCAACCCTTCCTTCACAATCATCAAACTCTTGCAATGCTGTAAGCTTACTATCTAAATGGTTTACTGTAAACATCAATTAATTAGATTAATACACAAACTAATCTTTTCAGGGTTTTCAAGGTATCTTATCAAGAATATGCATTTGCCATCACTTGATGTCTTTGTGTAGTTTGATAGCACATTATTTTTATAGCTAAAATGTGTCACATTTTATGGTTAAAGAAGTGTTTATCTAGTCACTGTTTTGAAATATGCTGGCGCTCCAATTTCTTTTTTTTCTTTTTTAGCGGTAATGGGGATTGAACTTAGGAACCTGCACTTGCCAGGCAGGCGCTTATTCTATATCTCCCTGGCACATCCAATTTCTTGTTATCATAATAAACAACAAATTTGTATAATACAAATTTGTATAATAAATTTGTATATAGCTTTTGTGTGGACATATATTTCCAGATCACTTAAATATCTAGGAGTTAGATTGTTCAATCATGTATTAAAACTATATTCAGCTTTACAGAAACTGTGCGCTTTCCAATATGGCTGTACTAGTGTTCATGCCCCCAGTAATGAATGAAAATGTCTATTGCTGTTCCTCATCACTACTGGTAGAATGGGTTCCTCATCACTACTGGTAGAATGGGTCGGGGATTTTGGTTTTTGAATTATAGCCAATCTATTATGTATATACTGTATTTAAGTGTTATAATTTGAATTGTCTTGATGATGTTGATATTTAGATTTCACTAAAGATTTAAATATATTTTCATGTGTATATTTGTTATCTCTATACTTTTGTGCATGCTTTAATAATTTACATTTAATTGTAAGAGCTCTGTGAACATTTTGCTGAGTCCTCTACCATATCTATGCATTCTGTAAATATTTTCCTTAGTCTATGATGTATTTTCCACTCTTTGAACTGTGTTTCACAAAATTTTTAATTTCAACAAAGTACATTATTAAGTCTTTGTTCTTTTACTGACTGTCCTTTTAGCATTTCATCTAAAAATTAATTACTAACCTCAAGGTCAAGTAATTTTCTCATATTTCCTTCCATGAATTCTTTAACTTTCATTTTATGTTTAAGGCACATGATTTTTATGCCGTTTACACGTCAAAGCATTTTTGCTGCTAGTATTAGTAGGATCAGTCTGTTGTCCAAAACTTTCACTTGCCAAATGCTCAGCCCCATGTGCTCAGCAGACACAGAGGTAAGCTTCTTTCTGATCTGGCATAGGCTAAAAGGGGAAGACCATAACCCTCCTTGATACAGGGCTGCTACCTACCAGGATTCAGCCTCATCTTGATGTTGAACATCCTCGGAGCCCCTGTCTGTTACTTAATCCTATGTCTTAAATTACCAGTATCTTTGGGTCTGGGGTCAGTTTGAATGCTCCTGTAAATATATGCTGATTTGTGAGAATGCATCATTTAAGACAGCATAAAGTGGAAGTTGCTTATATGTAAAATATCCTCAAATTCTTAGTTATTATATTTTCAAATCAAAATCATGACATAGTTTTGTCAAACTTCATGCCTTTTTTGAAGTGACTTGGCTTGGCTATATAGGCTGCGGGTGCTTTGTTCTTGTGTAAGTCTTACTTTAGCAATTGATTCCAAGAAGCCAGACTGATGAATGGCTCCTTGGAAACCATAGTGCAGTTATCAGAAATGCAAGCGGGTGGGCATAGCTGACATTTGAAAAACTAGATTTATCATGCAGCCAACTTTAAGGTTGAAGTACTCTCCCTTGGGTTGGAATTCAGCTTTTGTTAATTAAAAACCCATTTACCTTAACGGTACTAGGTTTTCCACAAATCTAAGATGTGAACGCCTGCAAGTGATTCTGACACACTTAAAGCCCAGGCTGCATAGAACCAGTGATTTATTTTTTTATTGTCAGAGATGTCCTTGACCCAGCTCTCTCTGCAGGGAAAATAAGAATACAAGTTACAAAATGAAGCCTAGCATTGCCCTCTAAAATAGTTCCACTGTAAATTTTGGGAGATGAAAGTGTATCAGCATATTAATAAATCTCCATCCTACATAATTCTGCAAGGGATAGCACTAGAATACTGTGGTGGTTTGTATTTAGGTATCTCCCCCAAGCCCTGTGTGGTCATAGGGGGGCTTTTCAGAGGGGGCTGGATGTGTGCTGCTGGGATCAAGGATGTGTGATGACTAAATTCTCCACTGCCTGATTTCACATCATTCTGGATAGGATTAAGAGTGCCCCAGCCTGGGTGTGAATGCTACCTACCCTTAGGGTGAGTAGCCTGCGTAAAACAAAAAGGATGGAGAAAAGGTCACAGATTGCCAGTCATTTGCTGCTTTTGCTATTCTGCCTGCCATGAGATATTTGTTCTCTACTGTGGTTTCCATCAGCCATGCCACTCTGCCTGGGACACAGCTGATTACGGACTGAAACCTCAACAAACCGTGAGACAAATAAAGCTTTTAACTTTGGATGCTGGGTATTTTGTCTCAGCAATGATAAAAACAACTAAGAGAAATATGATTAAGAAGAGCCTTAAAATAAGATTGTATAGACTTGTATTCCAGCTCCAAAATGCCTGGATCATTGACATTGTTCTTTATCATCCTCGCCTTGTTTTCCTAATTAATCTATAAAAGTACTAGATTTAATGCTGTCTCTGCTCATATGGAAATACATTACAGAGTTAACTTGGTTACAGAGTTAACTTCTAAAGTAGAAGGGGTGAAGTTTCCTTTCAAGCATAAGTGAAACAAGAATATTCAAATTGCCATAATCCTTTAAGGAGGAGCTCATAAAGGGTAAAGTTGTTTGATCAAGTTGTTTGCCCCTGTTGGCTGGGTGATGGGATTCACAACCCACCTCAGCTTCATCCTGGAGTTGCTCTATATCATCCTATCTCTTTTGGAGGCTTTAAGTATCATATTTTTCTTCTATTATTTTCTCAGCTATGTTTTATCTACAGAAAAGTCTATCAGAGTAAATTTTTCTTCTTCATAGATTGTCAGCTTCTTTCAGCCTTTCTCTTTCACTGTAAAATGGGTAGAAGAAAAGATCCTTTGAGGTACAAGTGTGAGAAAAGAAGGTAAGAAAATTAGCAAAAATAACAAATATTTGAAAATATCATTTTGTTATCAAGTACCCAGTTTCTGAACAGTGGTTTGCCAACTAAACATTACCAGGTTGTGGATAGTTTGTCTCCCGTCTGGAGTTGAATTCCAAGATCTTCTCATCTCAAAGAATTGAATAAAATGAGCAAAATGCAGAGACAGTTTTTTCAAGAAAGCAAGAGCAACTGGGGAGAGAAACTGAGTTTACAGATCAAGCTTAGACTGTGTAAACAAAAAAAGGGGGCAAGGACAACAATAAAAGGACATCATGAATCTGGAAAACACAGTGTGGGCTATCAGAGAAAGTAAAAAGCAAGCCTTCGTGGCATTGATGTGTCATTTTACGCTGGGTAAATCTGGCAGAAACCTGGGAGAACCCCCAGTGCTGGTCCTGTGAGGCAGGGCTGGGATCCCACACATCAGGGATGTGTCAAATGTCAGGTCTATGGCATTTATTGAAAACCTGCTTGAATTCTCATAAGAAGTCTGCGTTGAGGCCTTTGGGAGCTGTTCTGCTTGTTTCTGGGATCTTGTAACTAATCAGCCATTCCCTTTTCCCAAACAGACTGTGACACTCCCATTTCCTACCTCAATTCCACTCTATGTGTAGTATCCGAAGCCCAATGACAATAACTCAACAGACTTATACTACTACCTAGTATTTGCTGCTGCTATGAGCCAGTAATTTTCTCTAATTCAGAAAATATTAATGTTGACAACTTCCAGCTAGTGAATGAGACAAGGGGAAAAAAAAAAGAAAAAACCAAAACATTGATTTGAAACTGCACCCAATCAACAACAAAGAGAACAAAATGGTTCAAGAAGAGATGAAACCCAGGACTCAGAATTTTCCTCAACTCATCCTTTGACCAGCATAAATTTCCAATGAGTAACAGCACTCCCATCTGAGATCCAGGAAAAATATGAGTTTTGCTCTGGAACCCACATATATTTTAGCAAGTACCAATGGAAAGCTGATCAATAAAGAACATCAAAGGCAACTTGCATTGCTCTCGCATTTGCCTCATCTGAGTGCTCCTCTTGCCAGCGCCTGCAGCTGTCTCTATGTCAGACAGCAGCAATCAAGGGCAGAATGTGGGCAACCTCTGTCATGTTTCATTTCATTTTTTTAATTTTATTTTTAAAGAATACAAAACAGTGATAGAAAAAAACAGCCTTAGAAATAATACAAAATTTCACTAAACAAATTAATAGGAATTCAACAATGGTTGCTGTACTGAATGATGCTATCTTCAAATTAGTTGTTCAGGTTACCAGATGTGAATGTGTATGACTGGCTTAAAGAAAAAAATAAATAACAAAAAATTTGTAAGAGGTTCAAAGAAAAAAAAAGAATAAAAAGGAAGAAAAAATTAAGCATTAACTGCTCTTTTCAAAAGACCAGCAGAAATTGACAGTATAATTAATTATCCAACCTTTTTTTTTTTTTCTTTCTGTATTTAGTATAGGTTCTGCAGGGTCTCACTACCCAAATTAGACTTCCTAGTGATCCTCCTGTTTGCAGCCTCCCAAATGCTGGGATTATAGGCATGCACCACCACACCCAGTCTCAATCAACATCTCAGCATGCCCTGGGGGTGGGGCCAGCAGGCATGCTGGGGATTGAACCCTGGTCCCTGCATCTGCCTAAGCAGGTGCTTTAATCTACTGAGCTATCTGGTTGGCCCTCAAACTATTCTTCATATATACCTAAGTATATCTTTTTCCCTTCCTTTATTTGTCCTTTTCCTCATTCCAGTTTTTCCTTCCTATTGAACAAATTCTTTCCCTTTCACTGTATCTATTCTGCCTAGTGCAAATGATTTCTGAATCACTTGTGGGTAAGGCAAATGATTTAATATACAAGGATACTTCTTCAAAAACGGTTAACTAATATTAATCAGAAAATAACTGCACTGAAAAAAGACTGATTCTCATTCAAAAATTTAATCAAATTGGGAAGTCATGTCCATATCCTCAAGCAAGTCCTTTTACTAAAACAAATTATCAGGATTAAACCCATGCCTGCAGTTTCTACCACTCTGAATATTACCAGAAGCCACCCTGGGAGTCTAATGACTTAATCATATTATTTATTTTCACTAATCATACAGACTTTTAGCCCTGAACCTTAGTTTGATTTTTTATGTAATAATAGTCTATCTGAATGTTAATTATGATACTGTTATTCTCTGCTATAAATTTAGCACTTCATTACAAAATCCTATTTTATAAATTTTATAGCGTGTTCTTATCAACATTTTTATAGCATGTTGGTCAATGTTCTCTGAATTTTTTTTTATTTAGTACAGGGTCTACAAGATCTGACTACACAGATCAGACTTCAGTGATTCTCCTATTTTCAGCTTCCCAAGCACTGGGATTACAGGCATGCACCACCATGCTTAGTCTCAGTCAGAGTCTCAGCACACCATGCGGGCATGGCCTGCACGGCACTGTGTTTGCCTAATCAGGCACTGTAATCTGCTGAGCTAATTGGCCGGCCCTCTCTGAAGTTAGCATTAACCTACCTAATTATTGACATTGCTTTTTAATACAAAAATATTTATTTCTCTATGTATCTGGGAGCCCATGTGTGTATGTGTCTGTGTTCCCCAAGTATTAGAGTTAAGTTTAGAAAAATTTGCAATTTTTAAATTTCTTAGCATGAAGGTGAAGTTTAGCATAATTCTATAATCACTGAACATTTTAACAGATGTTTTAACTTTATTAAACGTAGCTTGTGACCTGAATCTGAAGTAATATTTTTTATAAAAATGTATCATGTTAAATCAAATCCATTTGATTTGTATGGGCTCTATTTCAAAAAGCAAGGAATCCTCTTGTGCAACAGAAATAGAACTATTACTTTGCTAAACAGCAACAATAAAATTGATTGAGCCAATTATAATAATTTTGATAGATTCAACAACTGCAGTATACAAACTTTGGTTTCCAAAATACAAACTTTGTCTATTCTCAGTTCCAAATTGAGCTTTTCTACCCTTTCAAGAAATATCCTAGTATCATTAATGAGAACATGGATTGGTTGTCAAAACACCTAACTCCTATATGGCAGTCTGATAATGAATAATTCTTCTTTCTTCTCTGACATTTAGTTCATATTCTGAGTTTTGATGAGCTTATACAGAAAGTCTTGTATTGTCTTACAATTCTGAGGTTTCAAGAGTAGAAATTTCAAACTTACAAGGCCTATGTCTACATTTCAAACTTATGATTACTCTGAATTGGCCAATTAACCTTCCTTGGGCTAGATTTCTCATATGTGAAATGGGAGAGAATGAAAAAGAGTGTGACTTTCATAAGCTTTTTCATACAAAATTAAAGAATTTTGGTTCAATTCAAATTTAGTCCCAGCAATATAAATAATGAAATAAAATGATGGTGTGTTTCATATATCCATTGTGCTAACTAATGGTCAACTTGTAACTACCAGCTGAAAGCAACCAGCATGGTTCTGGGTGTGGAAGGCCCACCTGAGGATTGTTGCCAACAGCATTAAACGAGAACTGGAGAGGAAGATGCTTGCTATTGATTCTACTGGAAAAGCTTGTCACACTGGCTTTCCTGAATTTCACTGTTATCACTGGAGGAACTCAGGTCCTTGCTGTCACTGAGGATGGCTGCACGTCTTCTCGGGGCCACTCCAGTCCTTGGATTCAACATCACTTCCTGGCTCTAGTGCAGATCTTTCAGCTTGCTGGCACAGATCCTGCATCCCTCAGGCACAGACTTTCTTGCTTCTACTGTTAACCTTTGGGAGTTGCCGGTGCAGGGCCTTGATGCATAGCCTTCCATTAGACATTGTGGTGTACTCTAGACCCTCCACTGGACTCATGTAGGACACCGCTGCAAAATTCAGGACCTTGGCTGGAATCTTGGGGTCTCTAGTGTGTGAGAAGATCCCTTGCACTCTTCTGCATTTCAGTTTTGGGGTGCATACTACAAAATACTCCTATAAATTATGTGTCCCACATTATATCTATTACCTTGTAAGCTCTATGACATACATTATATTCTGCTAGTTCCTAAAATCTTATCGGCAACAGAAGAATGCTTACAAAGCAGAAAACAACATTAAAAAAAGAGTGAGAGAATACACATTAGCAACAAAATTTGAAGTTGGAAAAGAGAAACAAAGGAAGCATCTAACATGGTACACTTAAGAATACTGGACCCTACGCTGACAATGACTAAAGCAACGAAATCATATTTACAACAAGGTTACTTCAGAATGCTCCAGAATTTATTATTATTAGTTACCCTAAAAAAAAAAAATAGAGGAAGAGTTATAACTGCACTAGGTTGACTAAAAACCTTTCTGAGGTTTAGGTAAACTTGTACATGCCTGACTCATTCTGAGTAAAGATTCTCACTCTCTGGAAAGTAATTGAAGCTCTGATTTCCAGACTTTTTTTAAACTAAGAGTGTCTATACCAAGGAAAAGCAAGTCACACTGATCTGGAGTACATAAGAAAAAAGAAGTAAAGGATGCATACTGGTTCCTGAGTTGCTAAACGCTTTTTCTTCTAAGGCACAAAGAATGCTACCAACCAGGCAGGAAAAATGAATGGATCTTCCATTCTTGCAAAGATGACTTAATGCTTGGGAAATACATTTAAAATGGAAGACAGGGGCTGGAGATGTGGCTCAGTGGTAGAGTTCTTGTCTTGCATGCACAAGGCCCTGCGTTTAAGCTCCAGTACCACAATAAATGAATAAATAAATAAATAAATACAAAAGGAAAGACAAAACCCCAAACACACACTATAAACAGAATCGAAATGAGAGTATCATAAGGGAATTTGTCTGATACAATTTTAAAAACCTTATACAATTAGTTTTAATCTTTTTAAGGAGATAATCTAAAGAAAGTTATAGAAAGTTTAGAGGAAATTTATTTATTTATTTATTTATTTGGTACAGGGTCTCATTATGCAGGTCAGACTTGTAGTGATCCTTCTGTCTCAGCCTCCCCAGCACTGGGATTATAGGAGCACACCACCAAGCCTGGCAGTGTGTAGGGTTCTGGGGCTGGCACAGCATGCAACCCAAGTCCTTGTGCTCGTCAGGCAGACGCTTAGGCTACTGAGCTAACACCCAGTCCAATAAATCTTAAGTATTAAAAATTATATTAAGGATAAAAATTTCAGTGGAAGGATGAATTAAATTTCAGAGTACATATGAAGATTTTTTGGAAAAGGCTAAGAGATCGGAATCAGAACAAGAAATATAAAAATAAGACAACATAGTTTCAAGATCTAGATAATAAGATTTCCAGAAAGAGAAAAGGAATCAACTGTACAAAGTAAGCAAAACAGAAGAGAAAAAGCAAAAAATAAATCAACAAACAAGTATAGAATTAAGGGCATGTAATTGGCTTTTGAAACGGATCACAGAAAGTAGCACAACAAATGGACTAACTCAAGGTTCATGATTGTGAGACTTCAAAATGCTAGAGAAACAGAAACTCTAACAAGCTTCTAAAAGAGGACTAAAACTCAAGCAGCAATAACAACATCAAAAATTACAGACAAACGAAACCAAAATAAAGAATTAAAATAGAACTGAGTACTAATGAAAACTAGAAGGCAGCATTTCCAAAGTTCTGTCGAAAAAGAAACAACAGCAGCCAAAAGATTCCCAACTAAGAAATCTATGTTCAGGAAAACCACTAATAATGCCTAGAACTTGTAAAATTAGTAAATAGCACTAGAGAAGTGCAGAGAATTTACTAGAAGAGTTAAAAGTTATTGCTCATAGTATAAGAGGAACTGGGTAGGAGAGGAATGAAGATATTGCAAGAGAAACTGTACAGAACCACTTCATTCTTTAAGTCATCCCCACGCTTGACCTTTATATGTAAAAAAGTAAAACTAAATTTGGAAACAGGGAGGTGACAATATTACCAAAGATATTTAGAAAGAATCAAAGATATGGACAGTGGAAAGGAAAAAAGAGAAAGGAGAACAGGTAAAGGAATAAAATAAATAGGAACAAATGGGTAAATAAAGGGAGAAGAAGATAGAGTAAAAGAACAGAGGGCCAACTTTGAATCAAACTATGAGCCCAAAACAAAATTTCCTTGTCTTCAAAAGTTCTAAAAGATTTTTCATGTTTTTAATATGACAAAATCAATAAACAAAATAATTAGGTAAACTTCAGGTTCAAGGAATAGTCAAAGAAATTTCATAGTGAACTTTTGTCCAAAACTCTGTGATTTGGCATAATAGCATTAATTTTCTGCTCAATTTCACTAGCAGAATCCTTACTACAGGGAAACAAATATATTGAACTGTTTCACTTGATTTGAGATTGCCAGGCATGCCTCAATTGACCCTCCTATCTCTCTTAGCAGTGCTCTGAAAGATCTGAAGGCGTAATGCCTGATCTAAAGCCACATTCCTTTTGGAGGAAGCACTGACTTACTCCTTGCCATTTTCACAACCCTACTCTGAAGGAAGACTGGAGGTGTGAACTTCACAAGGACTGGCACAGATCTGAGAAGCCAGTACAGTCATCAGGGACGAGGAGAAATGCAGAGATTCATCCCATGGTCTCAGATAGCAGAAAGCATTTCTCTGTGCTTGTGAAAAGAAACCTGTATGTACCTGGTGGGAAACAAGTAAACCTCCTTTTCTAAACTTTTTTTTTTTTTTTTTTTTTTTAGGGAAGGATCTACAGGGTGTTCAGGGTCTCACTACTATATCAGACTCATAGTAATCCACCTGTTTACAGCCTCCCAAGAACTGGGATTACAGGTGCTTGCCACCAAGCCCAGTGTGAATTGCCATCTCAGCATGCCCCCTGCTTCCAGGCACTTTAATCTGCTGAGCTATTTGGCCAGCCCTCCTTTTCTTAACTCTCAGCAGACCTATTTGAGTTTCTTCTCTGTGGTGTTATGATGGGGACCATAGAGGGCAGGATTCAGATCCAACTTAACCACTTTTGATCCTTCTTTGAACATAGGACCCCAAGCAATGTGTGCAGGTTCTCAGGCCTAATTGCTCACATCCATGGCTATTTTTGCAATACTTATTTTCTGTGTGGTTATTCCAGGTCCACAAGACCCTAAGTAGAGCAGATGGCTCTACTTTGTGAGGTCGATTTGAAGGTAGTGGAAGCAGCAATAGAAAATTCTTCTAATACATTTTGTGGGAAAGAAAATCAATATGCTTTCTGTGTTGGTTTCCCTGACACTGCTCCTTCATTAGTATTCAGGAGGGTAATTATTCTTCCTTAACACCCTGATTTTAATTCATTAAGCTTTTATCACATTTCTTAGGTGCAGCAACCATATTAAATCATATTGTTTGGCCCTGATATATATTCTTGCTCCAACATTTTCTACTTACTATACAGAAGTGGAGAAGATTGTCACACTCCAATGAAGAATCCTTTATAAACTGCAAGTGCTAGTTTGTGAAAACTGACATTTGAGAAACCGGACCATGTTTCCATGGAAACCACTTGCAGTTATAAGAACAACTCTTAGGGCCAGATTTTAATCTCAAATCAAGTAACACAAAATTGCACTTTCTAAATGAAAAAGAATGGGTAGTGGGAGAAATGCTAATTGGAAGGCACATATTGTCTTCTTCAAATTTAAAGTATTTCTCAAATTATGAAATTTTATGTACTAGTATATGGCTTATAAAGTTTTCAATCTTGATTCTGTCAGAGGTCTAGGTACACTGAAAATGAAACATTCTAATGAGGCTCTCATCTTCATTTTTAGAGGGAATATGATAGCTGTTTAAAAGCAAGAATATTACAAAGAGACAATTTTTGTGTTCATATTATGCAGTAAGCACTAAATGACAAACTGGCTATGTGTGAACAAGTTATATGAAAACAGCAGGTATATGAGAATAAAGACACAGGACAAGTGACAAGGATTCTTTTTAAATGTTATTATTAAGATGAAAAGCAATGGAAGAAGTGAAACCTTGTGCTAGTCTCAGAAACACTCATTGGAGGTTGGCTTACTTAAAATAAAAGAACGACGTAGGAGGTGGTGCTGCCAGCTAGGACAAAAGAACATTCTTTAAAAAGGTTTTAAAAGATTTTTAAAATGTTTCCCCATCTGAGAAGCTAACTGGAGGACTGCAGATTAAATAATACATATTGCAAATGTTCTTATCCAATTAATTTCCTCAGCAACAGTCCAGGAGTACAAAAGAACCAATGACACATTTTCTTAAATTGCCTTGATATCCACTGCTGGGACAATTTGCTGAGTTACATCAGGGGCGTTATTTTAAGTGAATCATGACAGTCAGGGAGGAACAGAATGAAAACAAAGCTTACTACTTTCCCAAAGGGGGAAAAAAATAGACAACTATCAGAAATGTGGTAAGATCATCAAAACAGCCCTTATGGATAAATTGTGAAACTTGGATAATGGAGCTAATCCGTGATAGCAAATTCTCCTCGATCTATAAAGATTTAAATGAAAACTGCTTTCTACGTTGATATTTGAAGTTTCTAGTAATTTGCTTCTCTGCTCATACTTCATGTAATCTCCATGAACCTGTCTGCATATTCACGAAACAGTGAGAAATCAGGCTTTTGTTTTTCTTTTGTGCTGGGGATCTAACTCAGGACCTTGCACTTATGCTGTTGAGCCAACTCCCCAGTCCAATGAGAAACCAAATAACCTAGCATGACATTGAATAAAGTCTTCAGAGTGTAGGACAGACTCCAAAAAATCTGGCTATGTAAGATTGCATTTTGTTGAAAAGGCTTTGAAGAAGTGTGAAGCCATGGGGGGGGGGGGACAATCAACCAACCAAACAAAAAAACTAGAGTACAGATTGTTGCTACTTTACATTTTATATTTGGAGAAGAAAAAATCTAAGGCTTTTGGGAGGAACCTAAAAAAAATGAAGCAGTAAGACTTGCAGATATCTTGGAAAAGATTTTGAGATAGAGCCGGGGTATACCTCAAAGGCATAGTGCTAGAGCCAGCCAAATAGCTCAGCAGATTAAAGCACCTGCAAGCAGGTGCAGGAGCTAGAGGTTCAATCTCCTGGGCCTGCCCTGCTGGCACTGTCCCCGGGGCACGCTGAGAAGGTGATTGAGACTTGTTGTGGTGACGCACACCTGTAATCCCAGCACTTGGGAAGCTGTAAACAGAAGAATCACTACAAGTACAATCTATGCAGTGGGATTCTGCACATCCTGAACACCCTGTCCTAAATACAAAAATAAAAGGCATAGTGCCTGCTGGAGGAAACACAGTGCTGAGTTCCGTTTCCAGTATAAATAAATAAATAAATTTGAGAAGTAGGAACAGCAAGTACCGAGGATCAAAAGGACACTTGCATAGAGCACTCTAAGAATGCCAGTCAAGTCTATGCAGCTCGGGAGAAGTGTACAATGCAAACATGAAGAAAACATGGGTTAGATTTGTGTGGGCTTAACTGCCTACTATGAATGCTCTGGATACTGCGTGTAGTATTGAGTGGAGCCATTCATCTGAAGAAGTGAAAGATATGATGTGAGTTAACTTTTTAAGAATTACATAGCTATCGAGAAGAGAGCAGATTTTTGTGTCCAAAAGGTAAGAACAAATAGAGCTTATATTAGTCAGAGAAGAAAAGATGTTAACTAGAATGAAAGTAGTCTTCATCAATATAGTGACAAAGGCTCATACTGGGAAGACATGGGAAACTACACTAGAAAACTTCTGAACAAAGGAAATGGATGTCAAAGAGGATTATTAAGATTCCAGGGATTTAGACATAAGGAATAGAAAGTATACTGATGCCACTTCCTGGGAAAGCAAATGTTTATACAATAGTGAAATTAACAGATTAACATTAAAAATTAAATTTAACTACTGAAAATCCAAGTGTAGACTGGATACATGAACCTGGTTACCTGGAGAAAGTGAGGGCTTCAGATACTGTGTTAGAACCTAACTTAATGCACGATTATTAAAGCTACAGAATTAGTTTCCAAGGAAAAGTGTGGAGGCAGAACACATGTAGAATAGGTCCCTGGAGCACTGCAACTTCCAATGGGTATAAAAGACAAGAGGATACAGCAAGGGAGACTAAAGAGGAGGAGCCCGTGTTGCAAGGAAAACTAGGTGAAGATGTTACCAAACTCAGGAAAGAAAGTGCTTTAAGGAAAAAGTGATCAACTGGGCCCTACTGAAAATGCATGATGTAGACTGAGAAGTATCTTTTAAATTTGATAATTTGGAGGTCGTAAGATGAAAAGGAAATCTAACTGGATCCAAAAGGAAGTATCATGATAAATTAAAAAAAAAAGCAAAATCAATTCTTAGATATTTGCTTAAAAAAGTGCTGTTATCTGGCAGGAGATACAATTAAGGAAAAAGGTGTATTATTATTCTATGATGAGAACATTATCCCTATTTTATGCAAATAAATATTTCACAGGGAAAAAATGATGGTGAGAATGATGGCTAACAAACAATGATTGGAGGAGTAGTCTCTGATGAGGTAAGGAATGATATCAAATGTACAAGTTCAAAGATGGTCTTAGGGGTCCAGGGAGATAGCTCAGTAGAATAAGCGCTTGCCTGGCAAGCGCAAGGTCCTGAGTTTAATCCCAGGTACTGAAAAAAGAAAAGAAAATGGTTTTAGGAAGTTTATTCACTTTAACACAGAAAAACTTCAACAGCCAAGAAAACTAATGTGGGGATACTGGAGTTTTTGCCAATGGGAGTATGTAGTTTTTCCTCTTCTTCTAACTTTTATTACTTCAGTGAATCCAGAAGACACAGGATCTTGAAGATTCAGGGTCATACTAGTTCCACATCTCTGTGTAAGAATACAATTGTACAAAGAAATTGTAAAATACAATTGTAAAAGAAATTCAAGGCTTAGGAATTCTTTGCAAAAGTCATGAGTTGTTGGTAGGATTTAGTTCTTTGGGGACTGGTACACTGGTCATCAACTAGAGATTAGCTTCAGTTCTGTGCCATATAGTACTCTTCAATAAGACTATTTACTTCATCAGAAACAGAAAAGGAGAAAGTTTTCCAGAAAAGCAGGCATTATGTTCTATCTGTGTCACACATCCAATCACCTTTGCATTACTGCATTAGTTAGAAAACAAGTCATAGTAACCCATCCCCACACAGAGAGAAGAAAATATTAGAACTTGAATATCAACTAGGAGGTATTTTAGAGCCTTCAAGGTAGGGAAGGGAATAGATTAAGAGCTGCTCAATGTCCCTAGAGATTAAGCTGATGAAGCACATAGGGTCTGCACATTTTCTCAGCACTAAAATAAATAGTTCACAGGACATGTTATTACTCTCATGATATCTCATGGAGAGAAGTGCGACTAAATGTAGTTTCAGAAGCTCCTAAGTCTGCAGTTAAAATTATTGAATGTTTAGGAGCTATGGTCATAATCCAGAATGAGTCAACCTCTGCCTTTTTCTCCCTAGTAGCACAAAGCCTGGGAAAACGCTCTTTCTCACAGCAGTGGCTTTCTGAAAGTCATCACATACAATAGTCAACAGTTAAGCACTTGGTATCAGGGATTTAGCATTAAATCCTGGTACAATTAATTTTAGTTCTGCTGTTTTACATAGGCTACCATGCAGCACTTATTTCAACTAACAGAAAGTAACTCCAATGAGGTGTTACCATGATTTGCAATGCATAGAAGAAACTAACAATGGATCTAGCGACACCTCCTCTGACCTATAAGGATGTTTAAAAAACTGAGACAAACAAGAAATACAGATTGTAGGTACTAAAAACATCAGCCTTGAATTTCACTTTTGTATGATCAATCACTTATACCATAAGTAATCAACATGTTCTAATCAAATGGTTTAATTTCAAAGCTATCTCATTTACATTTTTAATTTACAAAAACTTATAATAAACGTATCAACTAAAGTTAGCTTCCACAGCTCACGTAGTTGAACGTAATTATAAAATAGAGAAAAAATTGGTTTTTACTCTTATGAATTGAATAGAGAATTTGAAGATATTCTGCTTTGCATTACAATAAACCTGCCTGAAAAACTCTGATTGGAGAAGTGTTATTTACAACAATAGATCTTATTTTTTTAAAAAAGAAACTAAGAAGTAAAGGAAGCAGGGAGAAGGAATTGTCAAAGGAAGGAATCAAGTAATCAAAGGAGAGAGAAGGCTGGTAAGAGAAAAATAGCATCTATAATAATGATTTTTTGCCTTAAAATGCATTTGGTTGTTACAGGGTCTCACAATGCGGCTCAGACTCACTGTGATTCTCCTGTTCTCTGCCTCTCCAGTGCTGGGATTACAGGCCTTCGCCACCATGCCCGGACTCTGGCCAGCTCAGCCCACCATGGGTGCTGGGCTGGTGTAGCATGTGGTGCTGGGATGGAACCGTGGTCCCTGCACATGGCTAAGCTTGCCTAAGCAGGCACTTTAGTCTGCTATCTCACCAGCCCCATATAAAGAAATTTTGAAAATCAAGTATAAACTTATTCCTCAGGTGCATACTGAGTTTTTAATGAAGTATTACTAATAATTTTTTAACTGATTTGAAGTTAGGTAAAATAAGTTCCTGAAATTCACAGTTGAAAATACTTTATTTCTTCAAGCACAGTAATTATCATGACGCTTCTAAGTAACAAACATTTCTCTGGAGTTCTTGGAAATTTGTACAAAGCAAAAAACCAGCGCATCTTATGAATTATTAATCCTGTGACAAAAAGGTAAAGTTTGAAATAAGTTCAGAATGTTATAGGGCAGCATCATTAAAGAAAAATCAATGTTTTCTCAGCTATCTTAATAATGCATGGTGTCATAATGCTGAGCAACAATAGAACAGCTGTCAATTAGTAAAAGATGCCTTAATTAAAAAGTTTTGGGTGCTTCATTAATGCTAAATGACAAGCTAATCTGTGAAACTATAATCACATCTGTAGGAAATCAGATATTTGAATAAAATTAATTTCTTATTCTATAAGAGGAATATTCATGAGGAAATATTTTTTAAAAAGCTGTTACATTAGAAAAATATTTGTATCAGCCTATGTTAGATACCAGATTTTATAAGTACACAAAGAATTCTAGTTTTCTCAATACTATCAGCTCTTATTGGAGCATTCACATATCTTCAAAAATATTTGCCACTTTCTCTAACAGAAGTGAGCATATTATTTTTTTGAAAATAACATATTCACAAAGTGTTTAGAAAATGTAATTCTATGTCTCTCAAGTTCTTCTTTCCTAACAGCATCAATTATATCTCTTCAAAAGAAACCAAATACATAATATTCTTGTGACCTAATTAAATTTTAGAATACAATGGTTACTATATCAGATATATATTTTAACACTTGTTCCTGGAAAAAGCTGACAAGGTTTTTGTGGTTTTTTTTAGTTTTTATTTATTTTGGGGGAACCAGGGATTGAACTCAGGCCCGTGAACTTGCCAGGCAAGCACTTACTATACTGAGCCATCTCCCTGGCCCCAACTTATTAGTGTATTTATATGTAGTGACTATTTTCCATTCTTGGAGTGAAGCAATTTGATTGCAGTATGCTATTTTTTCTTTATTATTTTTGTCTAGCTCAGCCCACCCTGAGAGTGGGGCTGGAACAGCATGTGGTGCAGGGGATCAAACTGCAGCCCCTGCACCTGCCTAAACTTGCCTAAGCAGGTGCTTTAGACCACTGAGCTATCTTACTGCCTGGAAGGTTTTAATATTCACACATAAACTTGCACAAGTTACTTAACTGGAATAATCACTGTAGTGAGCAATGGCAGTGAGGACTAAATCACCAGAGTAAATCAATCATATATCAAGCCAAAGCTACAGTAGTAGTAATTCCCAAGGATCTCATCAAGTAGCGCATTGTGGTTCATCAAATTTAAAGAAGAAAATGTTAAAATATTAAGAGACAGTTGGCAAAGAGTATTTCGCAGAACACTGCTTACTGTAAGACCTTTGTGTTTTTATACTGGTTTTTGCTTGGTTTAGTTTGATTTTGTAGTCCAATACAGGGGAATTTTATTTCATTTTGGTTTTTGAAACTGGAAGGAAACATCTTGTTTGCCAATAACTATTCACTAAAGGGAGTGAATTATTGATGAGGAGAGAGGACTACCATCATAGTGATGTCTTTTAGCAGACAAGAGGAAAGAGGACTCAGAGCCTAGAAATAGGGACTAGACTTAAATAAAAACAAGGTTGGATTTTTCATGGAAAAAGAGGGCTGGCAAAGATCATTAGAACAGATGGGTGCAGTCAACACCTGTGGTGGTGGAGCTAATGAGGATTTTGACTGTATTAGCTTTCCTTATCATGTGTACCAGCTTAAAGCATCTTATTTGCTCAGTTTCCACAAGTACGATTCCAGACAAAGCTTAACAGTATCCTCTGCTGAGCATCTGACAAGCTCCATTAAGTCTGAAGACAAGCACAAGGCTCTCTTTCAAGTCTATGTAGTGGCTGGAAGAATTCATTTTCCTAAAACAGTACATGGTAGCTTGCTTCTTTAAGGCTAGCTAGAGACTAACATCTTTTTTCTGTTTTTAACCTTTAGACTTCCATAGAGGGGTCCCATCAACTCAAGATTATCCACTTTTTGACTCAAACAACTGATTAGGGAGATCAATTACATACTCCAAGTTCTTCCACTTTTGTTATTTCTGTTAAAGCAAATTATGCATCCTGCCCACATTCACGCATTATACAAGAGAGTGACTCATAGGATATCCTCAATGATTGTTTCTCCTTTCTCAGGTGAGATGCAAGCTCACTAGCTGTGAGGGGCTGCAGTGGAGAAGGTGGCAAATGTTTTGGGAAATACAGAACAGGATGAACAGAAGAGTGTCTAAGATGGGCACACCTCCTGACACTACATAAGCTCTTTGAAATTTGTAGGTCTCTATCCAAACAATTTTTTTTAAGGAATTTAACAATAGGTATTATTTTGCATAATGTCTTCAAATTGGTTTAGATTACCAGATATAAACATGTAAAATAGGTCAAAAAATTAACAAGAGGAAAAAAATAACCTTAAGCATTAACTATATCTTTCAATAGACCCAACAGAAATCAGCAGTGTATCCTAGCTATCCTGTATACACGTATTTTTTTCTCCCTTCTCTTTAGTTTCCCTTATCCGTTGTGAATATAAACAGATATACAAGAATTCTTACACCTTAGTCAAATACTGAATCCTCTAAGTGGCATTTTTAGGATTTCATCACAAGTAGGAAAGGACTGCGTCTACTACTCTTTTTTAACACTTATTGAAAATATGAGGAAAAATGATCAGGGTAGACATGAAATTAGTATTCAACAAGTGGTTTGCTAAATTTTAATACTGATTGAAAACGTCAATATATGTTTTTTTTTAATTCTGGTACATGTTCTATTTGAATGTTAGATTTAGCAACACCTTTAGTGGAAAGAATACAGGGATTATGCAAATAGGTCAGAAGTTATGATTATCTCAAACAAGGCTAAAATAAGTTACTTATGAAAAGTTACTGTAAAAGAACAGCTGCAGAGTTTCTGCTACAAGTACACTGGTGCAGGGAAGTATTCCAGAAAAGAATGAAAGACTTGTGCAGATGCACCCTTTTTCAAATGTGGGACACTGGCAAGTTACTACAGATACTCTCCTCAACTACAAAACAATAAAGGGAGACATGAAATTCCTGTTTGTGGAGGGGATTTATGGGAACATTGTTCAATATTATTTATATCAAGGGTCACAAACCAGTGATTCATGTGCTGAATTCAAGTAATTCAGCACATATTTAAAAAATAATGTGCAACATTTGTCAACATGTTATAATTAGAAAATGTATACAAACGTAATTAGGTATGCTTTATTTCAGTGACCCACCGTAACAAAGGTGTATCTTGACAGGCACTGATGAGCAAATACTATTACGTGAGAGCTGTTCATAACACTAGAACTCTCCAGATTTTTCAACCTGATTAACTCATTCACATAAAAAGGTTCCTGTAGGCACTTGACCCTAGATATAAACTTCTCTGTATCTTTGAAACTTACTGTAAAGTGAATGAAGCAAAATTTGCCTACTATGGAAAGGAGGTACTTCTCTTCTGGAGGTAAGAGCCACAAAGCCTCTTGCCTAAACTACCAGGAGGCTTAATTATACATATCCACTCAACCAAAGATACAAGTACTATATACATATTGGGTCTTTTCAAAGTTGTATTCTTTTTTTTGGTACTGGGAATCAAACTCAGGACCTCATGTTTGCCAGGCAGGCTCCATGCCACTGAACTATATCCCTGGCCCCTTAATTACTTATATATTAATTTTATTATATTTACATTTAGTGAAAAACAATACCTCAAAATCTTTGTACAGAGTTAGATCACATGTATTCTAATTGGAAGAATTGCCCACATTTTTAAGAATAAAGCAAAGAAAAAATGAAATGATGTTTATATTCACAGCACAGGGATTATCTTTCACTACAGAGAATTCATATGGAAAATATAGTAGAATTTGAGAATATTAAAACATTTTTTATGTATTTAGTACAGGGTCTACAAGGTCTCACTACACAGATCAGACTCATAGTGATCCTTCCTGTTTTTTCAGCCTCCCAAGCACTGGGATTACAGGTGCATGCCACCATGGCTAGTCTCATTCACCATATCAGTGTTCCCCGGGGGTGGGGTGAGCTTGGCAGGCTGGGGGATCCACCCCCTGGTCTGTGTCTGCCTAAGCAGGTGCTTTAACCTACTGAGCTATCTGGCCGGCCCTTAAACATATTTTTTATATAGACTTCCTCTTCATTTTTAATTTCACAATGAACTTTATATAAGTTTTACAACTAATTAAATAGCATTTTTACCAATCAAATATTGGCCAGAATCACTAATTCATCCCTGCTGTACTTCCTATGTCTAAGGAAAAAATATAAGTTTTACTGTTGTGTTTCCTGTAGGATTTTACATAGATATGATTTTTTCAATTTAAAGAAATCCTGTTTCTATAGTAAATTATTTGTTTATCAATAGTAAATATGCAGGAATAATGAATTTTCACAATCATTTACTGTGAAGATTTACTTTTAACTATCACTAACCCAATTTCATTAGGTTTAGGTTAAAATGAGAAAAACACATCTGATAGTCTCTTAATTTTTCATCACTTGTAAGTATTTCTGGCCATTTGTTTAGTTTCTAAAGGAGGCAGAGAGCTTTGAAAGCATGAAACATTCATCCTAGTATGCTATCTAGAACAAGTTGTAGCATCCTACTCCTTTAGGTAATGATAAAAGTGAAACATTTGCTACACTTGAACCCAGAATGTATTCTAGTCACTCTATTGAATCTTTTTCTATGTGGACTTTCAGATTTCTTTCTGCAGCTGGCACTTTTCCACCTCAAGTACTGAGACCTGAACCTAGGGCCTCACATTTCTAGGTCGACTAAACTATATTTCCAGCTCATTTTATTTTACTTTGCGACAGTCTCCCAAAACTGCCCCAGCTGGCCTTGAACTCTCAATGCTCTTGCCTCAGGTCCTAAGTAGTTGGGAACATAGCCATCAACCATCACATCTGGTTATATATGGCATTTTTAAAGTCAGAAACAAGATCTTACATCACATTAACATGGTAATACAGTGTTTTGATAGTGATTTTTGGCAAAATTGATTCAAAAACACTTCTAAGCATAGTTATATGAAAAATTTAAGTGTACTTCAA
This sequence comes from Octodon degus, assembly GCF_000260255.1. Taxonomy (NCBI): domain Eukaryota; kingdom Metazoa; phylum Chordata; class Mammalia; order Rodentia; family Octodontidae; genus Octodon; species Octodon degus. The sequence continues at coordinate 2,117,171 of NW_004524598.1, forward strand.
TAGATAATTTCCACTTTGTCTTATTTACAATGATTTTTATTCAACACACACACACACTACTAAAAACACAATATACCATTTGTTGTCTGCACCAGTGAATATCAGAACTCCATGCAGTACTGTCATGGTGGATCACTGTGTTTTGCTGCAAAGTATTCCTTTCACTGTGGTAACTTCTAATGTTTAAAACTTTCTGGTTAAACTTATATAGTTAATTTCATGTGGCACGTGAAACTTATAAAATTAAAAATGTAACAGGCTTTTAAATAAAATCTAGAACATCCACTATAAATGTGCTTTTTTAGTTCAGGAAAATTCAGACCTATGGTTATCTGCTTATTGACCTTTATCTTTTGATACCACAGATTAAATAGTGATTATACATCAAAAACACTGATCACGCAGAAACTCTCCTCCTTTCACTGACAGCTAAAATAGAACCGCATCAGCCCTCATTCCTTTGATTTGACAAAGGATGAATGAGATTTCTATAAAGTATTTAAAACAAAGGGGTACACGAATTCCTAAGGATAAAAACATCACTTACCGTCAAAAAAACATTTACTTTGTAGTACATTTTAAAATCTTGCTCTGAGCTATAAAAATTACTTTGCTTTGGCCAAGTCAACTTTTCATTTTAAATAGTATTCTTATTAACTGAAATTTTGCTGTTAAATATGGTTTCAATAGGATGTGAGAAATTTGGATTGCAATTCAAAAAAATCTTAGTTTTATTCAGTATTGTACAGGAAGCCCCCACCAGAGCAGTCAGAGAAGAGAAAGAAATTACAGGCAACTGGACTATAAAAGAGGAATCTAACTGTCACTCCTCGCAATGCCATGGTCCTATAAATAGAAAACACCAAGAAGTCTACCAAAAAAACTACTAGAGTAAATGAATTCAGCAAAATTCTAAGATAAAGTATTAATGTACAAAAATTAATTTCTAATCAACAAAGCAATCTCATTTACAATAGCTAGAAAATTTTGACCCATATTTTTAAGGACTATTTTTGTAGGCACCACAAAGTTTAGGAGAAGTCATATTAAATTGAATAACTACAGTTAGTTTTAAGAAGTGCATAATTATGAACTTGGTAGGTTCTCTGGTGGCGTGTTACTATTGTTTTCAGAGTTTAGCTTTTAGATATCAGAGCTAAAATATGTATATACCCATAGAAGACAAAAAAGAAACTTCACCCAAATTACAATTTAAAAAATTAAATTTTGAGTGTATCTACTGTATGTATTACAAAATTCTCAAAATTAAAATGTATAAACAATTATGAAGATACCTACTTTGTAAAAGCTGTATATTTCACTACAGAAAATACATAAAGGATGCTGACTAAACCCTGCTTTTCACCTGCTAATAAAATATTAAAACATTTTATGAGAAATAGATTTTAATATCTAAGATACAATTTTTATGTATGCTTTTGTTAAATGAAAATTACTCCATGTAACAAAAGTCATCTTTTAAATTCATCTTAAAGTACAACAAAACAATTTAATATATAACCCAAATAATTAACAATAGCAGTTTTTAGCCATCTTTAAAAGGAGAAATATTTGGCTTCATAGAACCAAAATATGTATTACTAAAGAAAAATGAGCAACTTAAAAAAGAATTTTTGTAATTCTTGAGTTGCATATCATATCACTTCATTAGGTTTATCGAATTCACACATTTAGACTTTTAAAATAAATCAAATGTTTGCTCTTTATTTACTTGCGATCATTAGTATCTAAACTGTTAGAAGTCAATACCTGAGAAAGATCCTGAATGCTTTCTTAAGAACAAAATTATTTCAAAAGTTTCCTAAAATAGCCATCCTTTGGTATCAATGGGGGATTGGCTAATGGAAGATGTAGTGTCTCGCTTACTTTTTTCTCATTGCTGGGAAAAAATACCCAACACCTAGCATTAAGGATGGAAATGTTTATTTAGCTCACAGTTTGTGGAGGTTTCAGTGCCTACTTGGCTGGCTCTAAGGCAGAGTGGCACACGGCAGAGAGAGTTAGTTCATGGAGGCTAGAAAACAGCAAAGAGCAAAGGGAGGGGCAGCAGCAGCATCTTCTAGCAAGCCTCTCTCTTCTCCTTACATTGTAATGCAGGTTGCCCACTTCAGGGCAGGGGTAGCACTCATACTCATAATGCCAGCATCGGATCATGAATTAACCACAAACTCTAGAAGCTGCTCTGAGGAGTGCATGAGACTTTAGGGGGACAACTAGACACAAACCATAACAGGTGGATAACAAAATACGCAGTAATTCAAGTTCCTTATATAAAGACATACTTGCATATAACCTTTGCACAGCCTGCATATATTAAGATGAGCTCTGATTTATAATATCTAGTATAATGTAAAATACTATATCAATAGTACTAAGGGATAATAACAGGAAAAAGTTTGTTCATGTTCACTACTGATGTAATTCTTCTGCCCTGAATATTAACAGTTGGCAACTAGTTCAATCTGTAGACCATGGATGTAAGTGGGTTACTGTAATTATCTTTACAAAAGGAAAAAAATAGGTTAAAGCCATTATAAAAAGAAGTCTCAATCATTTTTTGGTTTGTGAGTAACTTTCTACAAGAAATACAGAATCTGTGTCATCCTACTTTGAAATGTGAGTGCTCCTGACTGGTTAGGGGAAAGACGTGGGGATTCAAAAGACAGCACAGTGAGGCATGGCATGGTGCATACCTACCTCTGCGGTGAGAACAGAAAAAGGTGGTATTCCTCCTGAGAACTTGGTCGGTTTACACACTTTCCCTTAATCTCAGAACTACTTCATGAAGTTTATTTTCTGTCATGGTAGATTCAAATATACAATATACACAACAAAGAAAATCTCCTGTACAGTAGACATTTATTTCTCCAATAAAACTTAATAAACTATGTATGTTATAAAATACTATTCGGTATACATTTATAACTTAATTTAAAATAACATATAGTGGCTAACTAGATATAAAAAAATCCACAGATTACAATTGTATGTTTGTTCCTATGAAGACGCTTGGCTATATCAAAATACCATTATACTGATTTAACTTTATACTTTTCTACAGAAAATAATCAGATTATTAACATTGTAATAATTTTCAATGACTTGATCATTCTCTGAGAAAGAGAAAATTCTTAAGTTATAAATCAATTTAATGTTAACCGTGCTTCTTTTAAAAAACATATTTTACTTCAAAATCAGTGCTTAAAATGTTTTATCACCTGATAGGCAATTTTATGATAAATTTCACTGCTAATTTGTTTCTAAATATCTATACTCAAAACATTTCTATAATTGCTTGTCAGCATTACCTTACTACTTCTCTTAATAAAATGAAGTATCTAAGAAATATTTAAGTAAAATGATAGGTTTTTTAGTGTAGTTATAGTTACAAATATAACAATAGAGTGTCATTTTATTATTACTAGTAACATCTTACCAGCTTCAATCAGCAGTGATGCCCAATGACTATCCCACTGATGTGCAACACTGGTGGTAGACACTCATATATGTGATGGTTACGTGTTTACTACTGGCAGGTCAAACCACCCAGCAGTGAGACATGAATTACAGCTCCATCATGGATGTGTTACAAAAGATTTGACTTTTAGCACACAAACGATCCATTTGCCATAGTGTGACAGTTATTGATCACAAATAATTTAAACTAATAGACACTGACAAAATATATCACATTTTTAAATGGGGATATCGTTATATAAATGGGGATAGACAACATTACGTACAAGAATTTAAACTATTGTCTTCTCAGAAAGTACTTTAAATATATAACAAGGTTAGTTTTTTACAGCTGTAATATCTGAAATGGTAACTGCTTGTTCTGTTGTTTTTGATAAAAAAATGTTAAAATGATATAATCCAATGATAGAATGAATATTCTTTTTTCTTAGCCAATAATGTCTGATTAATATTAATTTTTAAGAATGAATAGCAGAATAAGAAATTGACAAGGTATTATGAAAATAATAGTACCTGTGGCATCATACATCTATAACAATTGTGAAACATTTTTCTAGTAATTGAGAGATAATCATTAACTTCCATGAAAGTGCTTTCCATAGTTTCTAAACCCTGGAATGTTATGCAGCACAGTGAAGCAGAAATACTAAACATGCCAAACAGCACGCAAGGTTTAAGAAAAATCTTCTAATGATGGCACAGACTATGCTGCCAAAAGCTGGTCTTCTTGACACAGTACAATTCACATAAGGCTTAATGTAAATAATTTAAAACAAATGAGACTATTATTTTAAGTGGTTTTAGATTCACAGCAAATCTGAGAAGCCATATATTTGGAGAACTGTATCACTATGTGAAAGGTATCTAAAGTCTTTAGTAATTCAACAAAGGAAACTGAATCATTGAAAAAAAAATCTGTACACTATGTTTTGTAGGCCTTATTTTTCTTTGTTAGACATACCAAATATACATATAGTCCTACATCTTTGGGACCAGGACACAAATAGGAATTAGCTGTGTGATAGCTACTTTATCTACTGTGAAATGAAAGTTAAAATTTCATCCTAACGATGCTCAATTTTAGTCAGAAAAGGAGCAAATTAGGCCACAATGATTTACCTACACAATTTTTCTCTAAAAGTTTCTCAGTGCAGTGTTTGCTACCTTTAAAAAAGTAAAAAGAAACTTTAATGAAGATAACAATAACAGTAGCGATGGTTTTTGACAGCATTGTTCCACAACTCATAAGAAATGCATTTCTTGAAACTAGCTGATTTACATAATTAACTCCAATAAATGCCTTAAGAAGCAGGCATCTGATCACCTAAAGCATACGTGGCTCTTTCCTTACTGTATTTTTCTGACCACTTGCGAGTCAGCTCTAGATAAAGGCTTGGCTTATGAGGCCGATAATCTAAGTATACCGTATTACTCGTTCTTTTGGGAACAGCTTTCTCAATTTGAGTTCCTTCATGCCACTCATTGAAAGAGGTGATGGAAACTACACTTGGGTGGGTCTGCAGTGCAGCATCCAGACCGACTTCATAGTACTTCCCATTGATTCGGTTCCGTGTGTTTTGAGTGTTCCAAGGCCGGATGCTGGTGTCTATGTATCCTGGACCCACACTTGGGATAAACATTAAGTTGTATTTATCACAAAAGAATTTTAGTTTAGCCCAGTTCTGATGAGAGGAGCCATAAGTAAAGCCATTTGTGGCAAAATATGTGTAAATACCATCAAAACCACTTCGAAGAATATCATTTTTATGTTTTTCTTCTACTAGAAGTGCAATAAATAAACCATCATAAGGGGAATTGCGAACACTGTGAGGCCCTGAAGTGGTTAGCAGGTTGGCCCACTTTTCAGGCTTCATGATATAGGAATCATATACATAAAACATAGGAAGAGATTTCCCAGTTCTTGTCCTGTACCTGTAAAAGGCTGGATGATTTCCATATCTAGAATATAAAGATATGCAAAAGTGAAATGCATATTCATAACTCAATATTCACAATTTAGACGAAAACTATTTCCACACAGAAAATCAATGTAATCAGTGCAGTTTAACCACATTGTTCTCTTTTTTCAGGAAATTAGTCATATAATAATTAAAAATACATCTTAATTTTATGCATCACAAAGTAAATTACTGGATGTCACCAAACAAGAAATTAAATATCTCACACTCAGGTTTGCAAATGTTGATTAATACTATAAAAAGTCTCATTAGTATATGAATCCATAAACTTTTTCTGTATAATAAATGTCCCTTTATCACTGACAATTATTGTCTGTCAGACATAAGTGAATTCCTTTAAGAAAATGAAAGTGTATCAATAAAAATCTTTCTTGTAATCATACTAGATATAAATGAAAATAGACATAAGCAGTATAAAAGTGGTTCACATTTCATAACCTGAACTTTAAAAAGGATAACAATATTTTTGTAATATTTTTGCAGTAATTTAAAGTATTAATGACTTAAACCATAAATAGCCTTATAAACTTGTAAAACAGAAAAAGCACAAGTCTTTATGCAGAAAGTGAAGTGAGGGCTGGCCTGATAGCTCAGTGGAGTAAAGAGCCTGCTTAGGCAGAATGCAGTGGCTGGGTATGATCCCTCTCTGTGGGGGGTGCTGAGACAGCAATTGAGACTGGGTGTGGTGGCACTGACCTATAATCTTAGCACTTGGGAGACTGAAAACAGGAGAATCACTACAAGTCCGATCTACGTAGTGAAACCCTGTACACCCTGTCCTAAATACAGAGAAAAAAAAAAAAAAAAAAAAAAAAAAAAAATGAAGTGGATAGAATCTGAGAAATAATCCCCAAAATAATTATGAGATTCATATCAAAAAGTTTAACTTTATTATAAAAGTGTCAAATCAGGTAGAGAAAAAAAGTAAGATAATACATTTAAACTTCTCAAATTTTACCAAAATACACTCTTCTATATCATATGCATTCTATATAGTGATTATTATCACTGGCTCACATAGCGGCAATTACAAATACAGAAGCAGCTCACCTGTCTATAATATACTTGACATTTTTGTACATGTTTTGATCATCTCGATTGTTATAGGGCTCTATGTGAAAAGTGACCTAGAACAAAGAAAAAAAAATCAATGAGGAAATAAAGTTACTTTTAAGGTGAAATAAAAACAAGTAGATCTTCTCAAGTATGTGACCACAAAATTTACACTTGAATGGAATAATTAACATATTTAAGTGTTAACATATTTATATATTATTTAATATATAAATTTTATATAATTAAACAGAACGTCATTAAAAATCTATGTTGAATCTGCATTAACATTTAAACCATTTATAACATATTCTTTACAAGTATCTATAGTGATATAAAGAACAATTTTCCTAATCTTTTTCTGAGACATAGTCTCCCTGTGAAGTTCAGGTTGGACTTGAACTTGCAACAGTGATTCTCTGCCTCAGCCTCCAAGGGCTAGGATTACTGGCATGTGGCACTAGGCTTTAATTCTTAAATTATGATAGTTTGCATTGTCCATCATGACAGAAAGCACTAACTAAAACTATTTTCAAAACACCATGTACAGATTTAATTTTTTGGGGGGGGGGTAAAAATAGTTGTTTTATATATATCAAGAACAACTATGGCAAGTAAAATCACTTTGCATACTACTTTTAACTTATAATGCAGATAGTAGAGATATCTTTAAGTGACAATGCATTTATGATTTTTAAAACAAAGAATAAGGATTTTCGCTTTCATTCCTAATTCTGCTCACTTACCAACAGAAGCTAAACATTTTTATTTAAATAAATGTATTTAAACAATTGCACATTTTTACATTGAAATTTAGAAATCTAACCATATACAACACTGTAGCAGGACAGTCCTATGACATTTTTTCTTGTCTCTTGTTTTCATTTATTACTTTTTTCCATTTTTAATTTTTTTTCTTTTTTTCACATTATGGACAGACTTAAAGTTTAGCATATCAACAACTGATGGAAAATACCTGTTTCATGTTATGTCTAAGGCGCTTGATATTCAGACAGATAATGAGGCTAAGCTCAACAGCCTATGTTTTAGGGTAATAATGTCATTAAGCTTTTCTTCTGGAGGATTAACAACTTAAGTTTGCAGACCAAAAAATTAGAGAAAAACAAGGGCTACAAGGATAGCCAACATTTTGGCCCTAGCTCTTCAAGGTCCAGGAGGACTTAGGAAATAAAGAGAATCTGTACTCTAACATCCTGTAGTTCAGTGGTGTCCTAAATTTTCTGATCAGGGAGATTATGGAGCCACAGAGGAAAGTGATCAAGATGTTTAGTATGCCTAAGGAGAGTCACCTGGAGAGAAAACAGTCTCTCAGGCTTTCAGAGAGCAAATCAGTCCAGCAATGGCCGTGAGTCACCAACATGGCTGACACTGACAAAGGATCAACAAACTGCGGTACAGGGTTTCAGGATAAATCCCGAGGGGATTTGACTGACCTTGTCAGATACAAAAGTTACATTTTTTTTATATAGGTCTTGCTTTATGTTGATCTTAACCATCTAGCAGAAAAGGATAAAAACGAGGTATAAAAAGTAAAGCCATATTAATATGCTGAGCTGTAAAAGGCTCAAGTCAACAACTTCTGATATTGCCAGTCATGAGGATAACCCACTACTAATATAGACTAATGGACTATATTGGATTACTTTGCTGAATTCATGCACCTACAATATATGAATGGCAATGGAATACCCATATCTAACAAAAGTAAACAAAACAAGGGGATATAATTGAACGACTATTTTGTAGTGGAAAAAATATATATAATGTATATACAAAGTAGCATAGATATACAGCTACTTTCTCTTAGTTCATTGAGAAGTTTTGAACTAATAGTGTTTAGACAAGATATCATGTCTGCACTTGAATAACTACTATGAATAACTACTACAAAGACAACAATATGCAATGTACTGTAACTGTTCTACTAACTTGTTTTGAAACTGTCTCATTGCTACTTCTTTCTTAATAAAATTAATATAAAAATATATTTATACTGTTTTAATTTGAAGTGTCAGGACCTATGAAGTACCTATGAAATTAGAGACCACCACCTTATTACAGTACACCACTGCTCCTCAGGATGGGGTGCGGGGAGGCTGTTTCCACAGCACCACCAAACACTGAAGTCTGTACGAACTCATGTCACTTATCTAAATGATGAGGCATCTGCATAAAAGCCACATTTATCTCTCTGCACACTTTAAATGCCCTCTAGCTGACTTATGATACCAAATACAATGTAAATACTATGTCCAATGTCACTATACTGCATTGTTTAGGTAATAATAAAATGAAAGCCTTTTCACATTCCATACAGACACAATTTATTCTACTGTTGTTTTCCGTACTCAGTTAAGACATGTAGAACCCATATATATGGAGGACAAACTGTATGTTGTATTATTAGTCAGATCTTTCAGTAACTTTGCTATTTACTTAAGCTCAATTCAAAGAAAAATGGCAATTGGATAGGTATTTTCATATTCTTAAATAATGTTATTGCTATTATTTGGATGAATATCTCTTCAAGGCTCATGTGTTGATCTGCATGGTGGCACTACTGGGACACGACCTGAAACTCCAGGGAGTTAGGATTAGTGCAAGGTCTTTTTGTCATCGAGAGGCTGTCCTCACAGGGCATTATGGGCCCCACGATTTCAGTCTATTTATTGGGCTGTGGTACAGTTTGTTCTATCATATGCTAACTTCCAACAGATTGCAAAGTCCCTTAAGGCCTAAGATAGTACCTTCTTCCTATGTTACCCACATCTGGAACATCTTAACACTAAATCGCATCTGAACAGTATCTGGAGCATTAAAGGTACTGACTGAATAAATGCATACATGATAAACAGAGGAACAATTTCTATGCAAAAATAAACAAGAGTTAAAACTCTAGGTCTGCCACTGATACTCCATTAAGGCAATAGTCACCAACGTTTCCTGCAAATACATTGTTAAGAATAAGAAAAAAGTCATGTTTCAATGAGAATCATTTAAAAAGAGTCATAGACATACTGTATAAAGATATTATAAAAAATTGCACAAGGCAGAGATATAATGTAGCATAAGAATTATATACAAATAATTACTGGATGCTTGTAAAGCAACAGCATGAGACATATGACTTAAAAAATAGAAAAAAATACTTTAGTCAGGCATGATGGCACATGCCTGTAATATCAGCACTTCGGAGGCTGAGGCAGGAGGATCACTATAAGTTCAAGGTCAGACTAAAATGAGTTTAAGACCAGCATGAACTGCATAGTGAAACCCTATCTCAAAAAGACCAAAAGAAAAAAAACACTTTACAATAAAATAATAGATTTTCTAAAATGGAAGATGACCATTAAATGAAGTGATTTTTCCTCTCTACTCCTAAAGAAAAGGGATGAACTGAGACTTCAAACTGATGTTCTTTTATTAGATGTTTGATTTAATTTTGTCAGGTATTGGTGTAACAATACCAAATAGCATGTGCACAATTGCCGTGGCTTTCAAAGACAAACACCTGTTTCTATGCATACACAATCTGTGGATTAGCTTTGATGGCTCTGCTCTAGGATATGGGTCAGGTTGAAATCAGTTCCTCACCATAATGTTACCCTCAGTCCTAGACAGAGTAGAGCTTCCTATCCACATATACACAGCAGCAGCACAATCATGCTAGTGTGTGCTATGCAATGAATCTCATTAGTCAAAATGGCCATGAAGCAAAAGTCAACATTAATGTAGCAGGAAATATATCATTTCTTTCCTTGAAGAGAAAGGAAGAGAGTATCTGCTAAAAAAGGCATCAAATATCTCTATCCTGTCACATTTAAGGGACTTGTTTCATTGTTGTGGTCCTACCAGTGTAGGACAGAGGACATCAGTGGTAAGGATTCAGCTCTGATTTTTTATACTCCTTAAAAATCACCCAGTGGCATGACATTGACAAGGGCTACAGTCCTTGTTGCAGCAAATCTGCAGACAAATATAAAAAGCAAAGATATCAGTCTCTCTGAAAATCATGCTTTATGTTTTTTATTTTTAATTTATATTTTCCAAAAACCCCTTACTGTACAGTTGCTAAATATAGAACAAGTTAAATGGGGGCCGGGGAGATAGCTCAGCAGCATAAATGCCTGCCTGGGAAGCACAAGGTCCTGAGTTTGATCCCTGATACTGAAGAAAAAAGAGAGAGACAGAGACAGAGACAGAGACAGAGACAGAGACAGAGA
>NW_004524598.1:2128799-2178346 GCF_000260255.1 Octodon degus
CTCAGGTGGAGGTGGGGATCAAACCGCAGTATCCTGTGCCTGACTGGATTTACATGAGCAGGCAGGCGGTTAAACAACTGAGCTAACTGGCAGGCCCCCAACACCAACACTTCCATTTACAATGTGACTGTTCATGAACAAAACATCCTGTAAGATTTTGCTTCCCTTCCCAAACTCCACAGTGGGTGACAAACACCATAGCTACCTTCCCCACTGCCCTGGTTACTTTTCTCTCACTGTTGAAGCAAAATACTGACACCCCAAATTAGGAAGGAAAGGTTCACTTAGCTCACAGTTTCTAGAGGTCTCAATCCGTAACCAGCTGGCACCCAGGCAAGGTGGCATGGCACAGGGTAACAGGTGAAGGTGGCAGGAGTCAGCAAAAGCAAGACGGGGGGGAATAAGCCTCTCTCCCTTATACTGAAAGCAGGCTATGGGGGTGGGGGTAGGGGTAGCACTCAGGCCATCTTGCCATCTCCTCTTGGACAGGATGAGGATGTACATGAAGTAAGGACCTGGCTCCCTGCTGGGTTATTTACTTCAACCTCTAAATTTCTCAAGTTCATACAATGAATCAAACATTACACCTACACAACCACAAATTCAGCCATCTTTCCCCAAAACCTAAAATATATTCATAAATGAGGTATTACTATATTGTTTAACATTAGCAAAGCAAAGGAAAATATTCCATTTTTTATAAAAATAAGATGTATATTCCATAGAGTATTCTTAATCTGTTTTCCACAATAACGCAACAGCAATCACAGCCAAATTCAATACATAAAACCATCATATGACTTGTCATTTAACAAAAGAGAGGGACATGCCAGTAACAAAAAAGTAGTATCAGACTCCAAAGCTACACAGGAAGAGAAAAGCTAGAGTCTGGTGGTTCTGGTTTGATTATGGTTAGATGTAATTTCTTGAAAATCTGTGTCAATATGAGAGATGGTGACACCTTAAGAGATACAACCTAATGGCAAGTCACAAGTCTTGCAGGCACACGGCCCTTGGATGGAAATGAAGTAGTTGTTTTGGTAAACTGGTTGGTTTTCATGCAGGGGTTGTCCCAGAAAGTTGGTTCCCGCTTATCGCCTGGATTCCAGTCTGTCAACTTTATTTCTCCTTCACTCAAGCTCCCAGCATCAAGATGCCATCAGCCACCTTGACCAGAATCAGTCAGAAGCCAGAGCTATGACTTTGAACCTCTAGAACTATGACCCAAATCAACCTAATTGCTTCATAAAGTTAGAAAGCCTCAAGTATTTTATTATAGTAAAAAAAAAAACAATCCAAAACTTATAAAGGCTGTATTTTCTTTATACAAAGCAAATAAATTATTTTAAAAGTTGTGGAAAACATCAAGTTTCAAATTTTTCTGATCATTAGATATAAAAATCTAATTGAGGCTGTCAGTGCAGACAGTACCAGTAGCACTTCCATAGACAATTAGTGGCCGAGTTCTCTTCCTTACATACTCTCCTTATACACAGAAGCTTTAACTAGTCAAAAAATCAACCTGTCTTCTTCACACTAATTTTCACTTTACTATATCCCTTCAAAATACTAAAATAGCCATTTTTTAACTCCTATCTCTCAGGATTACTGCAAACCTTTGACAGAACAGTGGCTACTGGATTTATTTTGTGGATGATAAACATCTTTTATTCAGTCTCAGATCTAGTTCCAGGTCCAGGAGGCTTCATTATCTGCAGATTTCAAAAGTAAGTGAAAACTTACTGAATGGCACTGAGGGACATGGCAAGTAACAGCTCTTACCAGTCAGCTACTTTGAGAGATGCTGCTTTAAGAGTTTCAGGAATATAAAAGAAACAAGAGTCAGCTAAACAAAAGCAATAACACAACAGTCTTGCCTTTTTAAACTTTCTTAGGGGTTTAGTTCTGCTCTCCAAGAACTACTGCAAAAAGAAAGATGTATTATATACATGTACTAACTTCCCATGATGAAACGTGTCACTCTCTACTGCAAACATATATTAATAAAAACAAACATCTGAACAAAAAGAGCTAAATTATCATTTTTATTTGAAATGAATACTTCAATAGTGATTCATCTCTGACAGTTTAATTACCAGACCTGCAAAAACCAACTATCCTAGACTATGCTAGGATATATAATCCATAAGAAGTGATACAGAAAATCAGAATACTAACATGAGAACTCAAGAGTAAACAGTCTCTAGCTGAACAACAGTACTATTCACAATTTCATTAAGAACTTACAAACAAATTGCTTTGAAAAATAAGAATAAATGATGCATAAGCAAACTGAAAACACAAGTGATTAAATTCAAACTCTGCTTATGCATAAAGAACAAGTGCAGATAGTGCAAAAACAAAACAATATCAAGGATACAATCATGAATACACTTCATTTGATACCTTTATACCTCATTTTAAATCATTCTTGAATTTCATTTTAGATTTCAACATGAAGTACCTTGTTTCTAGATTCTATTGTTTCACTGTTTTAAAACAAGCTTTCCCTTTATTAATAATTTTCTAAAATTTATTTGTAAGCTTCAGGGTTAGCTTGCCAAGTTTAGTATTTAAACTCTCATTAAAATTTTAAGTGACAGGGCCAGCCAGATAGCTCAGTGGACTAAAGCGCCTTCTTAGACAGAGCACAGCAACCAAGATTTGATCCCTGGCATGCCATGGCAGCCCTGCCCCTGGGGTGCAGAGATGCTGACTGAGACTGGACGTGGTAGCACACGCCTATAATACCAGCACTTGGGAGGTTGTAAAGAGGAGAATCACTACAAGTCTGATCTATGCATTGAGACTCTCTAGACCATGTACTAAAACACAAAACAAAAAATAAAAAATAAAATTTTAAGTGAGATTATATTAAATTCATAAATTATGTTAAATTAAAAGTTCAAATGTTAGAGAGAACGGTTATTACAACTCTGAATCTTCTGATCAAATTCATGTTTCTCTATGCATGTGCATATTTCATTTCCTCCAGTAAAACAGCAAGGATTTCTCTCTGGACCCACTGATTATATTTTCAATGTACTTTTCCTCATTTTCTTTGTGTTACTTAGGTATCCTCCTGAACTGTATATTTTTTATTTCAGCGACCTCATTGAATTCATCATTCCTAACAGCTTTTAGAAAATTTTCATGGGTTTTGTATTTGTTATTTGCAAACAATGATCATTTTATATGAAACTTTTCGATGTTTTAGTCAAATTATTTTGTCTCCATAATAGTATGTCATTATATTGACGACAGGTATGTTCTTTTATTGGTGTCACTGAAAAGATTGATACCACTGTTTTTTCCAAGAGTATGTTGTATAGCACAATCTATTAAAATATGTATTTTTTATCAAGTTAATGTTTATCCAGTTCATGAACCTAAGCATTTCATTAGTTATTTGCTCACATTTATAGTCCCCATTAAGATGACTATGCTTCTATAAACAGTGAAGATTTATTTACTTAACACTTATCTGGTGTTTACTTTATGCCAAACATTAATCTTTATTATTTACATATATTACCTTGTGTAATCTTTAAAGCCACTTTGTAAGGTAGATTCTGTTATCACTTTCATTTCAAAAACACAGGAACTAAAGCACAAAGGTACATATAAATCCAGAATACGGGTAGATTTATTAATTTCTTACCCTCAAAAGAAAGTAATAATTCATTCTTCAATCATTACTCATGAACACTGCTTATGTGCACTTTCTTTAGGAATTCTGCATGTGCTTTCATAGTGAGATGTCTCTAATAAATCCCTTTTTTATGCTACTATTTAGCTCTCAACAAGAATGGTGTTTTCATTATAGAATTAATTAGCAGGTTGTCATCTCCAAGATATTCCCTCTCAATCTCATCTTTTGGTCTTCAAAACTTATACACTTCTCTCCCATATTTTGCTCAGGCTGACTTGCTAGTAGATACATCAACAGATCAGGGCGGAAGTGATATATATCAATGTATAAGACAGATAAAAGCTCTCTAAAATATAATTTTTATAAAGTTTAAAGCATAAATTAAACTAGAAAAATTTTCTTCATGAAATGTATTTTAAGTCATTTTTCCATAATTAAAGGATCATTCAAAAACTGTTATTGCTATACACTTACCCAAGAGTTAAATTATACGTAAGTTGAAAAAAAATATAATACCTTCAGATTATATTTTTGAGCCTTATCCAAAATAGTTGGTACCAAGTTATCAGTAGCTTCTCCATTCTCATCACTTGAATCAGGTGGGTACCAAGATAGCGCAAGTACACCTAAGTGGAAAAATCAAACAGCAAAGAAAAAAAGAGACCAGAAGAAGAATGACTACCAGTATTCTAAAAAAGGTACAGAAGTACCAAATCATTAACAATAAAAAAGAAACATATACATTCAAAAGTTTGTCTTATTACATTCCATCAGACTGTGTAAGGTTAACTACTTACTTTGTTTAGCCGATATATATGAACACTTTATCAGGAATCAATTGTTTTTGAAGTTATTTATTTGGTACAGGGTCTCACTATATAGCTCAGACTCACAGTTATCCTCCTGTCTCAGCCTCCCCAGCACTGGGATTACAGGTGTACACCACCAAGACTGATTTCGGAGGCCAGCACCCAGGTTTCTGGGGCTGGCACAGGATGAGGTAACAGGGATGGAACTCAGGTCCTTAAGCTTGCCAGGCAGGTGCTTAGGCCTCTGAGCTATCTCCCCAGCCCAGCAATCCTTTTCTGAAATAGACTTTATTTTCAGAATAAGTTTTAGGGTTACACAAGAGAAACAAAACAATACCCCTGCCAGTCCCCAACATTCTTAATTTCCCCTATTACCATCTTTGATCTAACATCTTGTATTATTCTTTTTATAAATAACAAAAATGAACTAATACCATTTATTAGTAACTACACATCATAGTTTAAATAGGGTTTACCATTTGTATTGTAGAGTTCTGTGTATTTTGACAAATGTATGCCATATGCTCAACATTAAATTATAGATTAGTTTTACTATCAACTTCTGTGTTCCATCAACTTATTTTTCCTCCCTTTTCTCTCAACTCTGGCAATAACTTTTTATGGCTTTTATAATTTTGCCTTTTCCATAACATTACAACATTGGAATCATAATACATATAGATTTCCTTATTGGTGTCATTCACTTAGCAATTTGCCTTTCAGGTTCATTCATTTATTTTTATTGCTGCATAATATTCATTATCTTCTTACCAACCGACGAATATCTTGACTACTTCCAATTTTTCACAATTATGAGTAAAGCTTCAATAAACATTCATGTGCTAGTTTTTGTGTTGTCCCTATCTTTTAACAGAATATTTATAAGAATTAAAATATAGTTTCCTCTTGCAGCATTTACTATTAAGTGAAAAATTACGAGATAAGAAACATCAGTATCCACAAAAATCATTAAATGGAGAGGAGATATTTAGGAGCAACTAATTCAAAACTTTACATAGAGAGAAATGGGGTGCAATTACAAAGATAGCATTAACTTATAAATCAATTAACAGACTTAAACACACAGAGAGAAACAATGGTACTAAAAAGAGATAAGGAAAAATCAAGATGTATTAGGAAGTTTAGAACCTGCCAGAGACTTGAATTTTAAGACTTCAATTTTGTGAAAGTTGCACTAAATATATTCTGACAGGAGCAATACTGAGCCTCAGTGAGTCTCAGGAACTTTAGTGAGCTGCTACAGGAACAGACAATGATTACTGAAGTTAACAGAAAAGAACATGACTGTTTTCTATTCATACTGACACTAAAAACGGTAAGAAGCAGAAATATTAAAAAAAAAAAAAATTAGGCTACAGGGAACAAAGGGAAGCTCTGGCTGGCAATGAAGGATGCCACAGTACAAAAGAAGCTGATGAGTAGGTTCAGTAGAAAACTGCCCAAGCCTAGCCTCCTGTAAGTTGGAACTTGAGGAGCCCACTAACCCAGCCTGTAATACCAGCAATGAAGAGTGACACGAAAATTTTAGCAATATGTGGCCAAGTGGTCTAGGCAAGCCAAAGCTAGGGCTTCTGGTACATTCTCTACCATATAAGAAATTTAATGTTTCTTTCAAGTATCTCCAGTATAAGTCAAACTAATAATAATAGTAATAATAATAAGTCAAACTAACGGTTTAACAAAAAGGTAAGCACATTTCTAAACATAAACCTATAGTCACTGTATCACTCAAGTAATAACGCTTTCAACAACAACAACAAAAATCAAAAGTAATAAAACAAAAAGCCAAATAACAAACACAATTCAATAAAACTAGATTTACATATGAAATAGGCTTTAGAATCATCAGAGAGAGAATTTAAAGTTATAATTATAGAAAAGATAGTCACCATACAAGATACAGCGAGGAATCACAGAGAGATAAAATCTGTAAGAATGCTACAGAAATGTAACAAATAAGAATCTCATTAAGAAACAAATAGTATTTTCTATGAACTCATCAAAAGATTCAACAAAACTGAAAGAAGGATCAGGGTACTTCTTAACTCAAATCGAATTACCATAACTGAAACAAAAAGAAAAGAAAGATAAGGGCAAAAAAACAAAACAATATATTGAACAGTCATGGGATAGATATCCAAGTTCCTGCAAACATATTAATTGTAAACCTAGAAAAGGTCAAAAGTATATCTGAACAATAATCACTAAGAATTCTGAACAACCAACAATAAACATAAAACAACAAACCCAGGAACATGTCAGAAGGATAGTTAAAAATAACAGGCCAGGCATGGCAGCACTCAGGAGGCTGAGGCAGGAAGATAATTTGGAGTTCAAGACTGTGTCTCAGAAAGATAATAATAAGAATAGCAGCATAGGATTTTCAAACTGGTGAAAAAAAATGAAAAAAGTTAATATAGCCTAACAAAGGAGGCAAATGTTGGGCCAGCCAAATAGCTCAGCAGATTAAACAGCCTGCAAGCAGGTGCAGGGGATGGGGGTTCAATCCCAGGGCCTGCCTGTAATCCCAGCACTTGGAAGGCTGTAAACAGGAGAATCACTACAAGTTCAAGCTAATAGTGAGACCCTGAACATCCTGTAGACCCTTCCCTAAAAGACAAATGTTACAGTAAATTGAGACTATAAAAAGGTTAAAGTTATAGCAGACTTCTAATTAAGAAAACAGTAAAAAACAGAAAACAAAATAGGGTTATATTTCTACTGTTCCAAAGCAAAAAATAAATAAATAAATAAATAGACGAACTCTTAAAAACTCTGTTGAGAATGACAAAGCAGATGAAGTATAATTCAAATTATAGGACAAAAATAAAACTAACAGATTTCACTACAAGTTGAACAGTAATTCGAGAAATGTTAAAGGAAATTTCTGATATGATAACAGATATACATCTGGATCTACCTTTAAAGAAATGTGGCATACTAGAAATAAAATAAATGAACACTTTTTAAAAAGTTTAGTCTTAAATATAATAAAATATGTACAGAACCTGTATGGTGAAAAATTTTCCCCCAAAACTCAAGAAAACATAGGCAGGGAGGCTACAGCAGCTCTTCATTTTCCTGTGGCTGCATGAAGCAGAGCAGCCCAGGCTCAGAAGCTCAAGTCTTGAGAAATAATACCTGCTCCACCCTCCATCTCACTACACTGGCCCTAGGAAACAGCAGGAAAGTACATTTAAGGCAGCTGCTGCAGGCCCATACTTCTATCAGTAACTGGCAGGCACTTGTGCATCTGGTTCCCATGTGGGCCAGGGCAGGCTCAGCCATTTACACACACACAGAAATAGACTTGATATGTTAATATGTCATAATTAATAAAATTATTAATGAAATGTTTAAAAATGAATTCCTGAAGCTAAAGACAGATCTTGTGAAGTAACAAGTTAAAAGTTAAAAAAAAATTTAAAAGAACAAAGAAAGCTTTATGATCATTAGCAGTGTTCCAAAAGTAGAAAATTAGAAAAAAAAAAAAAAAAAGGCACAGAAAATCTACTTAACAAAATAAATGCTTGAATTCTTGATAAAGATATGGAGATTCAGACCCAGGAAGCTCAAAGGACCTCTAGGAGATTAAAAGAAAAAAATATGCTCCCAGGCATAACACAGTCAAAACTCTTCGAAAGTAAAAAGAACAGAGAGAACTCTACAAAGTGCATGAGTAAATCTAGAATCTCATTAAGAAACAAATCGTATTTTCTTCTACAATGGAATTACCATCAAAGAATAGACTTTTCAACAGAAACACTGCCCAAGAGTGAATATGATGATGCATTCAAAGTCTTAAAGAAAATAAATTGCCAGACAATGCTACTCCCAGTAAACTTATGATTCAGAAGTAAAAATTAAAAACTTTCCAAGGCAAGGAAAAATGAGAATATATCACTGCTTGATTGGTTCTACAAGGAATGCTTAAAGGATTCACACACTAGAAGTGGAAGAACTGTAATTATCATAAGAAAAACACAAAAGTACAAAATTCAACAGGAGACTGGACACAAAGAAGACAATCAAACTCAATACTGAAATTACAAAACTACAAAGGAAAATTACAAAGGATACAGGAATAGTCATAAAAAAATTAACAAAATTATAGGAGTATGTCTTTACTATTCACTGATAAAACCTTGAGTACATGTGGATTAAAGTTCCCAAATAAAAGAGACAGAAGACTAACCAAATAAATTAAAAAACATGCCTAACTATGAGTTTACTATATGAAATTCACTTTAACAATACACACAGTCTGAAAATAGATATACCACGCAAGTAGAAACTACACATTAGTAGAAATAGCTAGGTGTATTTTTACCAGAAAAAAGAATTTATTTTGTTTTGGGGATTTTTGGCAGAACGGGGAATTGAACTCAGGCCCTTGTGCTTGTCAGGGAAGCACTTATTCTACTGTGAGCCATCTCCACAGCCCCAGGGGGAAAAAAAAAATTTTGAATCAAAACTGTACAACAAACAAAATTCATTAAGTACTGATAAATGGATGAATTCAACAAGAGGAAATAACAGTTGAAATATACATGCACCAAAAACTGGGGTATTCTATTATATAAACATGAGATTTAAATAGATAGAATACAATTATAATAATAATAGCAGGGACTGCAACATTCACTTTGTCAAAGCACATACAATTCATACACAAAAACAAAATCGACATTTCTTGGTAAAGAATGCACCTTGAGACTATACTCTTAAGTGAAATAAATCGGACATACACGTAAATACTGCATTATTTCTCTATTGTGAGAAACTGAAAGTGTAAATAAGGATCAATATGTATAACAGGTATTACAAAATAGGAAAAAAATGTTCAAATAGGGAAAAGAACATGAGAGGGGCCAGGGAAGGAAAGGTCAAACTAAAAATAAAGAGAAAAGGAAAAACATAAATAAAGCTTTTGTAAATGGAGAGGGGAGGAGAGACTGAAGGCAGGTAAGGGAATGGGAGAAAAAAATCAAATTATGTCATGTACAGGTATGATGAATGTGATCATTATATACACCTAAAATGTAACAATAAAAATCACACACAAAAATAACAACGCAGAATATTCAGAGGTAGATTATACTACAGACTAAATGAACGAACCTAACATTATTTACCCGTTTCACCCAAGAGCTGTACAATACACTTTGATTCATGGAAATTCCCCAGGGTAGGCATATGTTAGGCAATAAGTAAATAATGCCATGTATCTTCTCTGATCACAACATAGTAAAGTAAGAAATGAACAATAAAGTGAACTTCAAGAACTGTACAAATATATGAATACTAAGCAACATTCTTTTAAATCAAATCAATGAAGAAATCAGAAGGGAAATGCTTAAAAATTCCCAAAATCTGAGACACAACAAAAAGTCCACCTACATATATGAGATACAACAAAAATAACACTAACAGGAAAAATCATAGCAACAAATGCAAATGTTAAAAACAAATTTCAAATAATCTAATGACAAAACTAAAGGAAACAGAAAAACAAAAATAAAGCAAATTTAAAATTAGCAGAAGGAAAAAAATAACAAAAATCAGAATGTAAACAAAGTAGGAAAAAACCCCTACAAAACATCAATGATACAAGAGTTAGTCTTTTGAAAGGACAAACAAAATTGACAAATATTTGGCTAGCTAAGTGGGAGTGAGGATAAAATAGAGACATACCACTGATAAAGAAATATACATATCAGATCATTAAGGACAACTGAAAACAATACGCTAACAACTGGAAAACCTGCAAAAAATAAAAATACTATGTACATATCTATCAAAATTGAACAGTGAGGACACAGGTAACCTGAATAGACAAAAATGACAAGACTAAATTAATGGTAAGAAAATCTACTAATAAAGAACAAAGATTATAGGGCTTGACTCTTGAATTTTACCGAAGCTTAAAGAGTCACAACTATTCTGAAAGTATTCCAAACTATCAAAAAGAATATCTTTCCAAACTCATTCTACATGGCCAACATTCCCTAGTATCAAAACCAGAAAAGCACCTAACACAGAAGAAAAATCAGACTAATATTCTTTATGAACACATATTAAAAAAAAAAATTCTCAGTAAGATACTAGTAAAGTGAATCCAACAGGACATCAAAAAGAATCCACATTATGATCACCTGACCCTTATCCTACAAATGTAAAGATATATCAACATACACAAAACAGTAAGCATTATTATAGCACATCAACAGAAAGGGCAAAATTATATGATCATGTCAACCAATACAAAAAAGCATTTGATAAAATTCAATATTTTATCACAATAAAAACCTTCAAATAATTAGGTAAAGAAATAATCTGCCTCATTAAAATGTTGTATTGAGCTATATATGACCAATCCATAGCATATACTGAAGAAAAGTTAACATTATTTCCTCTAAGATCAATGTTGTAGTTAAGGGTTTTGTAAGGTGAACAATACTATACAGGACACATTTGATAAATTATTTTATAATGAATCAGCTGAAGAATCATATACAATGAGCGTATAAAATCTGTTCACACACTGAATTCAAGTAACGGAGAACCAAAAAATAGTAGTAAAAATGTGATTATAAATGATCAAATTGTGCTTGCTTATGCTGAAAAATGTCTTCTTCCAATTTTACATGCATATACCTGGTAATCTAGACAACTAATTTCAAGACAACAAATACTGTTGAATTCATATTTTTTAGTGAAATTCTGTATCATTTCTAATTTTTTATTATCATTATTTTGTATTCTCATTAAAAAGTAAAAATGAAGAAAAACAAATTACCTGCGACAGTTAACTGAATATGTCAACTTGAGTAAGAAACACCCAACCAAATTGAATCAATCTAGTTCTGGGTGTGGCTGAAGGGATTTACTGAAAACAGAAAACTCATCCTGGGTGAGCTGACACCGATTTCAGGCTTGCTGCCTGAGTGGAATAAAAGGCAAATGCTAAGGAAGGCTCCCTACTTCAGAGCAGCTCCAGTGTGCCCTCACCTTGGATGCCATCTCCTGGCTTCCAGCACAGACCCTTCTGCCTTTCAGTACAGACCCTGATGTAGCTTTCCCAGGCACACCCTTCAGCCTCCTGACATGCACTCACACAAGACACTACAGTAAGCACCTGCCTTTGACTAGACCTGCACTCTTTCACACCTGACACTATAGGAGGCCACCATAAGTAAATCTTGTACATTCTTACATATTTGTATAACTTAGATTAAATCTTTTTCTCTAGTAAGCACTGATACCCCCTAAACAGATATACCCTCAAAAAAAGGAAGCTGTACAAATGTCCAACAAGTGCAAAAGAATGTTCATTATCATCAATAAGCAGGCAACTGCATAGTCAAGGCCATAGTGAGATATCGTCTCATCCCAATAATAATGACTATCAAGAAGGCAGAAAAATAGCAAATGCTTGTGTGGTTGTAGAGAAAGGGGGATTCTCTGTATAACCATAGCAGAAACAGTATGAAAATTCTTAAGACATTAGAAATAGAAACAACATCTAATGGCTCTGGCTAATGGTTTTAAAACAGGGTGATTGTGGACATCCTTGTCTTGTTCCTACTTTTCAGTGAAATATTTGCTGTTTAGTATGGTATTTGTTGTTTTGTCACAGATGGTTTTCAACAGATTGAGGTAAAGAATATCAATTCCAAAAAGAAAAGAAAAAAGAAATAGAAATAACAAATGATCCAGCCATCCCATTATCTAGTATATACCCAAAGGAACTGATGTTGATATAGAAATGATCACAAAACCTAAAATATAGAATCAACCTAGTTGTCTATCAATGGATGAATGAATAAGAAAAATATCGTACACAAAATGAAGTATAATTCTGTCATAAAAGAATGAAATTTTGTCAACCAGAATGAACTCGAAAGTATATTAATTAAATCAGGCAAAGAAAGAAAAATATCACATGTTCCCTCCTGCATGTGGAAACCAAAGATTGATTTCAAAGAAAGGAGAAAATAGTGGTTACCAGAACCAGAAAGAGGGTAGAGAAGGTGGGAGTGGTGGTCAGTAGGTACAAAAGTGCAAACAGGAAGAATAATTTCTTATGTTCTATAGAAAAGTAGTTAACTGGCTGGCCACAATTTATAGAATACTTCAAAACAACCGGTAAATTTTAAGTATTTCTAGCAAAATAAATGATTTATGTCTGAGGTGAATAAACAATTACCCTAATCATTACATAGCTCTATCCCACAATATGAACAAATACCATGTCAAAAAATAAAAATATTTGAAAAATTTAAGCAAAAAAAAGTCCTATAAAAATAAAAGCATACATTATATCCACAGAATGGAAAATCTGTTATTATTTAATATTGTGACTTTATTCAATATTTTTAAAACATCAACTTCCCTCTAAAGTGAAGTACAGGTTCAGTGCAATTCCAATCAAAATTCCACCAGGACAGTTTGTAAACATGGATCAACTTGTTGATTCTAAAATATATACGGACAGCCAAGGAAACTATAATAGACAAAGCAATTTTGAAATCACTATTTTCAAGACTTATTATAAAGCTGTAGCACTCAAGAAATGGTACTGGATAAGCGACAGACAAACAGAATCAACTGATTAGAACAGAGAACACACAAGTAAATCCAAAGCTATTTGAATTTTTTAAATAAAAATATAAGGTCAGTTTACTGGAGACAAGACAGAATTTTCAACAAATAAAAGGTCCTACAATAAGATGATACGTTTTTAAAATAAATATCTACAACTATCCTCTACAAGATGACATGCTTTCAATAAACTAGGAAAAAGCATGAGGAAAAACATATACTGCCAACAGACAAAGTTATCAATACAATTATATTCAAGCATTTATAACATTATGAAAGGCATATAGGATACATCCCCAATTTACAATGACAAATATTTAAAATACATTATTCTAAAAAAGAAAATTTGTGGCATGTTAGATGCTAATAAGTACATTTAAACTATAAAAACTAATTCATCTTCTTTTATATGCAAATTTTAAAGGGATGTAGAAAAATTGTGGCCTTAAAGAACAGGATGTTTTTCACTTATACAAAATAATTTTATTACTAATTTCCTTCCAGTATTTTTGAAGGACCATGGATGAAAACAATACAAACAGGGAATGTGATTTACTCATCTTTACATCCCTAGAATCTAATACCAGCTAGGCACAGTAGAAAACTCAATACAGTGTAAAACTGAAGGCAAAGGAAGAAAAATTTAAAGAGATATAGTAAATAATTTACTAGGTATAGCACTTTTCTATACTTGCTAGAAATAATTATCATAAACTTAGCTTAATCATAAATTTATTGTCTTGCAGTTTTCTAGGTCACATATGTGGTATCTGTCTCAAAGTAGGCTAAGACCAAGGAGTAGGAGTGGAGTGATTTTTTTTCTGGAGGGTGTAAGGAAGAATCTGCCTCAACACTACCTTAAAGAGGCCAAATCATACTGTGGATTATCTTCACAGACAGCAACAAGGGATTGAGTCCTTCGTACATGCCATTCTTCTGACTCTCTTTTTTCTTTCTTATTTATAAGAACCCATGTGATTTGATTAGCCCACTGACATAATCTAAAATAATGCCATTTTAAGATCAGTTGATTAGCAATTTTTTTAACTGAAACTCTAATTCTCTTTTATCATGTAAAATGACAAATCCACAGATTTTAGGGATTAGTATATGTACCCCCTGGGAGACATCGCTCTGACTTTCCAACTGGCTTTTCTGAAAACTATTTAAAAATAAAAAGTTACCTACTGGGTGCTTTTCAAATTGTAAAGATAGTAATACAAGTAACAGAATATATTCTGATATATAATCCTTTATCTGAAAGAGTTGAAAGCTATACAGATAGGATATTATGATCCACTCTAATACTCCGTACATTAATTGGATTGGTAAATAAAACTTCATATTAATGCTATCATTTTTCAACAATAAATAATTCTGGACCATTAGAACTTTCAAGCGCAATGCTTTTAACTGAAAAAGCAGATCAAACAGCTTCTATTCTGTCACATACTGGGGTGACTATTTTATAAGACCATTATAGCAAGAAAAGAAATGAATGCTCCACATGAAGCCAAAGCACATTTAACTAAGTAACAATAAAAATAGCTTTATTTACTATTTCTTCAACTGAAAAAGTAACTTCAATGATGAAAAATTTTGTGTCAATATTTTTACTATGAAATTATTTTTGCCTATATTAAAATTTAACTGTTTTAAGACAAAAATTCTTTATTTTCAAATTTGTATTTTATTACTATCAGTTTTACTTTTTGGTCAGCTGAAAATCTAGATAAAATAATGTATTAATAATAAAATCAGCATTTAAACTAAAATTATAAGGTTGGCCAAATAGCTCAGTGGACTAAAGTGCCTCCTTAGGCAGAGCACAGAGGCTGAGGTTCGATCCCCAGCATGCTGTGCCAGCCCCACCCCTGGGGTGGGCTGAGACAGGGATTGATACTGGGTGTGGTGGTCCACACCTATAATCCCAGAACTTGGGAGGCTGAAAACAGAATCACTAAGAGTCTGATCTGTGTAGTGATACCTGGTAGACCCTGAAGACCCTGTACCTAATGCATTAAAAAAATAAAAAATTAACTAAAAATTATAGTATGTCAATGTTCAGAAATAATTCATGCTCATAAATGCAATGTAGATGTGAAATAGCAAAGGAAGATTTTATAAACATTAGTCAAAAAATGAATGTGAGATAAAACATTTTTCTTAATGAAAATTAAATCATGCCATACACATTGACATATATTTAAATGTAATATATATAATTCTATTTCACAGAATATTGTTATATACTATAAATATACAAAATATAAAAGTTAGATCCTTAAATGAGGAAAACACCATTGTACACAGTTCAATGTATAAAAAGAAAACTAGTATTTATAAAAATAACTTTGGTCAATCAAGTACAACTTTTTTATATACAACAAAGTAGTCTATCAAATAACAAGAAACTACATGTGATATAAATTGTTTTGTGAAAAATAGAAAAAAATCATTTCTGAAGCTTATCTCCTCTAAAGTTAGTAAATAAAAAGATAAACACATACACGCTCAACACACAGAAGTCAATGATGTCTATATAGGCTTTACCAAATCTATTTTATGAAAAAAACATACAAAGTAAAGCTAGAAGCATACACTAGAAAATATGTCACAAATAACTGACAAGTTACTCCACAGAAGAAAACCAAATCATTATACGTATTAATATAGCCTCACATTCGACATTGGTTTGTTCACTATAGAGCCTTGAATTTATCTGTATAAATACTAACTCTATAAGGAATAAATTAGTTTATGTAGAGCTCAAAAATTTAATTTCCTCTTGAATTCAATTTTTTGTTGTCCTACTACCAGGAGTACTAACAAGATAAACTGAAACTGCATGTTTACAAAAGTATATACTAAAAACTAAAAGCTATTCTGGCCCCAAATTATATAATATGAACATCTAAAATATATGTAGTTGCAATACCAGAAAGAAAGGAAGACAAAGAGCAAAAGGAGAATACTAACAATCAGAATAGCCAACGATGGTGCATCAATTAAGCCTAAGTGTATAATGTAATCTTTCAAGCAATTACAAAACAATAAGATGAATGAATACTAGGCTAGAGGAGAATATAAAAT
Source organism: Octodon degus (assembly GCF_000260255.1). Taxonomy (NCBI): domain Eukaryota; kingdom Metazoa; phylum Chordata; class Mammalia; order Rodentia; family Octodontidae; genus Octodon; species Octodon degus. The sequence goes on from NW_004524598.1 coordinate 2,144,979, forward strand.
AGAGAAACATACATGTTCAATGTTAAGGCAAAAAAGAAAAAGAAACACAAACAGGGCATGTGCAAATTAAACAGCAAAATGCCCTATTTCAAAACTTACCATTAAATACAAGCGAAGTAAAAACAAAAATTATAATGGAGATGGTCAAAATAGTTTCAATAGAGAAGCAGAACAAAATTACAAGCAGCATTTACAAAATTTGAAATAGCCCAATTGTCTTTCAGTATTTTTTGTCTTTCAATATTTGAATGCAGAGTCAAATTTCCTATAATCATATAAAAGACTAATCAACAAATATTACTCAATACTTAACCACATAGATACATTTAAAAATATTGTACTAATAAGACACAATTGGTGGGTGATTCAGTTTTCATAAGTGAGAGCTGCTTTAGTGATAGAAATCAGATTCGTAGCAAGGGTAGGGATAAATAAAGGCAATAGAGTAAACTTTGGACTACACAAATATTTTACCTTCTTGATTCAAGTGGCAAATAGGTGATACATTACTTTGAGAAATACTGTTGAGCTTTTAATTTAAAGTGAGGAAATGTACTGTATTCCAAGTAAATCATAAACAACTGCAAAACAGAATTAAATTAGAACTCAAGTTGAGGATATAGTTCGGTGGCACAGTGCCTGCCTGGCAAGTGCAGGGTCCTAAGTTTAACTGCTGGTACCAAAAAAAAAAAAATCAAAATCAATAAACTCCATTAGAAATGAATAAAAACACTCAACTTCAGAAACTAAATAACAACATACACTACAGACAGTAATAAAAGGTGATTACATTAATTTTTAAAAACATTTTTTAATTTGGATAGCTCAAACATATGTGAACACTAAACAGTAACTTACTCTTCCACCAAAAATGCATACACTGTGTATATATCCATGCATATACATAAATAAAGCAATTACCAATAGAAGCTGAACGCATTTGTCGCATGTGAGTTTCTATGACTGAAGGATCTCGAGAGCTATAACTTCCCAATTCAGGATAAAAGCTGGAGCCAATGTCATCTGGGGGGTTGTGTCTCCCTTGTGGATAATTCTTGGCTATTCTAGGGTCCCAGTGTTCTAACACTGGATGGTTCCAATGTATGTATTTACCATCAAATTGTGGATTTCCATACCAACTGTAATAAAATACATGCAAAAAATAGTTCAGAGGTGGCAGGTCTTCAACGTTCAGTTCAGAGGCTTTGGAAGGTTTCATAGTGACTTCAACACTTTTTAAATTCTTGGTATTAGTTTCACTCTTGATTCTGCCGCTCTTTTGCAAATCAAGTTTCTTTCCCAAATGAATAGTTTGTTGATGAAGTTCTGGAAGAAGGTCAAGTCCAAAAGGAGCTCCAAAAGTAGCCGTATTTGGTCTCAGCATTTTTAAACTCATCATCAGAGAAAAAATAAATAGAATAAAAAGGGACAAAATGATGCAAGTCCTTCTCCGAAATTTTGCCATGATGACATACTTTAAATTCCAAAACAGTACATGTTCTCCTGTAATTTATTGAAAAAGGTAATTAGCAGGTTGCATCAATAATGTATTCCAATGTCCTCAAAATGGAAAGTAAACTGCTTAATTATGAGATTTAAAATTACTAAAATGTATTACATTAACTATATCATCAAATACTGATGTTTGCCAAAGAATCTACACATAGCTACACTGAATGGCAGTACTGATTTGGAAACACCAGCACCTGCATGCCAATTACACTTAGATGAAATATATACATATATATTATTACATATATATAAAATACATACATATATACATTTATATGTATTTTAAATAGTAGATTAAAAAAATACTCAGACATTAGATATTCTGACAACTACCAAAATGCTATGAGTTGCATGTGTCCTCCAAAATGGGTTGGAAACATAATTCCTAATTCCCTACTGTTGAGGGACTGAGTTAAGGGAAAATGTTCAGGCCATGAAGGTTCCATTCTTCAAGAAAAATTAACAGTACTACAGCTGGAGAGCACTACTTGCTATTTTCTGCTCTTCCACCATGCATAACTCCTGTTCTTCAGACAATGGAGCATTAAGATACCAGATTAAAAATAAAAAGCAGACCTCACCCAACAGCTGGTCCTGCTAATGCCTTGATTTTGGACTTTGTAACCCTCCAAAGAATGTGAAATAAATCTGTTTCTTATAACTTACCTAGTTTTAGGTTAAAAGCAGAATAAAATAGACTAAAACCCAAAATAACCATAAAAGCAATACTAAACAAAAGAAAGAAATTTCTGATTAATATACAACAGAATCTCCTGAGAGGCTGCAATGAGGGCACAAGACTCACTGCAGTGACATTCTGTTTAAAAATTAATCTTACTTATTTATGAAGAACATGATTAAATGCTGAAAGACAAAACATACATACATATACATACATACACATTTATGTACATATACATATTTACACACATATGTACAGACTATCATAATGTATATAATCAGTCCTCCATAACTCTAAGTAATTAATCTATGCATTTAATTAATATCACATGGAAAATATTTGGGAAAAAAACTGTTATCTACAGTGAATGTATATAGATATATTTTTGTCACTAATTCCCTACAAAATACAACTACATAGCATTTATAATGCATTAGTTAGTAATCCAGAGAGGATTTAAAGTGTATAGGAATAAATATTCACGTTATATTCAAAAACTACACCATTTTACACAAAAAGTTTAAGCATGTATGGATTTTGGTATCCACAGGAGTTTGTGGAATCCCCTACACAGGTACACAGGGACAAGTTCACATAGAATACAATGTAACATTTAAATAAATTTGAATACCTTTGAATATCGTGGTACCTCAGTTCATGAACTTAATTTATTCTACAATTTTGGGTTTTGTGTTTGTATGTGAAAAACACACAAACATGTTTGGCCATGTTTGTCACAACTGTTTGATACAATATCCAAACAAAAACAAAATTTTGCTAAATGCTTCTTTTTTTGCAAACAAAAGCATTCATAAACCATGGTACTATGCATGTATATAGTGATAGGCAAACATGATAAAATTTTTAGGAAAAACAAATATTGGATTATTTCTATTCACAACATTACTAAAGTCTTTCTTTATAAATTAAAAAGTCAAAAAAACCCACTAGTAAATTAGAAAGCAGGAATTATTAACATAAAATCTGCTTATTTCTGAAAGGCCAATTCATAGTCTAATACAGCAATGCGTAACTCCAGAAAGTTACTCATTTCTATGTGTGGAACACAGCAGGCCAGTTTGCTAGCAAAAAATGAAACAAACTGTATAGCTATTTGGTTCTGTACCTACAACTTATTGTCCTGAAATTTCTAAGTTACTATAACAATAATAAATCCTCGTTTTTGCCTTAAAAAATGAACTTTTGGCTTGGAAACAGCTCAGTAGAAAAAGTGCTTGCCTGGCAAGCACAAGGTCCTGAGTTCAAATCCTCTTACCACTAAGAAAAAAAAAAGAACTTTTAATAAGATATGAAGCAGAAAAATAAAGTATAGGAGAAAAAATAAACCTAAACATCTATGATACATATAGTTATCTACAGCTGACAAAATATTCCCTTTATCTTCTCACTATGGAGTATAATACTTCATAAAGAAAAGCTTAGGGAAAATATTTCATCAGGAAATAACTGTACTGAACGTGAGGATAATAGAAGCAAAAGCCACTGGATCTAGAAATTAAGCGACTAAGTTGAGATACTGATTTCAGTTGAGTGGTAAAATACATGACAGACTCAAGATATGTAACAGAAAGAACACTGACTTTGAAATCTGAAAATGTTTAAAATCATCCATGAAGACCTTAAAAACTGCTTATCAATTCTGTCTGCTGCCACATTGCTACGCGAATGATCCAAAAACATGTTTATGAAAGAAGATATAAAACGGTAGTATTTAATCATACAGTAAATATTACTTAGATTTAAAATAGATGAGAATATAGGAAACAACACCAAATTTTTATTTTTTTTTTTATAGACTACCTTCAAATTCATTCACTGGAACAAAAAGACCTAACTGTGAATTTATAGTGGCTACCTTCCTTTTTTTTTTGTTTTTTGGAATTTTTGTTTTGTTGTTTTTTGCCTGTCAGTGTCATCTTTGAAGCTGGTCCCTTTCTCTTCTTTATACATTAGTTTATCTACAAATGATTCACTGCCTCCATTCCCAATTCCACATCCCAATTAATAATATTAAAGTCATTTCTATCAAAAAGGAACCTGGTCACTGTGATTAAAAATTATTCTCGGGTCAGGAATATAGCTCAGTAGCATAAGCAGTGACCTGACAAAAGCAAAGTAATGAGTTTGATTCCCAGTACAGAAAAAAAAAAAAAAGTTATTCTGCAGTTAAAATGCCTGAGCTCCAATTCTTGCAGTAACTGAAAGCGACTTCATTAAACTGCATTTTTTTCCTTCACTGTAAAATGAGTCAGCTTGGAGAGGGAAATTAAAATTTTAAATAAAACACTGCCCATGATGCCCGCCAAGAGACATACGGAGAAGGCCTGATAACAGAACATTTCTTCCTTTGTGTAACTCCTATCTCTACTGCCTTGGTATAACTGATGACCTTGCAATATAATTTAAAATGCATAGGGACATTTCTTCTTTTGCACAACCCATGCTTTGTATAACTGAGAGCCTTACAATGTAACTTGAAATGTTTAAACTTCTTTAGCAACACATGATGTCACCCAACCCTCCAATCATATGCACCAAACCTTCCTATGTACCTCCCACTCACTTTTCCTTTAAAAACTGAAAACCCACTAGGCAGGGCTCTGACTGGGAGAGATCCCAGTCAGAAGTTCAACAGTGTAATAAACTGCCTCCTGACCATCCGGGTGCCATTTCTTCCCATGTTTGCTCTGTTTTCTCTAACAAGGTTACTCACTGGATATTTTGCAAGGACAAAAATTTAATACTGTAAAACTAAGATCATGTCTGACTTAATATAAAACTAAATAATTACTGATGGTGGCGACAATATTAAAGAGGTATTTGCTAAGCAATATGTTTGCTAAGTAAGTATATGGTTTATTCTAATAGTTCATTCTCTATATGGCTAATTTAAAAAAATATCATTCATACTTCAGGTCAAAGCTGAAATGCTGCCTTCTTTTCTCAGTACTTATATGGGCAAAACAGGCTATGAAGTAGTGTCCAAAAAAAGATGTTAATGTATGAATTGTTTTTTCCATACTAGAACCCACTAGTCAGCTTTAATTGCAATGTTGACACTTTGCAATAAATAAGTTTTGGGTTGCAGTTTGGGCCTTTCTTTTCTTTCTCTTTTTTTTTTTTTTTTTTTTTTTTTTCTGTACACTTGTTTCTAAAAGGTTTGTTATCACTGACTGGTACCAGGCATTAACCACATTTAAACTGGTATTTCTTACATTGCGTATTACATCAGACTATTTACATGTTACATATCCTAGAAACTGAGTCTTCTTATAATTCAGTAGAGGCCAACATATTGCATCCGTAACTACATATAATTGTTCAGCTCAAATTAGTTTCTGGCTTCTTTTGACATTGGTGGGTATTTGAACAGTATGTACACAGAGATTCAATGAACTACATACATGCTTGGTACGTGTAGGATCTACAATGACTATAATATACAAAAGGAATTATAAAGATTCTATAATTTTTAAAGACATTTAAAAAATAATAATAATTTAAAAAGCTCAAAACAGCAACTCATTCGGGACCCTCTTCTCTCTCAGGAGCTACTTCTATTCCCCATTGTTTTCCCTAATAAACTTTCCTGCTCCTACAAATAACAGTTGCAAAACCACAATGATCCCTCAGATGCTGTTAACACCTGATGGTGTTACAGGGAGCAGTTGAAAGAGCTACTTATTTTGTTTTAACAAAAGAAATAAATTTCAAGTCACATGAAATGACAAAAAAAGAGACAAGTTTATTGCAGATTAGTTAGGTTCTCAAAACATAGATTTTGTATTCAAAAGTTACACATAAAACCTTCTTTTGGCCCTATATGAAACTATGGCACCTATTTCTGAGTTTTGTTTTTAATCTTTTTAAAAGCTGCTTTACTTGAATATCTACTCAAGGCCAACAAAAACTTTTTAGACATCACCAGCCAGCTAAGTGATCTAGGATATCCAGAAGCTGTGTGATACAAAAGAAATTTGAGGTTGGGGAGATGGCTCAGTGGAATAAGCACTGGCCTGGCAAGCACAGGGGCTTCAGTGCAATCCCTGGTTCTGCCAAAAAAAAAAAAAAATTTTAAAAAAAAGGCCTGCCGACACTACAAAGTGAATTCAAGGCCAGGCTGAACTGCATAGTGAAACTCTGTCTCAAAAAGGCAAATAACTAATTAATTTAATTAGTTCTCATGAAACTAATTAAACTCTGTTCTCATGAAACCAAGAAAAGCCAAAAAGTTTCCATCTTTCATAATTATCAGTTAAATTATAAAGCTATCTCATGCTTTTTCTATTCTCCTTTGTATAAAATCACTGGAGATAACACAATTAATCCAAGAAGACACATCTGAAACGTTCAGAATTCAGTTATGGTACTACTTCTTCCTGGCCCAGGTTCGTTTTACAGTACCACACGCACCCTTTCCTTCACACTAAATTAGGTGCAACCCCATTAACACATCTGAATCTTCACAACAATGTTTGAAGCAGTCTTTAACAACAGTTTACAAGTGATAAAACTGCACAACTGACTTCTTCAAAGTCCCTGATTCAGCAAATGGCTAAAAACAACTGAGCTTTAATCAACCAGCAAGGGCGAAGAGTCTGGCTCTAGAACCTGGGCTGTAGCTCTCACAGCCTGTCTTCCTCGGGGTATCACCATAATGATGGTGGTGACGTGGATAAAGGGTGTTAATACACCTGCCTTTTCACTGAAAGGCTGTGGACCTCCTTACAAAACAATGAATAACTGTTAGCCAATCCATGAACTGTGACCCAAAAGGCAGTTTCTGTAGGTTGTAATCACACACTCACTACAGCACATGAATGAGTAACAGCAACATCTCTGGAAACGTCAGACTGAGCCCGAACATCCACCAACCTCACAGCACGCCGCTACTTTACCTGCGTGTTTACCAACAACTCCAGGACGGTAAAAGTAACGTGCCGTCGTGAAAACAATTCACAAACCTATTTCCAACATGCAAATTCCGTATTTTCCTTTCATACCGCCCACTTACTTGAACGTCAGCACACCATCGTCCCCGACTCGTGTTTTCAAAGTCATGTATTACACCGTCCTGGCTGCCCACAGTTTGTTTTTGAAAACAAAAGCGACTCGCCCAGTGCAGCTGGACTTTGAGACTTCGCAAAGGATGCGGTCTACGAGGTCTGCGCCACACCCGCCACCGGGGAGGGCAGCGGCTCCCCGGACCCCGCGCCCGGCTCCCTCGGCCGCCTCAGCCGCCCCAGGCCGAGCGCCGCCGCACCGACGCGGGCAGAGCTTGGGAAACTCAGGGAACCCAAAGTCGCGCTGCCGCCCAGGGGAGCGCCGGGGACAGCAGACTGGACTGGTGGCTCCGCCCCAAACAGGTAGCGCTTAAAAGGCTATAAAAATAACCTAAAGAGAAGTCTGCGGCGACGCTCACCCGGCGAACCGCAGCCCCTTCAGCCCGGGGCTCCGCGCTTCCCGCCGCCGACCAAGGGCGCGGGGTCAAAGGGCGGCGGGGGGGAAAGCGGCGAGCTGATTGGCCGGCGGGCTGGCACGCAGGCGCACTGTGGGCTGCGGGCCGCCGCCGCTATGTCACCGGGACCCCAGTTCCGGCGGCTCCTTGCCAGGCTGTGGGAGTCGGACCCCAGCTGGAACTCGGCTGGCCAAGCCGTGGCGACCCGGAATACGGAGAAAACCGAGAGCTGCAGAGCACGAATCGAGCCAACCAAAAGCTCAAACGCTGGCTCAAACCGTTTCCAAAAGGGGAGAGGGACCTGAGGGAGGCGCTCGCGAGGGGGTGGGCCCAGAGGGGCGGGACTGGCAAGGGGGCGGGGCTCACGAGGGGCGGGGGCGGGTACTCTCCGTTGTGCATCCCAGAACCTCTGGTGGGAAGGCCTAGAGGAAGGTGGTCGAAGCTGCAAGAGGTCACCCTCGTCTGTGTTGGAAGTTGACCTCAGAGGCTCAGCTGGGAAGACCTTACTTTCAGAGTTGAGAAACTGCAGCGTTTTGCCTCTTTTCTTTAAGTGGATCTGTTCCTGGAAGTCCAAGGTAGACAGATAAAGGTGACATTTGCAATTTGCAAATGTATTAAAAGACATATTTGTATTGAAATCACTTAGTACAAATAATAAAGTAAAAAACAAAACAATGAATGGAAGATCAAGAACTTTGGAAGTAGAAGTTACAGCTGGGCATTCCCGTCTTACATCAGCTCTAATGCCAAGAGAATTATGTTTTGTTTGGGTTGCCTAGTAACAAGGACACATTGACTCAGGCTAGACGTTATTGGTATGAACATATTCATGAATACTGTTCTGAAGCTCAACAAATTCTTTAAAACTAATTTAATATGCATGAATACAGTTTTATATTTGCACATTTTAAAGAACAATAAGAACATCCTACTATCCATTACAGATGTTAAGAAATAGAAAAATACCTGTATTGTCTTCTCCAAAGCACATCTTTCCTATTGCTGTTATGCTGAATTTTGTATTTCTCATTTCTTTACTTTTCTAAGATGTTGTATGTGTACAACCCCCTAAAAAATAGTCTTCATGGTTTTTTGTAAATGTATTTGTTCCATTCCTTTCCTACCAAACTTCTGTTTTTCACTGCACATTCATGATTTGAAATTCATCACTACACAAACCCATTTGACATCAATTAATGTGGTACGTCATGATCTGTAACATTTGCTAATGTCAAACTTTGATTGTTTTGCCTGGAAATAACTTTTTTTTCTTTCAATCTGCATTTTCCCTCTTGCTAATGGAAATTTGCTTTTTTTTTTCTGGTGTGTGTAGCCAACACAGCCCACCCTGGGGGCGGGGCTGGTGCAGCATGTGGTGACAGGTATCAAACCGTGGTTCCTGTGCTTGCCTAAGCTTGCCTAAGCAGGCACTTTAGACCACTGAGCTATGGCGCTGGCCTCTTGAATTTTGCATTTTTATGTACCTGTAGCTCTTATGGATTCTGAAAGACCTGCGCTCAATTTGGCCCATTTTTTTTATTGGACTTTGTCTTTTTGAAATTAATTTGGGAATAATTTATTTTCATCACTTAACTATTTGCTTACTAATTAGCATTAGAAATATCTTGTCTGAATTTGTGGATCGTCTTTTCACTTTTTATGATATGTTTTAATGATCAAAGCCTTTATATTTTAGGACTAATTGTTGGATTTGACATTTTAGATTGTAATTGCATGCTCTGTGCTTTATTTTTCAAAATTTTGCCAACCTGAGATTTTGAGCTAAATAGCACTTGTAAATAGTACTTTTCTTTTCACTTTTTAAATTGCATAATCATTTTTCTTGTGCATTATTATGACCTTCAGCACAGTGTTTAATGGAAGTAATGATGGATTTCTTATCCCTGATTTTTCTATAATGCTGTTCAACTTTTATCACTAAATACAATGTTGTTTTGTTTTTTTCCCTGTGGGATTTCAGTCTACTACTTTAGTGTCCTATTTCTGGTCACTGAATATTTCATTTATTCATTCATTCATTTATTCTTCCCAGGAGTGATTGTTTAATGATCTAATATTTTTTCTTCAACTGTTGAGGTGATTATTGTTTCCTATTCTAATATTATGGGGTGTATTGACAATTTTTTGTTGAATGAAAGAGAAGGCATTTCATTTTATAGTATATTAATGCATGCCCACTTGCATAAAGAAATGGGTGTTTATTACTGCCATTGTAAATAAATTAGGGTAAGTAGATTTTTATTGCATCTCTCTATGTGTCAGATTCATTGCACAGCAGTGTTTATGAACTAAATTGGGATTAGAGTAAATTTCCTGTTCTGTAACTGACTGCTCTGTTCATACTCTGCTACTGGACAGGAATATTGAGCTGGCATTGATATATTGTCCATATTCTTTTTTCACTCATTCCATGTAGCTTTTCCCTAATGTGTTTGTTTGTTTGTTTGTTTGTTTGTTTGTTTTATGGAACTGGGAATGAACTCAGGCCCTTGCACTTGCTAGGCAAGCACTTATTCTACTGAGCCATCTCCCCAGCCCCAAACTATTGTTTTGTTTGGTGAAGTTCTGTATCATTTTCTTTCTTTCTTTCTTTCTTTCTTTCTTTCTTTCTTTCTTTCTTTCTTTCTTTTTTTTCTTTCTTTCTTTCTTTTTATATCATTACTAATGTTTTTTTTTTCTTTTGTATTCTCTTTATTTTTTTGTTTATTATTGGTACTGGGGATCGAACTCAGGACCTTGTACTTGCCAAGCAGGCGCTTATACAACTGAGCTATTTCCCCCACCCCAGTGTGTTTTTGTGTACATTATTGTTTTTTTTCTACATCCTGGTAGGGTGTGGAACTCTGTTTTGTTCTGTATCACCTATGTAATATTCTTAAGTGCTTTATCTTGACATTATCATATCTATACTGGCCATAGCCACTACCAAATATTACCTATTTTTCATGTTTTGTTTTGCTTTGCTTTGTGTTATTTTGAGACAGGGACTCACTATGTAATGTAGGCTGGTCTCAAACTCACTGCGATCCTCCTGCCTCAGCCTCTTGAGTCCTAGAAATACTGGGGTGCATCACCACACTCAGCATCTCATGTGTTTAAAGTTATGTATAGAAGTAGTATGGGATTTGGTAGGTTTGTAAGTACTGATTAGAAAAGTGTCTAAGGTAACTGGCTAATTAGTACATTAATATTTACAGGAAAAGTCTACTTTTATAAATCTTAAATATATGTGTATCTAATACCATAAAAATCACAGGATGTTGCATTATGACCTGTACTAATCTAAGAAAAACAATCAATGCAGAATTTGGTTTTTTTTACTTTCTACTTGTTTCTTTCTCTCTTTTACTTTTATCTCTCTGTTTTCTGTCCATACACACTTACGGATTTTTTTATTTCTTTTAATTAAAAATATAGTACTAAAATTATATGCCTTTGTTCTAACAGATAAATTCCTAGAAGGAAATAGGGTTGCATATGAATTGCATTTTAAATGTGTTATATCAAGGATGACCAGTAACGAAGAATGCAAAGAAAAATTAATCATAAAAGGAAAGAGGAATTATTTTCACACAGTAATTATCATAGCCCTTAGTTTTACAAAAATATCATTGATTGTTATACAGCTGATACCCACAGAATCATTTATCTTACCTTGCTACTAAAAATACAGCAGCCACTTGTTGTTGTTACCACTACTAATACTGGTCTTAGTAATGGAGAGCTTTCTTTTTTCCCCCTTGACCTAGGAAATTTGATGATCCCTTCAACAATCTTTTTCTTGCCTCTACTTCAGCGGATCTTCCTTTCTGTCTCCTGAATATTTTGTGTTTTCATTCCTGTGGTCCTAAAAGTTTCATTAGAGCTTAGACATAACATGCTCATCTTATCCTTTGTTCAAGACCCTGTCACATAAGAATTGAATTATTTTCCATACCTTCATTAATTTGTAAAGTTCTTGTTAGAAACTATATCTGGAAAAGCTTAGCACAAATACACAACAGGAAAAGTTATAAAGTAAAACATGAAGAGTATTAGGGAATGACAATGTCTAGGAGACAAAAGAGGCTAGGACATTGGGTACATAGCCTTAGACAGTGGTACTGATTAAAGCACTGATGTGTGCGGGCTGCACTGAGCTCTCAATATTATGCACATTAGCATAAATAATTTCTTAACTCTGCTTGCATTGTCTACCTCCTTTCCTCAAAATTCAAAATTTTGATTGAGGTAGTCTGATTCCCTAAGCCTATGCCACAGGCTGCTTATCTTCAAGTATAAACTATCCCCTGTGGCTTGTTTAATGGCCGATAAGACACAAAACATATATCATTCTCTCAAAATCAGGATTTATTTTAGATCATAAGTATCAATAAAACAGCACAAACAAAACTAAATGAATGAAAAAATATAAACAAAAGTGTAGTTAGATTTACAGCATGTCTTGATATCCATGTTAAGTTTGCTTTTTCCATGGTTTTTCTACTAGATACTAATTTTTAATCTCAATTACATTTGCAGTTCCATTAATTAAATTGTCCTTTATATCACATCTTGACTTACTCAAGTATAGCTAGTGTTATAGTGTCCTATAACAGTTTGACATTCAGATATGACTCTAAATCCCCTGGGTAAAACACAAAAGCCTCTACCTGCTTTTAGCAGCTCTCTTCTCCCTAATGTCCTAATCCTTTTAACATATGCTACCACCACCCCCACCCCAAGATCAGAATACCGTTCCCATTCTGATGGCATGAAAATGAGTATAACTTCACATGTGTAAATTCATGCACTGTGGCACTGATCAGAGAAACCATCCTTGCATGGCCATGACTCAAGTTAGAAGTATTGTAAATTCACTTGATCTTTGAGTGACTACAAGTGGTTTGGTGCTTCTCAGCACTAACACACACTCCAGATTAAACCCAGTGTAGGTAATTCCCAATTAAACAGGTCAGTTCCTCAAGTGAAAATTCACATTTCACTGGTCCAAGTATTTTCCAATATCATAGCAGTCCAAAACCTAGAGATAAAAGAGGGTTCCAGGATAATTTCCTTTCCCTAGCCGAATGACAGGAATCCCATAGACATGTAGTACTGTCAAAACAATGGAAAAGAATCACTCCTCATACCTCATTGACTGACACAAATATCAATATACTCTTCCATTTTTATGGACATGAGACTATGGGGACCCTCCTTAAAACTCCAGCACAAGGACTCCATCTCAAAAGCTTTAAACTTAATTTTATATGTAAAAGTTTTTCTCTTGTAAGATAATATAATCAAATGTAATGTTTTATAGGGTATGAAGATCATTGGGGGTCCATTAATTTGCTAAGCATATGATAGATCTAAGTATCTAAATAATATGATATGACTATGCAAGGATACACAGGAGAGAGGGAGGGAGGGAGAAGGGAGAGAGAGAGAGAGAGAGAGAGAGAGAGAGAGAGAGAGAGAGAGAGGCAACAGCAAAAATTAAAAACATGTATGAGTAGAATAAATGTGTAGAAATTATCAAGCATTCTGTATTACTTTTGGGAATTAGGATTTCATTATTTATATACATATTTTAGAAGTTTGTATTCATACAATAATCAAACATTACTTTTACATTAAAAAATAAAGGTTTTACTTTGGTCAATTAGGCTGAGATACTTGATCTAGTACACTTGCCGTGTTTTATAATATAAACATATAGAGAAAGAAAGTCTCTGAGTAAATACTATGTTCTTTTTAATTATTCATCAAAATAAATCGGCAGATATTTCATCACAGGTGTTATATCCTCCAAATTGAAATTAACCTTTGAACTACTGATTGGCTAAATTGCTGCATGTTTAAGTAGAATGACAGTCCATACTACTAGCAACATCTCTTGCGAATGTAGCAGGAAAATATAAATAATAATCTTTTGTATTGTGGTTATTTACATTTTCTAATTTTCAAATCTATTACTTTTTATATTCAACATGCCCCCTTGAATATTAACAATCACTTAATTATTTTAATTAATATTATTACTTTTTAGAGGGAACAGTATCCACAAAACTTTAGTATATTTGACCAAGATATAGTAGCCTAAATTATGCAGAATCAATGTGCTTCTTTATATGTTTTGTTTCACACAATATAAAAATAAATAATGTTTCTGTGCTCCTGAAGTTGGTAGTATAGAAAGAGTGACTGAATATGCCTATGGTTACTGATAAAGGCAGGGATTCTTAAGGAACATTTTAAAAAGTATAAATAGTTTTTAAAAAGTTAAGAAAAATAGATTGCTTGAATATGAGGTTACTAGAGAAGTTTACTCAAGTTAGGAATATTTGAATTGAGTCTTCAGTAATTAATATTTGGATGATTTTTCCCCAAACAGATCTTGGAGTTGTAGAGGAAAATAAGTTAGGAATTCAATAAGATAACTTTCTTAAGTGATAAAAAGCCAGAGAGAAGCAAGAGCTATTGTGTAACTGAATTTAACATAAGAGGACAAGTAAGAGAGAATAATCAAAAGTGATGCCATGTTTTTTTTTTTTTTATTCTAAATACTTGGAGAAGTTGAATTGCTAGCACTAGGTATGATAGTCATTTCATCACTTTCCATTCCTTCCTTATGCTACTGTAATAACTTATTAACTGCCCCCAAAAAGTCATTAGAAATTGTTTTTCTGAAAGGCTCTGTTGTTCCTTATGGTTTGTGTCTAGTTGTTTTCCCAAAACCTCATGCAATCATGCACAGTTTCTAGAGTTCGTGATTAATTCTTGATCCAATGCTGGGATTATGGGTTTGAGTGCTATGCTCCCCTGGGATGGGTAATCTGCACATGTAAGAGAGGAGAGAGGCTTGCTAGTTGCCACAGCTGCTGCTCCTCCCATTGCCCTTTGCTGTTTTCTGCCACCATAAATGGCTGCCCTCTGCCCTGTACCACTCTGCCTTGGAGTTAACTGACTATGGACTGAAACCTCCAATATCTGTGAGCTAAATAAACCTTTCCTTCCTTAATCTTCAGTGTTAGGTATTTTGTCCCAGCAATGAATGAAAAGTAACTAAGACCATAAAAGTGTGGTCATTGTTATGACTATATACCTGACTGTGGATTATAAGCCTTTGGAAATGGTTTATGGGAAAAGATAGGAAAAGTTCAGAGATGTTGCTTACAAGAGAAGAGCAGGAACGCCTTCAGCTGTTCTGTGTGGGAGATTCTGGTTAGAACTCAGGAGACCAGGAGGCTGATAGAAATCTTGCATGTAAACAGCAGGCTGGGGAGGTTTCTGCTGCAAAAAAGGACTACATTGGTTGTTGGACTCCAGACAGTGTAAATTATGGATTGACAGAGTTTGTCTGAATTTTGCTCGTGTCCAGAGACTTTGTCTGAGACTGAGAGTAAGCATGGTGAACAGGTTAATTTGACAAAAAAAAAATTTCAAAGCAGTTGAATGGTGAGACGATAGCATGGCTATTATTGGGAACTTTTAGTCAGATTTATGTTGAGATTCAAGAGCAAAGAACCCAGCAGGATGACTTAAAATGCTGTGAGTTTGGCCAGAAAGGATGCACCAATAAAGCTGTGAACTACAATGATAGAGTTGAGAGTATCTCCATCACTGAGAAGGAACAAGAGAATGAAAAGGATGAGCTGAGGGCATCACAGGAGGTGGCATGTCCCTGCCCTTTGAAGCCTCAGAACTGCAAAGATGAGGGACTTTGAAATGGGGAGAAAGCCACAGACCCCCGTGTTCCAGAATGGCAGCAGCAGACACACCAGGTTCCAAAATGGTGTGTCTGCCAGCAATTAGAATTTGTTCTTCAGAATCAGGGTCAGAGTACTCAGTTATCCAGGTACTTGACCCCCTACAGCCAAAAGAGAAGAAAGCCTGGCTGCTGCTCCAGTTGGCATCAGATGTTGGCATCATACACATGGCATTGGTTTTAGGTGAATGCAAGAGTTCTGAGGTTATGAAGGCTTCCACCAAGAGTTTAGAAGAAGGTCTGGGCAAATAGCCAGGGGGCCCCTAAGAGAAGAGTATGTGAAGCAAAGAGTGAAAAACCTAACGTGCAGTGGAAACCCCAGAAGTTTGGAAATTCCAGGCATGAGCATCATCTTAGAAAAGGTGATAGAAGGGAGCAAAGCAGGGCTAAGAGAGAAGCCATGGGAGTTACAACCAGCACAAGTGCCATAGAAATAGAGCCCCATGGAGCTCACAGTTTGCTACAGATTGCTTTGGACATTTCACATGGAACTATAGGACTTAATGTGGGTGTCTGAATTTTGGACTTGCTTTGTATCCTGTTCTTTGTAACTTTTGGAATGGTGATGTTTCTCTTGTGCCATTGAATGTTGGAAGTGTTTAGCTTTTCATTTGTACAGGAACACACAGGTAAGAGTTTGCCTAGATCTTGAAATAGACTTGCACTTTTCAGCAATGCTGAAACTGTTAGAACTTTGGAAACTCTTACAGATGACCTCAAATGCCTTTTGCAAAAATAGATGTGCATGAGATTTGGGGGTCCAGGGGCACAATGTTATGGTTTATGTCTAGTTGTCCCCGCAAACCCTCATGCATTCTTTGGGGTAGGCTTCTAGAGTTTGTGATTAATTCTTGATCAATGCTGGGATTATGGTGCTACCCTTGTGCTGAGGTGTGTAATCTGCATTACAATCTAAAGAGGGGAGAGAGGCTTGCTAGCTGCCACAGCTGCTGCTTCACCCATTGATCTTTCCTGTTTTCTGCCACCATGAATGTCTACACTCTTCCATGTACCACTCTTCCTTGGAGCTAGCTGAAGTATGGACTGAAACCTCCACAAATTGTGAGCTGAATAAATCTTTCCTTTCTTAATTTGGGGTGTTGGTTATTTTGTTCCAGAAATAACAGAAAAGTAACTAACACATTCCTGTATACTAAGTATGAATACATTTTATTTATAACACATTGAGCTTTTCTTGGCCACATTCCTCCTAAATACTTTCTCCTCTGGCTTTCTTGATCCCACACTCTCTGATTTGATATTAGACAATTCATGCAAAATGTTCCCTTGATGTTTGATGGACACACATACTGAAAATGTGCTAGAATTAGTTCTAGCTAATTGTCCATGCTACTTTTCTGATGACCTTACAATTTCTTTTGAATGTTTTATTTTTGGCCTAGCACTTAAATAAGATCCTTCTATATAGGTCCTCCTTATGTTGTATCATCACTATTGCAATCTATTCATTTTCACTGAATCAATACCACCAGAATCATAAGGATTGACAAATCACATTTTGCAGTTCAGGTTCTCCTGTTGCCCCTGGTAGTTGGGGGGGGGGTGGAGGTGGTGGTGGGGGTAGTGGTGGGGGTGCTGCTGCTGCTGCTGCTTCATCGTCGCTGTCATTGTCGTCTTCTTCTTCATCTTCTTCTTTCACAACAAGATAATAGAAAACTAACAATGGTCATTATATTGAATATTGTTATCTTCAAAAGAGTTGTTCAGATTATAAGACATGGACATGTAAAATTGATCAAACAATATACTCATGAACTAATAGGAATTAGTAGTACAATGGGGTAGTTGTTCCGCTATGTTGAAATTAAGCTCAATTTTCTTCCCTATCTTGTACCTCTTTTTCTGTTCAACAGCTCAAAGGAAAATACTATCATATATCCCATTTCCAGAGACAAATCTTTGTTTTTTTCCATCACAGGCCCCATCAAAGAAATCATTAAATCTTTCAAACTAACTGTGTTTCCATAGCAATGTGGAGAGGTGGTAAGAACCTTAAGAGATGGGGCCTATTGCATTCTGGTAATGGGGGTAAGTACCATCCTTCAGAGGAATTAATACTTATTTTTATCCATTATTTAGTTATCAAGAGAACTGTTTGTTATACAGTGACCATGCCCTAATAAACTCAGCCTCTTCAGTACCCCTCTAATTTCCTTTTTGCTTCTAAACTTTCTTGTCATATAACAAGAATGACTGTAGTGACGTGATAAAAAGAGAGCCACACAAACAGGATAATCAGCCTACAAAGCTATAAGCCAAACAAATGCCTTCATAAAGTATGCAACCTTGGGTATTTTGTTATAGCAACAAAAATGCACTAGGACACTATTCCAATTAAAGACTGCCATTTCTCATTCAACTTTAATTGATTTTTTCATGTCTTTGTTCTTTCAGTCTATCTCAAACACTACAGGAAAATGATCTTTCTGAGAGATAAATTTGCCTGTAATTTCAATCTTTATGACCCTCTGATACTTTCTCTGTCCCTTAGGATAAAATCAAACTCTATAACTTAAGTTGTTCATAAGGATTTGGATACTGACTAGCTTTTGGTCTCAAAACTCACTACTGAACATCCATGTCACTGTAGATGTGGATATTCAATTCTTAGGCTTCGTTATATGACATGTCCTTTTTTACTTCCATATTAAAGTTCTCTCTATGTGGAGTATTTTTTGATTCTCTCTTTACAAGGCCACTTACCCCATGAACTTGAGCACTCACATTAGGCATTATTTATTTTAACAAGTTTTCCTGACACTTACATTGAGATTAGTTCCCCACAAGGTTCTTACATCCACTCCTAAACTCACCATTTCTTGGCCCTTATCACAGTGTATATATGTTTGCTTTCTGTATGTCTGTGTTTTATGTAATTCTGGGCAAAATTCCTCAGGGTAATTGCTTTAGCTCCCATTTGCATTGATTACCCTCAGGAACAAGAACTAATCAAAGAGATTTATTGATTCAATAAGTAGAACAATAAATGAGTGAACAAACAAATGTAAGAATGAATAAAAGTCATTTGAGAAAATATAAGATGATAAACTCAGTTTTTGGATACATTGCTTTGATTTAATAGAGCAGAATATTCAGGGTAGCAGCAGCCAATCCTGTGAATGGTTGATCCAATGCCTATAGAAAATATAAAAGTAGGGAATCATATCTGAGAGTCATACATAATGCAGAGATAATTTATGCCACAAGATTAATGAAATCTAATATAGGAAATATAGATCAAAAAATAAAATATTAGTGAATGCCTGCATCTAGTTTTAATAAAGATTACATGTACCATACATCATGATAGTTAAAACTCTTTTAAGTACTTCAGACAAAAAAAAAAAATGAGCATTTATGTTTGTGAATGACAAGTTGTTCGTGCTGGCTTCCAGAAAAGTAAATAATTTGAGCATTGGTATAATCAATACCTTTGCAAACCCAATACACTAAATTACCTAGTAATTAATAACTAGAATGTACAAAGAAATACGAAAAGTTTTAAAAATTTGCTAAGCATCGGGCTATGGTTAGTCAGTTCTGACTTGAAGTAGCTTACCTGGAAGAAAGCAAGTAAACATTCATTGCTTTAACCTCAGAGAAGAGGACAATAAAATAACTAGGAAATTCTAGTACTTCATGATTTCCAACATGAAGAGATTAAAAATCAGTCACAAATAGCACAGAGGCAGCTAGGGACATCTCTGTTAAAATCCTTTATGTTCTCTGAAAGGCAGCATTTAGAATTATCTACACTGGAAAATAAAAAAGGAAGCTCTTAAAGAACCACTGAGCAAGCGGGTGACTTTCTTTTTTATCTACTATGATTTTTCCTTATTATCTAGGCAGAAATTCTAGAGATTCAACTGGATACCTGGACTAAAGGCTATGGCAAATGGAAAATAGATGCACAGAACTGGTCCTCCAAATACTGATCTTATGAACTATTGAGAGGAAATAATGTACAGATTAAGTTGTCCCTCTAGTCCTGCTCATGCCCCAACTCCCTTTCAATTCTTATTGGAATGATAGACTACAAATTTAAACTTTTTTTACAGTTTAAAACATTAGAAAAATAATCTAAAAAACTATACTCAGAAGTTAGTAAAAACATCAAGGATTCCTATTTGCATGTGTTATTTGTGCAAAATCCAGGCCATAAATGACCTCTCTATATTCAAAAAGGAGAAATCACAATGTGAAAAAAAAATTGTGAAACAGTGTGTTTTTCTAACAGGATAAAATACAACTTCTTGAATGTTATCTTTGAAAAATAGACTTATTTGAGAAGGAAGAACAGTGTCTTTAAGGAGCGCATATCTTATCAAAAGAAAATATACAAGAACTCTGGAAGCAAGAGATATAAGGTAAAATTCTTAGTTCAAAGCATGTAAACTTCCATTAATTGCTCTTAGTTTTAGAATTTTGAGCTGAATATGTGTACTATGCTGGAGACCTTGCTCACTGCCGCAGTAAGTGGTGGCAAGTGTCCATGACTGTAGCCTAGACGATGAATCTCTGATTTGGCAGTTGGTTAAGAGAAGACAGCTTTATTATACAAGAGAGTGTGAAGACCTTGGGTACAACAGAATACTCAAATTTCTCAGATTTATCAATAAATATCTATAGGTGAGGAGATACAGGGGAAGGGAAAACAGCCTCTTATTGTAATAGATAATAGCTTCAGTACATTAGGAAGTAATTTTAATAGTAAAAATCCTTTTGCTCTGGCAGTCTAACATAACAGGTTGTTGCTTTAGGCAGCTAAACAATTGTAAACAATAAAACTTGATACTGTATCAGACCTTCAATTTATAATCCAAGAGAATGACCAAATAGGTTAACAGAAATCTTAAGGAGCATCTAAATAAATTATTGGAGTACACAGTAATATTTTTGGTAAGTTAAAAATATCTCCTGTAGGCTGACACAATACTAAAAAAATATCCTTTGTTTTGGACCAATGCATAATTTTACTAAGCCTCACTTCTCTAGGCTCCACTTTTTTGTTGATGTCTTCCATTATCAAAACCCAGGAAAAAGGAAATCCACACAAAACCTATGGATTGAGGCCACAGAAGACCTATCCCTTAGCCGCAAGGCAGAATGGGGAGAGAAGGAAAGTAAATCTTCAGATGAGAATGAACATGAAAAATGAATAAATAAATAAATAATAATAAAAATGGTGGTGTGCACCTGTAATCCTAGCACCAGGGAGGCTGAAAACTGAAGAATCACCATGAGTCCAATCTGCATAGTGAGACCTTGTACCAAATACACAAATGAAAATAAATAAATAAATAAATAAATAAGAGAATAAATGGTGAACAATAACAAAATTGTTGTGCAAATTTTCCAGATTTTTTTTTTCAAAAAGTCAAAAGGCAAAATAAATGAAAATGTTCAGGATTTAGGTGAACAACACTATTGCTATTAAGGGACATAAAAAAGAAAGATAAATAGAGAGTCATGCTTTGTTTTTCAGCGTAAAAGTTTAATGTGAAAAGACATCAATTTATCTAGCCAAATCAACATATTCATTAATTTTGCAATCAAAGCAGGATTCTACTTGATAACTTGGTGAACCAATTAAGATTGCAGATCAGAAAATTAGCTGGTAAGAAAAAGTCAAGAAAAATTCTGAAGGATGAAGAATAAGTATAATCATAGAGCTAGAGTAGTAAAATATGGCTTTAGGGGAAATATCAATCACTTAAATAAATGAACCTAGAAATAGAGTAGAGAGATTTTTCCATTCCTATGAGCATATGAAAAGTGTGGCATTTCTAATCGATGGAGTAAAAGATAGATTACAAAATAAAAATTCGCAGTTCAATTGAATAATCAGTTTAAAGAAAACACTATGGGGCCAGGGAGATGACTCAGTTGAGTAAGCACTGGCCTGGCAAGTGCAAGGTCCTGAGTTCAATCCCCGGTTCTGCTAAAAAATAAAGAAATAAAAAAAGCAGTATCTGACCTCAAGTAAAATATATCAAGTAGATTAGGTGATATTTAATAAGTAGATTAAATATTTAAATGTACTTTAAATGTAAACTAAAAGCGCTTCTATATATATGTAATTAAAATTAGATAAAGGTTTCTGTAGTTTGTGTGAAGCTATATAAAAATGTCTTCACAAATTAATAAGAAAGATCTAGTAGAATTTTTCAATTGGTGAAAGCACTCATAAAAATAGCGAGAAATCAAATTTGAAAGGCTAATGCACATGGAAAATGGTAAAGTCAGGACCAGTTTCATGAATGTACAGCCTGAAGAGTCACATAAGGAATTAAATTGATAAATTTCTGTTATACTGCTACAGGAACTAATTAAACTCACATGCAAAAAATAAGGATATTTATGACATTATTGGTGATAACAGCAAAAAACAGAATGAGAACCTGTCAAGATACCCACATAAATTTATTATTCTTTGAATAACATGTATATAAATACATACTGTGATTCAACTTGAAATGTACATGAATTATATATGCATATATATATATATATTTGAAATGTAAAGATATACAGTGATATGAAAAATAATCCATGATTCATTGTTAGTGATAGCAAGCTGCCTTATAACCAGAAAAGTGAAATGTCTCAGGATCTTGAGGAAAACTCTCTGCATTTATATGTACAAATGTCTGAAGGGAAAATCATTAATAACATTTTTTTCTGTAGTTACAGAGAATTTTTATCTTATTGTTACTTTTTTCAATAAACTTTCATTTCTTTTAATAGTGCTTTTAAGTCTATTAAAATTAGAAAAACATTAAATTTTGAATTAATTAGAATTTGTTAATTTAATTACTACTTTGCATATTAAAATATTTAAATAATTGCAATTATAACTTCAATTTTATAGAAAGCAAAGCAAATAGAAAGTTTTGGTAGTAGATAAATAGTATGAAACATTATGTATCATTTCAACCAGGCAATTTATGCAATTAAAAGTTGACAGTAAATTGGAAGGAAAAATCAATGTTTTCCTTGTTTTAAAAAGTAACAAACAGATGTTGTTTTAGTCCTAATATAATTAGTAAAATATAGGTTGATTTCTTTTTAATCCAAAGCATAGATATAGTAGAATTCATAGTTTTGACAAACATAGAACAGACTGTGAATGTGAAATAGAAACATAAGGTAGTGTGGAATTGAAGACTAGTACTTACTATACAAAATAATAATTCATTTGAAATTAAACATAAATAAAAGGTGAAGAAGTCCTATCATTCTTAATGAAGTGAAAAAAATTTTAGTCTTTCATCTAAAATGAAACTGAATCCAGATGATGTATTATAGGCATTAAGTTAATTTTCCATGTTGATTAAACTAAACACATAATCCCCAATCTATTGCTTTCTAATAATGTTGTAAGTTGTTTTATTTGAAAGAAATTATAATGAAGAAAAGTAGCAGACATCTGAAATAAATGCAGGACTACCTGAAGTGTGACTCTGGTGATCAGAGATATTTTAGTCAAATGTCTAATGCAAGGCATAATATTTCTATTATAATTTCTTGGATTGGAAAGGAGTATCCTGGATATGATTCAGTGAAACATGGAAGTCAAATTGAAAGGTGACATAATGGAAATTCTATCTGTTTATAGTAAGTCCCTGGCTTACAAAGGAGTATGATTCTGGGAGAATGTTCTTAAGTTGGACTTGCTGGTAAGCCCAACAAAGTGAGTCTTCTATGTCTTTCACACAAGTAGACAATGTAAAGCATAAAAGAACCAAACACTCAAAGGTACTGTAAGTGCCTGCCTATGCTGTACCATCATACACCAGTGCACCACATGTATGCAGTCAGCACACAGCAGCAGCAAAACTGTGACGTTGGCAGGTATGTGAGCTACTTCTGAGATGTGTTTGCGGCTATGAATATTCTACTGAAAGGTCTGTGCATGTCTGTGGAGTTTCATGGCTCAAGTGTTCATAAGTGGAGAACTTAATGCATTTGTATTATGAAAATATTTTAAAAGAAACAAAATTATTGAATGCTTTTTCTTTTTTACAAGTTCTGTTAAAGGTAAGTAAGGTATTCTTTATGCACTCTTCAGAAATGTTTCTACTAAAATGATAGAATAACATAATCACACCAAAATTTAAAAAGTAATTCTTATTGCCTAATTAATCACTTTTGTAGCTGGATAAGATGAGAAAATTTAAGAGTATTAGAGCTTCAACAAAAAGCTCTAGTTGTGCAGGGTAAATTCAGGAGCTCTGCATGTACACTGCCTCTAGCTCCCAATAATAATGCATACTAAAATTTGACAGAGATAATAGCTCTTCTATTAAGTTCTCCTAATGCATGCACAGTTTAACAAATAAAATCAGTTGCCAGAAGAAAACTTTTGGATGAAATGGATAGGCTTATGATCTTGATGGTCATTATAGTTTCAGTCATGGTATTAAATGTGTATGGCTAATTACATGCCAATCATGTTAATAAAATAACCTGAAACAAAAGAAAATCTGCATTTACTGAAAAAAATTATGGGTTAAAACTTATGGGTTGTCAATGGTATTGTTTAAGTTAGTGAGCACTGTGATAGTCTAGGTCAAAATGTCTCTGCAAAGATACCTGTGTTTAGAGGTGGAGCTTTGGAAGGTGATTACCTCATCAGCTGCACTAATTCATGGATGAGCTCATAGCTGGTTGTTCCTCTAGGCTGAGAGAGAAGCATGCTTATGGTTGGCTCCTCCCTCTCTTTCTGCTTCCTGATGGCCAGGAGAGCAGCAGCCTCCCAGTTTCCTTCCCTGTTGCCTTGAGGTGCCTGCCTTGGAGCAGGCCAATCAGGGCTGAAACCTCTGTAATCCTGGCCAAAGAGAACCTTTCTTCCTTTAAATTACTTTTGTTTTCCTCAGATATTTTGGTCACAGTGATGGTAAGCTGACCTCTACAAACATACTAAGTTGTAGAAAATGTTATTTCCTTCAGTGAGGTTCCCCTTTTAAAGCAATGGTCGACTCAGTGACAAAGTTGGGAACCTTAAACAATAGGATAGGTGCATGAGTTTGAGATAACATGTAATCAAATGAAAAGCAATAAGCAGTTGCTGAGAGTCTTCAACAGGTTTCCTGTAGATCAGTGCTGGTAAAACCTTGTAGAGTTACCAAGGCCCACACTACCCATAATGGCATTTCCTGGTGCCACTACTACTTTTGGAGCTTGTGCATGCCCCCCCCCCACATGTACTGTCATCAGCTGCTTAGTCACTAGGGCAATGCTAGGGCAACTTGGCTCAAGTGCCAACAGAGAGGGTTCTGCCTGCTCCTTGCATCATGTGTGTCATAGGTTCACTACCACTGCTATAGATGATCAGCATAAGGAAAAACCATTGGGGCATTTAAACGATTTTTAAGTCAGCTTTACCTACCTAAATTCCTGGGACATGAATTAAGTATCTGTATCTTTGCCTGAAACTTAGCAAATTTGGGTATGAAACCACTTGAATTATTGACACACTTTCTATAGAAATACCTGCAATGAGAGGGAAGAAACTACCAAGCATAGCTCAGAGATGTCTCACTTAACTGGCATTTTTTTCTTTTTTTTCATACAACAGCAGACATGCAGCAAATTAGGTTTTGGGTAACATTGGAAGAAACGAGACTTAGGGCTGGTGAGATGGCTCAGTGGCCTAAAGCACCTACTTAGAACAAGCTTAGCAAAGCTCAGGGACTGCGGTTCAATCCCCCAGCACCACATGCCAGCCAGCCCCGCCCCCTGGTGGGCTGAGCTGGCCACACACACACACACACACACACACACACACAAATTAAAAAAAAAAAAAGAAACGAGACTTAGAGCTAAGTTTGACTATAATGTTGAAGTAGGACTTGCTACTAGGAGTCAAGATATATACATTTCAGGAAGTAGAGAACAATGTTGAAAGGTCAATAGAAGGGTATTAAGAGGGACACTTTCATCAACCCCATCAAGGAAGGAGTGAGACATCCCGCAACCTACCTGCAGGTGGCAAACTTAGCATTTCAAGACAAGATTACAGGGCTGGGGAGATAGCTCAGTAAAATAAGTGCTTGCCTGGTAAGTGGAGGGTCCTGAGTTCAATCCCTAGTACTGGAAAAAAAAAAAAAAAAAGGTAGGATTGCAATTCCTCACTTTACCCCAGGAATGGATAAGCCCAAAGGATCTAAAGTACCAAATGGTAACCAAGCAGGAGACTTATATCTCCAGAGAGAAAGGCAGAGAGGCCTAGTCTCTGTAAACATGAGCTAAGATTAACAAGAGTGGAAAATGGGGAAAGGGGAACTAAAAGAGGAGGGGGAAGGGAGAAAGGAGAGGAATTAAAAGAAATAAACTGTAGTATGTACATGTACCCACTCCCCAAGATGATTGTAAACTGCATGTACTATAAACATGTACTAAAACAACAACAACCACTTCACATGGAAACCAGGGCAATTTACTACAAATTCATTACAAGACCAGTGACACATGTGATGTTAGGTGTCAGCAGTTTTGCCTAGAACTGGTTAGGTCAGACTTATCCATGGATTTTCAGGATTCTAGGTGGGGGATTGAGAAATACAATCTGTGAAATGGAACAAAGATACGGGAAACAGCTGACTACATACACATTGGGTAAACTGAGAGGTTGCCTCCCAAAGTTGAATACCAAAATCACAAGTAAAAGGTGAGAAGGTAGGAGAGTGTTTATTTCCAAGAGGGCTGCCATGTGGTCCCTCAGTCCAGAACATTTTATGGATAAGAAGAGCAAGAGAATCGCTCAGGTACCCAAGGGCTACTTAGCACAAATGACTTGTTCACAGATTTGTCAATCTATATGCCACAAAATGTTCACAAGAATTATAGAGAAGCTGAAATAGTGCATGCTATTGCACTGCAACAAAATAGCCATGAATAATCTAAATTGAAAATTAATTATTTGGAAATAAACAATGCATGGCTCATTAATACGGATTATGAGAGATTACTAGTTGCTTGCAAAGCAGTCCAAATGAGAGTACTTTATTAAATATCTGATAGAATCTTTATGTCTATAAACCCTGTAGCTTAAAATCAGGAAAATGCGATATACTCTCAATGGTTGGATATTGAATATCACTAAAGCAATTTATTCATTATACTTAGGGCCAGATACCATGTGTGGATATATTTTTCTCATGTAGAATAAGCATTTTTTATTTTAAAATATGCATGTATACAGTAAAAGATATAGTATCCTCTCTACAGTCAAAGCCATGAGTAACAATTATTTAAAAAATTGTTTTCAATAGAAAGGATAAGAGGACAGTTAAAGGAAAGGCATATGAAAAAACTAGACAAAAATAAACCATTCAAGTTACTTGATTATTTTAAAATATTGGTTTTATTATTAGGCTGGTATTTTAAGGCAAGCAGATAGAAAATAATTTTCATTGTAAAGGTAGTTGTTTACTTGCCTTTACCCAAGACAGCAGCAGGCAGAACATATCATTTATAAAGGATCTCATGAGACAGCACCAGGGTTAGTCATGGAACAACTAGAGGAAGCAGGATGGGAGGAGAATGAAGGCATGAGCCTTTCTTTTGGGTTCCATAGTAAGGTGAAAAGATTTATAATGTCCTGGTTTTAATTACTTCAGCAGTCAGGCTTTAGGGGAATAGAATGTTTAGTAACTCCCCCTGGGATGATTAGGGTAGGTGGGTAGTAACTTGGAGAGTGAGCTTTGTAGAGTTAGTGAGGGCTCAGGGTTGTTTGCATGTGAGAGGCACACTCCAGGGCTAGCTGTTTTCTCTTTCTGAGAAATGGTATCATGGGAGGGGCATTTTCTTTAGGATCAGCAAAGCTCCAAGCTGTCAAAATAACTTGAATGATAGAAAATGAAAAGGTCTGGTTTCTGTGGGGATGTTGAGAGTGGATGTTTGGAAACAGGATTTGTCGCGCAGGAACAGATCTAGTGTGCTTCCTTAATTCCTGCCACACTGTGACAGATGCTGTGATGCACTGTGACACCCTTTGCTCAAATAAAGGGCTTGTTCTCTGGCTGATGCAAGTCTGTCAGAAGACATCTCACCATGGAGCAGATGACCAATCAGCATCATTTTGGCTAAGTGGTCCCACTTCCAGCTACTGATCTGGATGGACACCAATTCTTTTTCTTTGTTACTGACCTTTTGGACAGGACAATTTTTGTCTTCATTGTGAAGGTTGTAGGACAACTGTAGCATATTTGGCAGCATTTCTGAACTCTACTCACTAGCTGCTGCAAGTACACCAACTCTCAGTCATGGTAATAAAAAATGTCTCCCTGTACATTACCAGTGCTGCAGGAGACAAAATTATCTCTTGTTTAGAGTGACTGCTGAAACGGCTCTCATTGACATACATATCCTAAAAAACCTAGAATGTGTGCATCCAGCTCTATTTTCTCACATAAATACCACTCGTGTTTAAGTATTTATTGTCCAAGATTTTTGATTAAGAGACATGAGTTGTTTGTGCTTTAGCACAGAAGTAGCTGCTTATGTGAATAACTCTGGTCACCAACTAGCTTTGAAGCACTGAAGTACTACGGAGCCTATCTTTGCCTAAGTTTCATCATCTATAAAATGTAAAAAGTAGTAGGTTGTGTTTCATAAGTTTGTTAGGGTAATGGAATGATTTGATGCACAAACAATATAAAGCAGTTTCTGGCCAACTGTAATATCTTCGTAAGAGTTAACTATTTACTGTTGAGCACTCAAATGCTTTGCTAGTACAACATCCAAATGAAATGGGATCAAATTATGTGGCGAATGTTTACATTAAAAAGTTTATTATGATAAAAGACACAGCAACTTAAGTCCCCCTCAAAATCCTCCACTGCATGTCAAGTGTGTTTATCTCATTGTACTTGCTACTTGTTGAAGGAGTTCAGGAAATCCACTTTCTTGAGTGTCTTGAGTTGTATGATTCTGGATGACTTGATATTCTGAACTGATTCAAAATATTTACCTTTCAAGGTCAGTTTAAATTTTTTCAAAAATTTCTTTATTTGGTACAGGCTCTCACTGCACAGCTCTGGCTACTGCTGCCTCCTTCTCCTGCAGCGTCCCCCCTATTTCTAACTTCATCTGTTCTTCTGTCATTCTCTGAATCCTATTTCTTTCCTTTGAATTAAATAGGGTTATAAAAATCTGTTTGCAGTCTTCCCGGGTGAGACGGTGTGTTCTAAACACCAATTCCAGTAATGTACTTAAGGCTTGTGGCTGTTCTGAGAATGGCGAATTCTGATATTTTCAGCTATACAAGTCATTTGTAGAATACGGGACACACACTAAGGCAGACTGGAGGCTCCCCACTTGCTCTACTACTGCCGTCTGTCTAAGGGGAAAAATGAAACCAGATCAGAGGATGAAACTTCCCATCCCCTCCACCCTGACAGACACAGAAGAGGGCTGCCTATGCTGGCGAGATGATCATGGAGGAATTGGGTCGACAAGCTGTCATTCATTCACTTGGTTGTGGACCCGAGGCAGACTATCCCATGCAGAGGAAGCCCCTCCTCGTCAGGAACCATTCATAGGTCTGGGAGCAGGGTAGGGTGACAGTGCCATGGTGCCTTGATGAGATCATCCTCGTCTGGGGCTGATGACAGAACAGGAGCTTGGGTCCTAAAGACTTTTCTTTTATAATCAATCCAGGGTCAGGGATTCCACATGCACACATCTTAAGCCCCTGAGGCAACATTCGAATCACACAGAGCCAGGAGTCAATATATGGGAACTAGTCTGGGCTCCCTGGCTTCCCTGGCCCTACAGCCCATACTCTACTGGCTATGTGAGGATTCATCATTCCCTCGGCCAGCCAGCCTACTCCAAAGAAGGACCATTTTGGTTTACATAGCATGGTGAGCTTTCATTTTGTCACTTTTCCCCCCATATTCACCTTAGAATTTATCCACCTTCCTGATCATGCAGCTCAGAACAGTTGGTTTGCTTTCAACAGCTCCCCTAGGAAAAGCCCCACAAAGGCTCCTTTTCAGTCTACACACAAAGTGAAAAATCCCAGGTTAATATAGTTTGATACAGTGGCAATGAGTATGACAGAGTGAACCCACTGAGCAGGGTCTGAGTTTTTCTGCATTTCCACATAGACTGTTGCAAAAGGAAGGAAGGGCAAGAGCGGAACAATCACAACTCCTGCAGCCCAGACTACAGATTCAATATGAACTCAGGGCACGGCGCATCAGGGAATGCAGGTACATGGGGGAAACACAAAACAAACAATTCAGGCAAACAGACAAATACACAATATCCTTTCCTTTACCATTTTAGACTAGACTGGTCTAAATCAAAACAAACACAAAGGTGTCCTCTGACTGCTGAACAAGCATTCTCCACAGACTCTCATCTGGGAGAGAACACAAAACCTCTCCCAAGTCTTTGGCCTGAGAGAATTAACAAGCCACTAACCTTCCAGGAACTCTTATCTGGAAGTAATGATACCAGATTGCTTCCCATGTGTGGGAACTAGCCTCACTAGATATTAAAAAGAGAACAAAGGCCAACTAGATCTCCCCTGACTGACAGTGTGACTCTGTTCCCTTCGTGGCAATGGAGTCCAACTCTCAGCGTCTCTCAGATGGCTAGCTGAACTCAGACATAGCACCAAAGCTGCCCAGAAGTGTCTGGCAGGTACGGAGGCTGGAGGGGGCCTCCCTCAACACAGGAGTCCTGCCCGTGGAAATCTCACTGGGGCCTCCATGTGAAGCAGTGAGATTATTTTCATGGCCAACCAAAGATTTAGGAATAACCGAGTTTTATTGATAAGGCAAGCCACCAAACAGTACAGATCAGAAGTAAGTATGGCCTTGTTCTTTCTTTTGTTTTGGCTTATAGATCTTTCTGGTTTCCAGGGCAACCATGATGGAATGTTATAGTAGTGGTTATGGATTTAAGAAATCTTGGGCTGTGATCCTTGTAGGATACAGCCCTATCACAAGGATTTATGGTAGTATGTGGCTTAACTCTTCTTTTAATTAGTTTTGCTTTTCTCTTATTTCTTATGTTTGCAATGTCTTCACATGGATGGGGAAGGAGTGAAGGAGTGGGGCATTCCTGGTGGAGACATGTAGGCTTGATTCAGTCTAGGTGCCCACTACCTCTAAAACATTCTGGGAAGGATCCCACAAAGTTGACTCTGCCTCAGTATCTCCCATCTGTAATGAATTAGGGGCTAAATTAGAGCTTCTTCGGTTAGGATAAAATTAACCCCTTGTGAGCTGCCTCCCCTAGATGACAACACATGAAAGCATGATCAACTCTTAGAAAAACATATTAACAGACAAAAATAAGTCAACTCAATCCAGGTGTGACAGCTATATAAAATTTAAAACTGGGGAAACTTAACTGTATGGTATAAAAATATGTGCTTTAAGTATCTGCCAGGCAAGCATATGGTCCCAAGTTTGATCCCTGGTACCACAAAAAAAAAAAAAAAAAAAAAAAAAAAAAAAAAAAAAAGAAATATTCTTACTAACTTAGTAATATTGTAAAGAAATACAAAGGTATAATTGACACTAGGTTCCATACAAGGTTAGGATGGAAAAATGCTGAGGAAGATTGATTTAGGAAGTCACATGTAGTTTTAGGTACTGGTAATGTTCAGTCTTCAATCTTAAAAGTGGGTACATTTGCCAGTCGTAGCCCAGGCCCAGTGAGTGTGTGGGAGAGCTTCCCGCTACCCTGCACTGATGGGACCTACTACTGGTCCCAAACCAGGCACAGCATGGGTGAGTCCCTCTTCCACCCCCTTGGAATACCCCCCACCACTCCTCAGCACCTTCTCCACCCTGCCAGCCAGGTAGGAATTTCAGGTCATTCCAGGAACCCCCAGACCCAGTCCTGGCCCAGGCCGCGTGAGTGTGTGGGAGAGCTTCCTGCAACCCTGCACTGGTGGGACCTACTACTGGTCCCAGCCCAGGCACAGTGTGGGTGAGACCCTCTTCCACCCTCTTGAGATGCCCCCCCAACACTCCACAGCACCTCCTGACCCAGCCTGCCAAGTAGGAATTACTGCCCATTCTGGGAACCCCATGACACAGTCCTAGCCCAGGCCCAGTGAGTGTGTGGGAGAGCTTCCAGCTACCCTGTGCTGGCTGGCCTTATTACTGGTCACAGCTCAGGCGCAGCGTGGGTGAGACCCTCTTCCACCCCATTGGGATGCTCCCAATACTCCTCAGCACCTCCCCCACCCTGCTCACTGAGTAGGAATTTCTGACGTGTTCCAGGATCCCCCAGACCCAGTACTAGCCCAAGCCTGATCTGCACCTGAACTTCAGTATGTGCTAAGGTTATAACTACAACGAAGATCTACAAAAAAGGTCAGAAGACAGTGCTATACAAAATGATGAGAAGGAACAAAATGCAACCTCAGAATCCAAGCCCACCCATGATAAGTTTAGAGGACACTAACACAGAACAAATTGGGAATCACACAGCTGAAGGTAATGAATCAACGGCTTCTGAAATAAAGAAACAGCTGCAGAAAGGTATAGAGGAACTCAGATTGAAAATAAAAAAAGAAATCCCTGAATTAATAACATCTTCAGTAAAGAATCAAATGCAGAAACATATGGAAGAAACCCAATACCTACCCAGAACAAGAGCAGAGGACAATAGCTTGGCTCAAATGCATGAATTAATAGTGTCGATAGTAAATAAGCAACGGCAGAAAGTTATAGAGGAACTCAGAGTGCAATTCTTTTCTGAAATAAAAAAAGAATTCTCAGAACTCATAGCATGTGAAGTAAAGAAGCAACTACAGAAACACAGGGAGGAAACCCAATCTGAAAAAAACACTGCAGTAAAAGAATTTCTAACTGCTTCTAAAGAAGACATTGATTAAAAAAAAAAAATAGAGGAGATTAGAAAAATGACAGATTCCTTGAATGAGCAATACAGGAAAGAAATAGATCACATGAAGACAGTCAAAGAAATATAGACGAAATTAAAATCTCAATCGCAAGCTTGCAAAACCGTGTAAGTGAAAGTGAAGACAGAGTTTCAGATCTTGAAGGTGCTGGTGCAACTAGTGAAAAGGTAAAAAGGATCTCTTAAAAACAATGAGACTGCAGGAAAGATTAATCCATCACCTGCAAGATGATGCAAAGATGAACAATGCCAGACTAATAGGCATCAATGAGAAAGAAGGAGTCAATACAAATGACATTAAAAAAAAATATGGGCAGAACTGATAGCAGAAAACTTCCCAAATATGAGGAAACAATCTGACTTTCAGGTAACCGAAGCATACAGAATGCCAAGCAACCTCAACGCAATGAACAACACACCGAGACATATAATAGTCAAGATCCCAGAAATTCAGCACAAGAATAATCTACTGAAAGCCAATAGAGAAAAGAAGCAGATCACATTCAAAGGAAATCTCATCAGAATTACAGCCGACTTCTCTTCACAAACCATGAAGGCAAGAAGAGCATGGAGCAGAGTACTTCAAGTCCTCCATGAAAAAAATTCCAGCACAGAGTACTATACCCTGCAAACTCTCTTTCAAGTTTGATGGACACGTGAAATACTTTCATGACAAAGAACAGCTAAAGAATTTCGTGATGACAAAGCCATCCTTACACAGGCTACTGAAAGATGTTCTACAGAGGGACCAAAATGATCGGAACTCCACAAATGAGATTAGAAGCAACCAACTAAATAGGGCAAGCAATTAAACACAGGAGAAAAAGAGTAAATGACAAAAGGTAAATAACATGTCAACTATAAGTCAATACACCTCAATTCTAACCATCAATGTAAATGGACTCAATTCACCAATTAAGAGAAATAGAATGGCACAGTGGATTAGGAAACAAAATCCAACAATATGCTGTATACAAGAAACACATTTAACTCATAAAGACATT
>NW_004524598.1:2179979-2181143 GCF_000260255.1 Octodon degus
TCTTTTACTCTTAGATCTGGTACAAGACAGGGATGTCCTCTATCACTACTCCTATTGAATATACTTCTGGAATTATTATCTACAGCCATTAGACAAGAGCAAGAAACAAAAGGAATAAAAATAAGCAAAGAAGAAGTTAAATTATCTTTATTTGCAGATGCCATGATAGTTTACTTGGAAGACCCAAAAATTCCAACAAGAAGCTACTAGAATCAATACAGAAATTCAGTAGCATAGCAGGTTATAAAGTCAATACCCAAAAGTTAAAAGCATTCCTCTACACAGACAACAAATACACTGAGAGGGAAATTATAGAAACAATACCTTTTAAAATAGCACCAAGGAAAAGGAAGTACCTTGGAATTAATCTAACTAAAGAAGTCAAAGATCTTTTCAAGGAAAATTACAGTACTCTGAAAAAAGAGATCGTAGACGATTTCAGAAAATGAAAAGTTATTCCATTCCTAGATAAGAAGAACCAACATTGTGAAGATGGCCGTACTCCCAAAATTGCTGTACAGATTTAATGCAATCCCTATCAGACTACCATCGACATACCTCACAAACATAGAGAAACCATTCCTAAAATTTATCTGGAGCCAGAAAAGAACTAGAATAGCAAAGGCAATTCTGGGCAATAAAGATAAGGGATTACAATTCCTGACTTGAAATTATACTACAAGGCTACTGTGATAAAATTATCATGGTACTGGCATCAAAATAGACCTGAGGATCAATGAAATAGATCAGAAGACGCTGAAGCCACTAGGAACGCAATCAGCCACCTTATCTTTGACAAAGGGGCCAAACATACTCACTGGAAGAAAGATAGCCTCTTTAACAAAGGTTGCTGGAAAAACTGGCTCTCTACATGCCAAAAATTCAAACTTGACCCAGGTTTATCACCATGTACTAAACTAAAGTCAAAATGGATTAAAGATCTAAACATTAAAGCAGAAACACTAAATCTCCTGGAAGAGAAAGTGCGAGGAACTCTTGAAGACATAGAAGTAGGCAAAGACTTCATGAACAGAAATTAAATCACACGGGAAACAGTTGAAAGAATTAACAACTGGGACCTGCTCTTACTGAGTTTTTTCATGTCAAAAGAAATTACCAACAAAGTGAAAAGGCAACCCACAAATTTGGAAAAAATCATGACAA
>NW_004524598.1:2183263-2189324 GCF_000260255.1 Octodon degus
AACAAAAAAAGGGTATACAGATGAATGTCCATTTTGTATCTGTGTATTCAAAGTGGTTAGGATAGATATATAGTTACATTCTCTTAATGAATAGAGAGATTTGTTCTAATGGTATTTGTAAATAGGATATCAAGTCCGCATCTTTTATAGCAATTAACCACTAAGAAGAATATATGTGGTGTGTTGGTTATTGAAACTGTCCTACCAATTTGATTTGAAACTGTCTCATTGCTATTTGTTTATGAATAAAATTATGGAAGAAAAAAAACAATATACACTAAAGCCATACATTTATACACACGAGATGGGCAAGGCAATGATCCTGAGAAACATCAGCAGTTTTTTGAAACTAGCAGTTAATTGGTAGGATCCTCACCCTGACTAACTATACATGCTGATACCTGTGAAACAAGCAACTGCACTGAAGATAGCAATGTGTAAAAGAAAGGTCACACTTGGAATGCCTGTCATTCTGGTCTTCTAAGTACACACTTCTTGTCATGACATGCCAATTATTACCATACTGTCTCTCAAGAAAAAGGGTTTCTTTTCTTTAAATAAAGGGTAATAAATGAGAAAAAGACACAAGAAAAAGAAAAAAAAAATGTAACAGGACTGCCCTGCTACAACTCTGTATATGGTTAGATTTCTAAATTTCTGTATAAAAATAAAAAAATATGTGCTATAACAACCACTGCTAATATTTCATTCTTGTTCAGAAACTCTGCACCATTTGTACTGTATTATATTGCTTTGTTTCTGTCTTGTTCTTGTTATTTGTTGTAGTTTTTGTTTTTCCTCTTCAAAATAAAATAAATTAATTTTAGAAAAAGTGGGTACATTTATAAACACTATTATATTGCATATTATTGCCTTATGACATTTTCTATCTTATGTATGTGGTACAGGGTCTGCAGGGTCTACAGGGTCTCACTATGTATCAGACTTGTAGTGATCCTCCTGTTTTCAGCCTCCAAGTGCTGGGATTACAGGCGTGCACCATCCTACCTAGTCTCAGTGGCCATCCCACCCCTGGCACAGCATGCCAGGGATCAAACCCCAGCCGCGGTGCTCTGCCTAAGCAGGCGCTGTAGTCCGCTGCGCTATCTGGCTGGCTCTCCTATCACATTTTCATGGTTATATTTTATAATTTATGAAAATTAAATAAAAAGTATCTGGTAAATC
The DNA here is from genome assembly GCF_000260255.1 of Octodon degus. NCBI lineage: Eukaryota > Metazoa > Chordata > Mammalia > Rodentia > Octodontidae > Octodon > Octodon degus. Next base: position 2,184,449 of record NW_004524598.1, read on the forward strand.
AAATGTAAACACAAAAGTGAATAATACATTAACATTTAGTCATGTATATAAATATATCCTCATTTATGCATATATATTATTTTGTGAATAAAAGGTTACTAGAAGCTGAATTCTTAGAATCACATCTAAAATTCTGATAGGCAGGACCAGGGAGATGGCTCAGTAGAATAAACACTTCCCTGGCAATTGCAAGGGCCTGAGTTCAATACCCGGTTCCCCCCAACAAAAAACAAACAAACAAAAAAATTCTGATAGGCCTTTGTCCTTGAGCTAAATTAAAAATATTTTGTCTGCCTCATTTGTTCCATAAACATAATACCCACCTCTGTCTGGGGGTGGGGGCGAGGTTGTGAACTGGTGTGAGCTCAGACCCTGAGCGTATGTGCTAACTATGGCATGAATTGTTGCTATGAAACAGAGGCTATGGTTTCCATGTGTTAGGGTCACCCATAAATGACCACGTGAGTGAGGATGCGGTTTGTGTACTAGGGTAGCTAGCTGCTCAGATAAGATGATGATGAAAGGAAGAAGCTATCTTGAAAGGAAGAAGCTATCTTTGCTACATATCCTACCTTATTTCCATCTATAATGTTGAAAAGACATAGTACACTTGTCTCAAGTATTTGCTAGTCCTGTTTGATTAGTTCCAGGATCTCTCCATGTACAAATAATAAAATCTTCAAATGTTCAAGGTCCTTGTATAAAATGAGGCAGTATTTGCATAATCTACACTCATACTTCCATGAACAGTACTTGAGAGTATCTCGAGATTACCCATAAGGCCTAATGGAACATAACTGTTATGCAAGCAGTTGCTATACTACATTGTTTAGGGACTAATGAAAAGGAAATCATCTGATACGTTCAGCGCAGATGCACTACTTTTCATCACAGTTGACTGACTTCTAGGGGGAAGATCCACAGGTATGGAAAGACAACTATAATTTGTTAAATCATGTCTGAGTCTGATTGCCATTCATAGCCATATCATAGCTGTGATGCTGGAGAATGTTTTCAGAAGTAGCTTGGCGTTCAGGCCTGTAGTCAAATCCCTGGTGTGGGAAACAGGTCAGGAAAGAGTCATGGAGGATGATGCAGAAGAGAATTTGATGTCAGGGTGGCTGTGTTTCATGGACTTGTGTCCTAGGAAACATCAAATGGAGAGCCAGAAATGTAGGGCAGGAGATAGCTAAAGAAAACAGACAGTGACTCTTACAGAGCTGTTGTCAGCTGGGTGCTATGACAAGGATAAAAAGAAATTTGCTGGATTCTCTGAAAAGATTTATTGGCTCATTATCACTTGTTGGAAACAGAAAAATTTGCTGTATATCTGACAGATGCTTCCTTTAACGGATTGTGTGAAATATGCTCCCTTGGGCCCAGCCTGCATGAATTTAAGTCCATTAATACTGCAGGGGAACAGTGACAAACACTAGGTACACTGTGTAGGAGGAAGCTGTACAAACCAGTGAGGATTGAGCAGAGAGTAGGATATTTTATACTGCCACTTGGGGGAAAGTTTCAAGGCCATGTAATTTCCTTTTTTTCCCCTCAAAATTTTATATATTTATTTGGTATGGGGTCTCACTATACAGCTCCAACTCAGTGATACCACTGTCTCAGCCTCCCCAGCACTGGGATTATAGGAGTGAGCCACCATGCCTGGGTTCAGTGGATAGCATGGCATGCCCGGGGTTCCAGGGACACAAGACATAAAGTGCTAGGGTGCAAACTCAGGGTCTTTACACTTGCCAGGCAAGCACTTAGACTGCAAAACTATCTCCCCTGCCCAGCCATGTAACTTTTTATTTTATTTTATTTTTTTTGCTGTATTTTTAGGGAAGGGTCTACAGGGTGTTCAGAGTCTCACTAGTAGGTTGAACTCATAGTGATTCTTCTGTTTACAGCCTCCCAAGTGCTGGGATTACAGGTATGCACCACCATACCTAATCTCAATTGTGGTTTTAACATGCCCTAGGGACGGGGCCAGCATGGCAGGCCTGGGGATCAAACCCCTGGCCCCTGTGCCTGCTTGTAGGCACTTTAATCTGGTGAGCTATTTGGCTGGCTGGCTGGCTGGCTTGCTTGCTTTTCTTTCTCCTTCCTTCCTTCCTTCCTTCCTTCCTTCCTTCCTTCCTTCCTTCCTTCCTTTCTTTCTTTCTTTCTTTCTTTCTTTCTTTCTTTCTTTCTTTCTTTCTTTCTTCTTTTGTCTTTTTAAGATAGGGTCTTGCTATTCAGTTCAGGCTGCCCTTGAGCTCACTTTGTAGCCCAGGCTAGTCTTGAACTCTCAACAATCCTCCTGCCTCAGCTTCCTGAGTGCTGAGCTTACAGGAATGCATGCCCAGGCCTAGCTCAGCCATGTAATTTCTCTAAAGTAGATTACCCTGGGGTTGGTGAAAAGAAACTTTTAAGATACTGTAAGTGGATATCTGTATGTAGTGTTACTGATGTCTGTGGGGAGGGGAAAGGCAATTTTGAAGCCACAAAAGAAGTTGCAGTGGAGATTATGTAACAGAAGGAACCAGTGTCTTAAACTCCGGAAAAGAATGTCATAAGGGAAGGTTAATCCAGTGATGCCTGTGTAACTGGAAATGATGTGAAGCAAGAACGGAAGGCCCTGCCCTCAGCGACCTACAGCTGAAAATTTGAAGTGCATCTGCTAAACAGCACCCCTTGTAATTGTCTTACTCTTTGTCTGTAGCACATACTGAAAAAAATGGCATTTTCCAAGAGGGCAACAGGAAATCATTGTGGGCATCATTGAAACAGTTGTTCCAATCCCTACCAGTTTTCTCTATTTCAGTCCTTTTTGGCCTGTGAGAAAATCCAGAGCTAAGTAAAACAATCTACTCTAAAATGCTGTGTCTCCAACATGGCAAACATTACCAAGGGCTCTCAGACTGAAGGTATGCCACTGAATGCTTAGAGTCTCAAAAACAGAAAAACAGTCAAACACTGTCTGCACTCCTGAGTATTTCTATTATAAATATATATACTCTCTACATGTAAGGTTTTTCTGGTTCCTTGGAATTTGGAAACCTATGTACTTTATTGCTTTTGCATATAGAAGGAAATGTCCTGAGTGTTTAAAAGTCCAGGCTGGAAAAATACTGCTATTAAAGCATTAAGGAATACCTAAATTACAGCAGGATGTCAGGGCCACGTGTGGCTTTCCTTACGGCAGTACGCCATGCATTTTAGAAGAGCTACACTGATTGTGACCCAGTTAGCTATTCAGCGGTGGAAGACCAGCACCGTGTTGTTCCTGTCAGGTAAATACTTGTTCTCTCCATTAATATATGGCAATAATATCAATAAAGCCACTTTCCTTTTTTTTTTTTTTCAGAATGGGGGATTAAACTCAGGTCCTTGCACTTGCCAGGCAAGCGCTTATTCTACTGAACTATCTCCCCGCCACATTCCTTCTGACCTGGCGTATGTCTAGTCCACACGAGAGAAAGAATCTCAAATGTATCAAGCTCTTTAGTGACCATACCTACCTGTCATTGTTTGGTTAGGGAGCATGGGAAAATTACATTTGAATGCAAACAAAGGTTTGATGTTCCAAGTTTTACTTTAATAGCTTCCTGGCTGCTACTTAGTATAATCTTAACTGGTGGTTTTTGTACTAAGCACTATTTGAAACTCTCACCTACTACAACTTGTTGTAATACAATGTTTTATGTGCCCACATATTAACATTAAAAAAATGAAATGTATTCTATTAGTGATCCTCAGAATAAAAGGATATATTGGGAAACTTAAACTCTCAGATTGATGTTGTTCACATAGAAAGAATTTATACTTAGAGAAAGTAATCACACCTACAAATTATACATTTGGCTTTAGAGAACTAAAAGTACATATAAATTGCTCTAATATCTTTAAAAGGTAGAAGTGATAGTGTATATGTGGGAGACCTGTAATTATTAAGAAATTATCAAAGGACATAGGACACATGATTCTAAAAATTAACATGTTTCTTATTGAATATTATAGGTGTGTAAACTCAGCAAAATATTCTAAAAGAGTCTGTCTCATTGCTATCTGTTTATCAATAAAATTTTGAAAAAAAAAGAAAATAGAAAAAAAATTAACATGTTTGAAGAAGAAGGTACCTACACTATATTAAATAATAAGAATTCTGGGGGTCACAAGTGTGCAACCTTGTTCTTCTCTTTTATATAACATATTGGAGAAGTACCTATCCAAAATTTGTTGCAAAACATTTAAGGAGCACAATTTAGAAGTGAAACTATGAGAAATAATTTATCATTAGCCTGGTCTGGTGGAAATCTCTCAGAAAATGAGCTCAGATATCTATAACATTCTTTTCTTTGAAGAAATGAATTTTAGAATAATGAGAAATGGTGTTTCTGTTTGTTGAGTGAAGGCATCACTGGGTCAGGAGGATGATTTGCTGAAGAGAAAATTAGGCAGACAATTCACTGAAGAGAAAGTTTGGCCCCTATGGAATTAAACAGTACACAAAATTAATGTAAACAGAGGCTGTGGCTTTTGTGTGTTGAGCTGATCTCCACATACTTTGAGCGTGAGCCATGATGGCAAACATTCTTGTGGCAATCCAGTCAGGAGAACCTATGTACTTGAAAGTTTCAGAGGAAGAGAAGAAGATGAGCTGAAGATACTATAACTGCTGGAGTGTCTGCCTTGTATTCTGATAAGAAGCAAAGCAAATAGAGCAAAACATTTCAACTGACTTGTGGCTTTTGTTTCTTATGAATGTATTTGCCACGCTGAAGTTGGGAACATGGTTGTGATTATCCAACCCCCGCCCCCAAGAAAAACAGAAAATACTTTTACTCATTAAGAAATGTCTTCATTTACTTTTTCTCCTCCTCTTCCTCCTCCTCCT
>NW_004524598.1:2190080-2239418 GCF_000260255.1 Octodon degus
TGTTTTCCTTGTATTTACAATCATCCCTAGCCACCTCACTTCTGCTCACCCTCGTCTTATGCCATGAATTTTGTTATCATTTTTCAAAGTTTATCATGATATGGGTATATCGTTTTCCAGTTCTCTGAGGCTTTCTTCAGTCTAAATTCATGAACATTGGGCAGTCTTCTAACTTTCCTTTCATTTTTTCAAATCTTTCTCCCAAGAAACTTGTGCTAATAATGTACCTGCACTATGTTATTTGTGTCATTTTAATTGACTCGGAAGTCACAGAGGACCAGTAAAGCACCTTTCCATATGTGTTCAGGTGGGTCAAGGAGGGGTGGCCTGGAGTACTACATCTGGTGCATTGCTGCTTTTCCTCAGGCCCTGTTTGCTGCTCTACTTCTTAGCCATCACGAACTAAGCATCTTTGCTTCACCACTTGTTTCCATCATGATCTTTAAGCCTTATACCTGCAAACCATGGAATCAGTCCTCTGAATCTATGAGCCCAGTGCAGCTTCTCCTCCTTTGAGCTGTAAGTTTTGGCTACCTGGGATTGAACTTGGGACCTTGCACTTGCCAGGCAGGTGCTTATGCCACTGAGTGATATCGCTGGCAATATATACATATATTTTAATCAAATAGCCAAAAAGTGAATGAAATGTGACCAGATAAAAACCTACATAATTGTGAATATAGTTTGTTCTCTTCTGTGTTTTCCAAAACCATGTAGCATTTTAAGTAAACAACCAAAAGAAAATTATGAAACACTTGCCTAAGCAATAAAAGTTATTCCTTTACTTACAAATTTCCATAATTCACTAGAGATATTATTATTATCTCTTACTTATTACAATAATCTCTAAATAGTTTCTGTATCTCCAAAATAGCAACTCTCTGATGACCCTCTCCACTGCTATAGAATAATCATCCTTAATTACAAGTTTTCCCATTTTATTCCCCTGTCTAAAATTCTGCTAGGTATCCCTGTATGTAAAAAGTACTTATTACCATGGTTCCTAAAGTTCCTTTGTGCCTCCATTATGTTTTACAAATAATCCTCAGGCAAAGTAAACACTCAGTTGTTTACTAAAGAGTTAGCTTGTCTTGCCCACCTTCTACATATAACTGTATGGCTTGACTTATTCATGTTTCCTAGCTCTTCTCCTTTCCCTCTCTTGATTAGTTAGTCCTTGAAATCCTGCTTTCCTTTTAATTGTGTTATACCTTTTTATTTGTATTTCTTCTTTTGAGTTCTTATACTAGGGAAACTATATGATATTTATACATGATCCTGAGAATCTTCAGAAGATTTTTTAATCTAGCAGTTAATTGGAAAGATTCTCACCCTGACTAACTATATATACTGATACCTTTGAACTAAGCTACTGCACTGCAGATGGTAATTTGTAATAGTACTTTCATGCTTGGAGTGCCTGTCATTCTGGTCTTCTGAATATGGGCTCCTTGTCATGACATGACAGTTGCTGCTATGATGTCTCTCAGGTAGATGGTTGTTCAAAAAGTAGGGGGTGGTGAATGAAAGCAAGAGACAGGAAAAGGAATATTGTGGGACTGTCCTGCTTCAAGGTTGTATATGGTGAGATTTTTGGACTTATGTGTAAACATAAGAAGTATATAATTATTTATGCCTATTTTTAAAATATATTCTAATTTTTAAATGTTTTTATCATATTCTGTAGGGACTTGAAGTTCAACATATCAATACTTGATGAAAAATACCTGTTCCATATTATGCCTAAGATGTTTGATATGCAGACAGATAGTGAGGTTAAGCTTAACAGCCTAGGTTGTATGGTAATAACAATAAGCTTGTCTTCTGGATGGTTAACAACCTAAGTTTGCAGACCAAAATTAGAGAAAAAAGAGGGCTGCAAGGAAAGCCAACATTTTGGCCCTAGCCTTCCAAGGTTAATCAAGACTCAGGACATATGAGAACTTGTACTGTAACGTCATGTAACTCAGTAGTGTCCCAAATTTTCTGATCAAGGAGATTATGGGGCCAAAGAGGAAAGTGATCGATGATGTAGAGTGTGCCTAAGGAGAGTCACATGGAGAGAAAACACTCTCTCAGGATTTCACAGAGAGCACATTGGCCAAGCAATGACCGTGACTCATTCACATGGCTGACACTGACAAAGGATCTACAATCTGAGGTACAGTATCTCAGGATAAATCCTGAAGGTATTTCACTGACCTGATCAGACCCAAAAGCTACAACTCTTGTTGCATAGGTCCTGCTGTACCTTGGTCTTAACCATCCAGCAGAAAAGTATAAAAACGAAATATAAGAAGTAAAGCCATGGTGTTATTTTGAGCTGTAGGAGACTCAGGTCAACAATTTCTGACATTGCCAGTCAAGTGGAGGACCCAATACTATTATAGGCTACTGGACTCTTTTAGAATATTTTGCTGAGTTAACACACCTATAATATTCAAATAACGGAACTTAAAAAAAAGGGTATATAGATGAATGTCCATTTTGTATCTGTGTATTCAAAGTGGTTAGGATAGATATATAGTTACATTGTCTTAATGAATAGAGTGATTTGTTCTAGTGGTGTTTGTAAATAGGATATCATGTCCTCATCTTGTACAGCAATTAACCACTAGGATGAATGTATGCATTGTGTTAATTATTGAAACTGTCCTACCAATTTGATTTGAAACTGTCTCATTGCTATTTGTTTATCAATAAAGTTATGGGAAAAATAAATAAAGAGTTAGCTTAAAAAATCTTAAAGTAGTATTCTTTATGGTGCTCCATTATAGTGCTACATGTTTTTCCAGTTACTTAAAGTTGTCTTAGGGCACTCTCACAAATTTTCTGTCATGTCCTAGCATTTCATGGTGCACAATTTGGGTACTGTAGTATTGTGGTCTACTCTCTTCCTACCATGGTTAGTATGTGTCTTATTTAAAGCAAGATTCCCTTAGCCCCTATCCCGTTCACATACTTTATTGAAATGCAATTCCTAGACACCATGGAGAAATCTTCACCAGTGGGTTCATTAATTCTGTTCCTCTGCCTGCACTATCTTTTGTAGTCACTTTTTAGGATAATATTTACATCATCATTAAATTTGCTTTCAGTATCTCTTCCTTGATTAATATTGTCACTGTCACTTTGTCTTTGCTAAATAAGAGTTGTCTTTTCATTGTTTGTACTACATCTTGTAGAGCCTTCTAGCCTAGTAACTAAGTTATTTTATTCAAATTATTCCTTTATGAATTTTATTCTCACCTAGGCTGTAAGCCCCTTGCTCAAGGCCCAAAATCAAAACTTAACAAATATGTGATAAATAAGGGGATTTATCCTATGTAGTGCCATATGATGAATCTGCTAGAAATTCAGAGAAAAATAATTTACAGCTCTGATTTTAAATTTTGGCATTTCCATTAAGAATTACTGAAAATTTCTTTGGCTTAATGATCTCAGAGACTGTTTATAATTAATGTATTTCAGTATTTTAATTATTGCTTTCTCAAGTGATTATAAACTTCACTCCCTTTCCAGCAAATCTTATTTAAAAATTAGTTTCTGATCAGAAGTTTTCCATCTTACAGGGCAAGTTCATCTTTACTCAGGCTGAAATTATACAAATTACAAAGAGAACTTTGTAATCTTCAGAAAACTTTTCATTTAATATTCTGTTGATTATTTCCATATTTTAAAACATTTACCGATCACATAGTTTAGCATATATAAAATATGTCTGTGACATAATTACTGTGTTAATTTTGTAGTGTGATTGGAAGTGTCAACTTTCCAAAGAGCAGATTAAATCTTTTCCTTTGCCAGAGTATTGCACTGTAGAAGAAAATGTCTTGCATATGCCCCAGTGAAGCACTTTTCCCTTATACTGATGGCCTAGAAATGAGATCTTACCACTAGTATGAGAGGTGTCTAACTAGACATAAGAGCTTAGTCTCTTTCCTTATGGATACTGAGTTTTCTCAATAATGCTTTTCAATTTAGTAAGTAATTCAATTGTCACTTCAGAGTTTCTTCTGACCAAAGCTCTCTAGAGAGTCTTTGCTTCCCAAAGCTACTGACTTTTATAGCATAGAATATGAATTACCAATAATTCGTCTCATATTTAATAACAGTAGTACTTTTACCCTGTGTGCTTTAAAATGTTTTTTTCAGTAGTACTAACAGCACCCTTGTGAAGGATAGATGTTTCAGCTATTATATCTATTTGAGAAAAGAGATATTCTTGCTTTAGTGTTCAATTAAGCTTACAGAGTCAGTAGGGCAGTAAGGCATGGAATTCCCATGCTGACAACTAGATTTTTTTTCTCTAAACTTGCATGCATATGGAGGATATTGTACGTGTATCAAAGGAGGAGGAAGAGAAGTGGGAAATATAGCTATGTATTTCCTGTATGAAAATTGTTCTATTTGCTAATATAATCTTTATTGAAATAGCTTTATGGCTGCAAAGAAGAAGAAACTTATATTTGAATGCCATCTCTGTGCTGATCACTGTGTTACATGTTTTACAGGAATATCCTGTTAGACCAAGCAATACAGTAAGGAAGTTAGCACTATTTTCATTTTACAAGAAAGAATACATTGTCCGCTAAAAGTCATGTAACCATGTAACTAACAATATCACATTTGGGGGCCGGCCAAATAGCTTAGTGGATTAAAGTGCCTGCAAGCAGGCGCAGGGGCTGGGGGTTTGATCCCCGGGCCTGCTGTGCCAGCCCCACCCCCAGGGCACTCTGAGACAGCGATGGAGACAGGGCCTGTGGCATGCACCTGTAATCCCAGCTCTTGAGAGGCTGTAAACAGTCGGATCACTATGAGCCTGATCTAGTAGTGACGCCCTGAACACCCTGTAGACCCTTCCCTAAAACATTAAAAAAAACCAGACAACAACAACAACAAAAAAACCCAACAATGTCACATTTGGATCTCACACAGAATGCTGAATCCTACACTCTCTCCAACTGTAAATAAGTCATTTTGGATATTATTATATCTAAAAATTGTGAAGTATGTGTGTATGTGTTGTATGAGTGTTAAGAAAAATGACATAGCAAACTGTAAAACTCTGCTATTAACTATAGAATTTTAAAAATAATGGCTAAAGTACTTTAGTGCACTGCACAAGTGAGGAGAAAAATCTTAATTTTTCCCTCAGCCAGACTATACCTCAGACAGGATTCTCACTGAAAATGGGCACTTAGCCTTCTTTTTCTGAGAAAACTGACTTTAGACATTAGTCAACAGTATAGTTTTACCTTTTACCTTTGCAATGTATGTACACCTTCATAGATTCTTAGTGTTTTTGAAATTAGGAATTACTTTCTAGAGATTGGGAACTGTCTAATCTCAGGGAATTAGAGCACCTATGTCACAGTCTCTGGGGAGAGTAGGAACCTGACCACCCCAATGCTTAGAAGTCCTCCAGCTCTACCTTTCTGAGGAACTGGGAATCCAAACTTGCTTTAGTTCTCAGTGCTGTCCACAGTATAAAAACAGCATCAATTTTGGTTTGCCCATCTTGAAAAGCTAACTACTTCTTTCTTCAGCACAGCAATTACAATTGGTGTAATTTTTGAGAAATTTACCTATGGATGAAAGCTCATATTAAGTGAATAATTTCATGTGCTTTGTGTCTGCTAAAGATGCTTGTAATCAAATTATATTTCTGTTTTCATGAAAATGATATTCAATAGCTCTAAATACCATTTGAGTAAATTGCTTGTATTTGTCTACTGTTGATTTAAAATGGTCACTCTCTGCTGAGATGATGCTTAACCTGTTTAGAATCACTCAAAATTACTTTATTGTAATTCTCTCTCTCTTTCTTGCCTTCCTTCCTTCATTTACTTTTCTTGTTTCTTTTCTCTCCACTGTCATTTTAATCCCTCTAACCTTTTCATCACAGCAGTACATTCATTTTGGCTGGTTTCTGTGATGGATGATGCCTGTTAGAAAACCTTATGTGAATCTATCATTACATATCCATGGCCATCCTTTAAAAATAATACAGGCCATTTAAAGTTCTAATTACGGAACTGAAAGTAAAGTAAAACTTTAAATAATTCTAACATAGACCCCATGTTTATTTCTTAGTGAAGAGACTTTCTAGGTTTAAATAGAAATATTATGAAAATAAGGAAAGAGGTTTTGGTTTTGGGTTTTTTATTTTTTATTTTATTTTATTTTTTTTTGGTATTTAAGACAGGGTATACAGGGTGTACAGCATCTCCCCGTGTAGCTTGGATTTGCAGTGATACTCCTGTTTACAGCCTCCCAAGTGCTGGGACTACAGGAGTGTGCCACTTGCCCAGTCTTAATTGTCATCTCAGCATGCCCCAGGGCAGTGCAGGTAGGGCAGGCCTGGGGATCAAACTCCCAGCCCCTGCATCTGTTCAAGCAGGCACTTTAATCCACTGAGCTATTTGGCCGGCCCTAGGGAAGAGTTTTTTAAATCACATTTTGAAAAGCAGTATTTTAGAGAATGTGCTTGATCTTAGTCAATATTACATTTTTTTACTGACTCATACACAGCTGTTACAATATTGAATATTAAAATTAATATACTTCACTATAAAATGTGTGTCAGTTGAGGCTTTTAAGCTCCAAATGAAAATTCACTGTTTATAAAGTATTTAATATGAATATTATGAAGTGGCTCATTCTAAGATTCACACACATTTTATTAGTTGTATTAGTGTTACAATGTGGCAGGGTATGGTTATACATTGAAAATTCATCTGCCTTTTTATGTTTATACATTTTCCCATACAAAAGAATACTTCTCTTTGCTTCATTTCTTTCCAACATCCCAAGTTTGCTGTTATTTCATATTATGCTAAATGTTTTGCCAAAATCGAATCCAGAACCCCACCATACCCCTTTAGTAGTGAGGCAATACATTTAAGAGTCATAGTCCAAAGGTTGACTGTAGAATACACTCTCTCCAGCCCACTATATTTCCTCTTTTGCTATTGGAACATCATTAAATGGAAATTCAGCCATCTGACATTCCTTCTCAATAATTTCCCATTCATCTCAAAATACACCCAAAATTTATTCAAGGCTCCACGCGATCTACAGTCTACCTGCTTCCCATCATGCATGAGTTTGCTAGTGCCTCCCAAGACAGTGCCACAGAGAACAGGGTAAACAGCGGGAATATGAACTCAAGGCGTCTGCTGGGCCAGTTTCTTCCAAAGCCTTTCCTTGGCTTATGGGTGACTGTTTTCTCTGTGTCTTCACATGGTTTTTCCCAGTCCCTGTTGTATGCAAATTGCTTCTGGTAATAGCATCAGGCACACTAACAACCTCATTTTACCTTAAATAACTTCTAACCATTATTGCCAAAACTGTCACATTTTAAAGTATATTGAAAGTGTGGCCAGTGAGGTAGCTCAGCGGTCTAAAGTGCCTGCTTAGGCAAGCTTAGGCAACCACAGAGACCATACTTGGATCTCGGTACCACAAGCTGCACCAGCCCTGTCCACAGGCAGGCTGAGCTTGCCACAAAACGAACAAACAAAAAGTACTGAAAGTGAGAATTTCAACAGATAAATTTAAGAGGGTGGCCGAAATGCAGCCCTTAAACAGCTCCCTCCTAAACTCCCTCTGCCACTGTCCCTGGTCTCTGGCCAGAGTGCAATTCTTGTTCCTGAGAAATGCCACATTGTGGCTTTTGCTGATTCTTGTTGTGCCTACAGTCGTGTAGCCTAAACTTTCAGTCCTTTGCACATTTAGACTTTTGCTTAATCCAGAAATGCCTTTCCAGATATCCTATGTGAAGTAAACTCCTTAGTGAACACAAACTTTCTCATTACCTTTGTTTTTCTTTACAACACTGACCACTGCCAGATACACTGTTGTGCATGTGTGGCCTACTCTTTTTGTTCTGTCATCTAGACTGTAGCACGTATTTTGCAAGACCAATGATGCTTCCTATGAATGTGCTTTCTCTACGGCAGATGATTCACACACTTGTGATTCCTTCTCTTGTGCACTGAGTCCCACCTAAGAAATCAGAAAGAGGGAAAGGGCGAGTCTTAGGTGGGAATTAAACTACGTAGACTTTTCAAATCAAGTTTTATGGTGGCTAAGACTACTTCATTCACACAACTATTCACCGAGTCACACACCCATCCCTCAGACATTGCAGAAGCCCACAATGTAAAGGAAGAGGAGTTTATTCTGGTTTGTGTTTTTTAAAAGATTCAGTGAATCTTGCTGATTGCAAGATGGAGATGGCAAGGTGGAGGGGCCTGGCCAGGAAGAGCTGGTCAATTCCTGGTAGTGATACAGCCAAGAGACCAGGCGAGCCAGAGAGGAAGTTGTATTCTTCCGCGTCACGCCCCCGACGCTGGCTGCCTCCACCTAGGCCCCAGGAGACACAGAATAGACTGGACAATTGTACTGCTGATTTCTGTTGGTCTATTGAAAAAAGCAGTTAAAGCTCAAATGTTTCTTCTTCTCCTTTTTAATTTCTTATAATTTTAAAAAAACTTTCCACCAATTTTTCATGTTTATATCTGGCATTCTAAACAACTAATTTGAAAATAACGCTGTGCCATGCAACAACCTTTGTTTAATTTCTATTATTTTGTTTAGTGAAATTCTGTACCATTTCTAATTTTTTTCTTTTACCATTTTGTATTCTCTTTATTAATTTATTTATTTTTAACTAAAAAAAAACCCTTGAACTTATTGAAAGCAGGGATAACATTACTCAGGAAGACAGAATGTAGAAAAGTCTTAGGAAAGGGACAATAAAACAACTTGAACACAGTCTTCTGGCAAGACTGAATTCCTAATACAAAACATAACCAAGGGCTATACAAAAGAAGGTTGTGTTCCCACAAGCCTGGGATGGGACTGCTTGATCTCAAAATGTTGGAACACAGTACATGATTCTGTGGGGAAGAGAGGCTGCGGAAGCACAAAGGTCGCACTGCTGACTTGACCTACCAGACCTTGCCCTGGGTATAGGTTAAACATGTGGAATGGGGTCATCAGACAAGTTACACTTGTCCTCTGCATGATTTCATTCCATGAAAGGCAGCTGGCAGACTCAGCAAGGACCACTGGATTACAGAGTTACTCTGTGATTGGTCATGCACAACCCTAGACCACTTTAACCCCACAATTCCTTAATCTAAATTCTCATTAACTAGAGAGGTAGAGGTGCAGACCTGGAAGCTGCCTCCTCGCAATTTTTTTTCTTGAATAAACAGGAATACACACAAAATGCTGTTCCACGGAGCAGGCTGACAAGAACTGGGGGGCAGAGAAGGTGAAAGGTCCTAGGAGTCCCTTTAGTAAGCCCACCTCCCCCTGCACCGCAGAGGGGAGAGGGGAGACAAGCAAGTTCCAACCCAATCCAGCGTGCCCTGCTGTCTTCTCATTTGTGGGTCTGTATGGTGCTGCAGATTTGAACGAGATGTTTGAAGAGCTTCTTAATGTTTCCTGAGGCCTCTGAGTCCAGTTGTGCAATATCGATCCTCCGCAAGTCACTGGCCTATAGCTGCATGCTCCCGCCACCTCCCACTGGCACAGGGAGGGAAATTTCTTTGCTGTCAGCAAGAGGGCTGCCATTGACGGAAATGTGGTAAATCTGCTCTCTGGCTGCTGGAGTCAAACTAGGGTATCATGGCAGGAGTTGGTTTCACCATAGACCACTCCAACCGGCCTACGGCTGGGGTCACAAGGTCATCATAGCAAAGGCCTTTTGCCCTTTCCTTGTATGGACACAACCATTTACTGAGTCACATGCCCATCCCTCAGACATTGCAGAAGCCCACAATGTAAAGGAAGAGTTTATTTTGGTTTGTGTTTTTTGGACTGGTTTCTCTTCTTAGATGGTGGACACCTTATGACTCTTGTAGTTTGGGGATTCTGAGGTTTATTTTCCTCTTCTTCCTCCATTATCATTTCATCCACTTGTACTAACTTCCATTTTTTGGCAGATTTCAGTGGGACCTGAATAGCTTCTGCTGTTAGTTTGTTTATGTCTGTGATATCCAGTTGGGCTGTTGGTGCCTCTTCCAGGGCCTGTTTGTGGCCTCCAATGACAAAGTATTGGAGCCAGTTCATGTCATGCAGTGTGTTGGGGAGCTGCAGGGTCTCGATGTTGTACAGGTTATCCACCTCCATCGGAGGTTCTGCCTGTCTGACTCAATTTTCTTGATCTGCACTTGCACTTCTCAGTCAGATTGTTAAGAAACGGTGCGAGCTTCTGACTCCACGGTCTTGGCTGCCCAACTGCTGTGCTTTCTAGAAGGAGCCATGGTGCTCAAGTGGAGGCTACAGATCTCACAGGAAGGGCCGAGAAAAACATCACTATGTAGCCTTTGTATTCTCTTTAAAAAAATAAAAAATAAAGTTAAAAAGCAGTGAGAGATAGACCTTAATAATCCAGCCAAGGGCTGGCCAGATTGCTCAGCAAATGAAAGTGCCTGTTTAGGCAGAGCGCAGCTGCCAGGGTTCAATCTCAGCCTGTTGTGCTGGCCCTGCCCCTGGGGCATGCTGAGATTGTGACTGAGACTGGGCGTGGTGATGTGCAGCTGTAATCCCAGCGCTTGGGAGGCTGAGAACAGGATAATCACTATGAGTCCGATCTATGTAGTGAGACCATGAGGACCCTGTACTAAATGCATGAAATAATAATAATAATAATAATAATAATAATAATTCATAATAATAATCCAGTTATCTTCCAAAGGTCCTGCTTCCGAGTGCATGAGAGTGTTGGGGGACCTTCCTGCCATAAAACATAACTAGGCATAATCATACCTTTTAAGATTTGGAAATCTCTTCAGTCTTTTTTTTTTTTAATGAGAGCTACCATCCCCAGAGCAGCTGCATATTCTTCTAGCAGTATGTCACTTTGCTATAGGAAATGCGCACTTATTTGGGATGGACGATAAATAATTACTACTTTTTAAAACAAAGATTCAGAAAATATCTCTTTAACAAAAAGTGATATCAAAATCTTTTGAAAATGTGTGGTCACATATAGGTTTTACTCTGTGATTTATTGAATGTCCAGAAATTATAAAATATAGCGAAATTTTGAAGCCAAGTTGCTAATAATTAAAGCCTGGCACTTTTAACAAAGATTGATTGATTTAATTACTACAGAACAGGGAATTTTATGCAGTTCATAAAAGTTAGGGTATGGAATAGCAGATTTTTAATGAAATCATCATCTCTTCTCAAAAATACTTCCTAGTTGGGCACATTTTTTCTCAGCTCTGTCAAGTGGGCTTGAGAACTCAGTGTTATATAAGTGTGAAGTGAAATGAAGCAGGCACACAAATGTAAATGCTATATGGTTTCTTTCTAAGAAAAATCCAAAGTGTAAGTATAGAACAAAGTGAAAGACAGATGTAAGGAAACAGGGAGATGGATCTGTTGGAAATGGGAAGGGGACCAAGGCACGGGGAGATGTAGGGAAGAAGAGGGCAAGGAAGGGGCATTAGAAAGCATTGAGACATCATGAGCAGTAGACCCTCGCTGTTTCACTGTTCATCTTTCATTGAATCGCTGTTTTGCAGGTTTTGGAAAAATATTAACCTAAATAATTTATTGTCGCGCGCGGCCTTGCCAGCAAGGAAGACGTGACCACTGGTTGTGTCTGAGCAGCTTTTACTGCCCTGTTACATCAGCCTTCTTCCTCCTCGAGGCCCCTGCTCTTAGCTTATAAGTCTCAGGGCTTCCAATCATGGGGCGCCACGTGTGTACTGTCCATTGGTCCAGGTACATGGAAGCAATGCATAAGCCCAAGCCTTGGCCTTTTATGGAGTTGTTGATTACCAGGAGCGCTCACCCCCTGAGGGGGTGGAAGGCGGAAACCGGCGCCATCCTAGGGCGCAGCTACACGCAGCTCCCTACAATTTATCTCGGAATTTTCCGCTATATCACGGATTTTACACTACCATACAGTATATGTATGTTAAGAATACGTAGGTTTATGAGTTTAGAAAATGGTTAAGAACATTAGAAGAGTTTTTGCAGTTGGGGGAAGATTTATAAGAGTGTGGGAAGGGTTCATAAAGCCTTAAAATAGATATAAATGCTGAAGTAAATCTAACATCGCCACGACACTGACTTTCACTTTTCGCCGGGCTGTCTGGAACGTAACCTCCGTGGTGCGTGAGGGACGACCACCCTGCGTGTACCGAAAGCCCACAGTGGACGTTTTCATTGTATATTGCAAATGTGTGCTAATAAAAGCATTTTAATTTGTGACTGATATTGTCAAATTATGAAATGTATTTTTCTCATTTCAGAATGTGATTTTCTTTGTTTTATAATTTATTTTTTTACGTTTTATTTATTTATCTTTCCCCATAATTTTATCAAGAAACAAACAGCAATGAGACAGTTTCAAACCAAATTGATGGGACAGTTACAATAGTTAACACATTGCATACATTCTTCCTAGAGGTTAATTGCTGTACAAGATGTGGACATGCTATCCTATTTACAGACACCATTAGAACAAATCCCTCCATTCATTAAGAGAGTGTAACTATATATCTATCCTAACCATTTTGAATACACAGATACAAAATAAACATTCATCTATATAACCCTTTTTTTGTTTAGTTCCGTTATTTGAATATCATAGATGTGTTAACTCAGCAAAATATTCTAAAAGAGTCCAGTAGCCCATAATAGGATTGGGTCTTCCGCTTCACTGGCAATATCAGAATTTGTTGACCTGATGTACATTTTAGTAGAAAAATATAATTGCTGACTGATAAGATTTTCAGTATGCATTTTAAAACTTCATTCTAGGTTTGGTAAAACATAAGAAGCAAACAACAAAATAGAGATCCATAAAGGTAGGAGTTTCTGAGTATTCTGAGTTAGACAGGAAGACTGTATATGTAATTAAATTTATCAGAATAAAAAATAGTTTGGAAATTTCAAAGTGAATTGTACCAGAGAAAAATTGCCTGAGCAGTGTGGTGAAATAAACCAGGATGATAAAGTTTTAGGGATGATAAAGTTGTTTCACTATATATAAATGTTTTCAGGTTTTAAATAAAAGAACAAATTTAAGAAAAAAAGATTGTCTCAGCCTTCTTCTTAATGGATGAATTGTTCCAGCTTCTCAAGCTAGGAGTTTGTGACTAAAATTAGTACATTTGATGTGTAGCACCTTTACTTTCCCAAGGTAAAGATTTTTCACTTTTCAAACTCCTAAACTAATTCTCCATGTTTTATCCTTAAGACAAAACCAAATGAACAAACAAAAAAATAGAACTATTGCTCTGTTCTTGGTCTATTATGTATATTACAATATAAATTATATCATTTAATTCAAAATGATTGAATAATTTTAGTGCATTTACTGATATGGGCAATAATCACCACAATCAATTTTTGAACATTTTCATCACCTAAAAAATGAGCTTTTTGATTGTGTTTTAACACCATTGTATTTACAGGCTTCTTGTCCTAAAAGGCTGCTGAAGAAGGATGCTTTACGAATCCTCGGCATGTGCTCTCTTTCTGACATTTACGCTCTGATCTCCCAAGAAAATTCACAATGGAAACAAGAGCAAAAATTAAAACTAGCTCTGCGTCATGACTTAGATATCACAGCATGGCTGAAACATGAGTCTGCGTTCTTGAGCAGTTTGAAAATTAGTCTATTCATGTGAACTTCAAGAATATTTATTTTTTGCATCTAATTAAATGTAAAATATACTTCATTTTCAATTCCAGTGAGTAATTCATTCTGCAGTTTTCATAGAACTTGAAGCTAAAGAAACATCAGGCTATTTTCATCAAAATTTAGTGATGTCCTTACTGAACCACGAGCATTTTCAATCTCAGAGAAAGAACCAAAGTGGTTGTCATACCAAGATCAAGAAACACCTACATCCTTTTAGCTACAGGAGTGTAAATATACCGTACCTACTTCATACCCCTATAGAAATTGTGAGAGTTAATATTACTTTCTTTTATATTTCTTTCAACCATTTCTAGAAATAAGGTTATATCAAAGATTACTTTAGATTACTTTTCTCATTTTTATTCTAAGTGTTTGTTAAAAATACTTTTTATTTTTCAGAGTAAAAATTAGAATAAAAATTGAAAAATTTGTAAGTGAGGCATAATTTTATTTACTAAATTAATATGAATTTCATAGTATTTGTTGAAATACATAATGTTATCTTCCAACCAGATATTCATATTACCAGGTATATGCATGTAAAATAGGAAGAAAGAAAAAAAGAAATGTATATAAAATTAAGAAGAGAAAAAGTACAAACAATTGAAAAAGGGAAATTAAACAAATTAAAGTATTAACTGCTTCTTCCCAGCAGAAATGCACACAGTACATTTGTCCAAACCATCCTACTTAAATACCTAGTTAAATCTCTTTTCCCCACTCCCTCTTTTGTCCTTTTCCTTACCTCAGTAACTCTTTCCTTTTAAATAAGCTCACTCCCTTTTTCCAGTATCTATTATGCCTTTCTGATTCCATTTTTCTCTTACAGGTTCACACACTAAGGAGACAATATGATGTTTGCCCATGTGTGTCTGATTTATTTCATTTAAGATTATGTTCTTTAGTTACATCCGTTTACTGACAAAAGACTCCAATTTAATCCTATTTTTATAGCTGAATAATACTCCATTGTGTAAAAATACTACATCTTCTTTATCCATTCCTTATTCGATGAACATCTGGGTTGATTCCAAAATTTAGCTATGACAAATTGCACTGCTATAATCATGGCTGCACATATATTTCCGTGGTATGAAGTTCTCAGTTCTTCTGGAAAAATGCCCAGGAGGGCGATAGTGGGCTTGAATGGGATCCCTAATCTTAATTTTTAAAGGAATCTCCACATTGATTTACATAGTGGTTATGCCAGTGTGCACTACCACCAACAATGCAGAATTTTATTCATTTTCTTTTCAATGAAACTTTTGAAATGCACTACAGAAAATTTAACTAGGAAAAATTACTTAACAATGAAGTAATTTCTTCACCTTCAGCAATAAGCTGTTTCTATAGAATTAGCCATTGTGAATCATATTTTAATACCTTAAGGGCAAAACTGATTAAATGTGTCTTTGAATGAATATACAGTAACTAGAGAAAGTTTAAAGACTTTCATTTAAAAGAGTTTCCTAAATATTCTTAATCACAGAAGCCTTTATTTAAATAGTATCTATTAACTTAATATGGAAGATATTTTGGGAAGAATTTCCAAATTTTTCTATTGCATTGCCTTTACATAAATTAGCAGATTATGTGCTGTTTTATATGATTATTTTTGTGTTAAGCTATAATCATAATATATATTTTTAAAAACTGAAATAAAGGCTCAAAATAAAGACATTTTTGTTGTTTTGTGTCCTAAATAGAAATGGCTCAATTGTTTTCAAAAAGGTTTCACTATTTACAATATACTCAAGTGCATTTTTTTCTTGAACATGTGACTGTATTTATTCCATCATAGTTTAAATCTTTACTAACATGAATGGGGAGAAATTTCATTAAATTTATTTTATAATTAAAAAAAAACTACATAATTCACACACACACCCATTACACATCCATATAATTATAGTCAACTTGAAGACTATTGTAACATCTGTCTGTTTGTTTTTACTTTTGTTTAACATATGCTAATCTTTGATCTATTAAACAAAAGAAACAGAACCATATTGCTTCTTTTTTGTATTCTTCCGAATAAATTTTATTTTATTTTATTTTCTTCCATTCTAATACATTTTAAAGTCATTCTTCAATGTTAAAAATTATTCAACTGAAAAGCCTCTTTTATGTTGATATTAACAGTTTTCCAGTGATTGCCCAAAACAAACATTAATGTCAAATATTTAGAAAAAACCCAAAATATATTTAATTTTTATGTTTTCATAGAGACTAACCTATAACTCAGTTTTGAACTTGTGAAGTCACAGAAAGGCTGTTGACAAGTCATCTTCATACTCAGACTTTCTATTATGAAAGGAAATTCCATCCTTAACATGACTTGGCTTCACCCACTCTGTGCTTGAAATAATTTTAAATTTCAGTTACCAAAGAGAAAATATGATTAGTTCTGGAAAGATATGACAGCCAGTAAATATAACATTACCCATCCCTTTCTTCACATAATTTGTTCATATTGAGTTTCCCATAAAAACTCCCGCCTGTGAGAAGTCAGATTAGCAGAAAAGAATACAAGAAAATGATGTGCTAACTCCTGCAGTCTTACACATGGGTACAGTACTGCCCTCTTACTGAGCCTGTCTGCTTTCCATACTCTGAGCACATTCACAGACCCTGGGATTTCTCCATCACTGCTCATCTCCCTAAAGGGTTAAAATATAAATATATATTGTACATAATCTTTAATAATACACTGTACATAATATTATAAATTATAATGATCTACATAATACATTATATAATATATAATTTATAACCTCAAGATGGTTAAATCAGAGTCAGTGGCTGATTTCTAAATAGCTGAAGTAATTCCAGTAGAGATTTGATGCACAGATGTCAACTTTTAATAGTTTTTGTTAAATATCTTAAAAAGAAGCAAATTTTATTCAGGGTAAAAATTCTGTATTCAAGTGTATGATAATTTGGTTTGTACCCTCCTTTGTTTTCTCATTGTTTAATCTTCCACAGTCAACTTTATTTTAAATCTGCTAGTACAATTTTGTTCCTAAAAGTATGTGCTTGATCATTGGGTGATATTTCTTAGTTTAAAACACATATTTCTATGCAATTTTAAATAAGAATTTTAATAGTACAAGATAATTACTATTGGTTTCAATTTTCATAAAATACTTGTTTTTATATTTTTGTCTTAATTTATTCCTGAAGTGTTGCTGTTTTTTACTCTTGCTTTCTTTTCAGTTTTAATTAGTTAACTTTTGCAATTTTTCATTATTTCTTACTTAAATACAACTTTTTAAAGAAATAGTATGATTGGCCTTATGCTTTCAAATCCAAGCCATACCATTTATTTATTTAATTATTAAACTTGACTTTCATTTTTAATTTTTTTTTTGTAAATTTTTATTTTATTGTGTGTGTGTGTATGTATGTGTGTGTGTGTGTGTCCAGCTCAGCCCACCAGGGGGCGGGGCTGGCTGTCATGTGGTGCTGGGTGATTGAACCGTGGTCCCTGTGCTTTGCTAAGCTTGTTCTAAGTAGGCGCTTTAGACCATTGAGCCATCTCACCAGCCCTTCATTTTTAATTAAAAAAAAATATTTTATTTATTTATTTGGTACAGAGTCTCCTTATGCAGCTTTGGCTCATAGTGATACTCCTGTCTCAGCCTCCCCAGCGTTGGGGTTACAGGCTTGTGCCGCCACACCTGGTTTTGGGGCTGGCACAGTGCCATATGGGGTTTTGGGGCCATGTGGTACCAGGGATCAAATCTGGGTCCTTTTGTTTGCAAGGCAGGCACTAAGACCATTGAGTTATCTCTCTCACCCACTGTAAGGTTTTTGTTGGTCCTATTCTATCTCAAGGATACTACTAACGGAATAACTTTAAAAATAAAATCTTACCCAATAGCAGGAATGGGAGGGAGCTTGGAAGTTCATATTTCTCTAGATGCTGCTATGGATTTTGTTTAACTGCTCAAAGTTCTTGATATTCTTTTTTATTTCAAAGAGAAAAAAGAAAAATAACAACAAAATGGAATTTCAAAACAGGTTAATTGGACAATTACAATAATTAATTCATTGCATATTGTTGTTTTCATTGTAGTTATTCATAGTGCAAAATATAGGCAAGACATCAGGTCCAAACAAGATTAGCACGAGTTTTTCTTTTCTGTGGACCAAGAGAAACTAGATGTATAACTATCTTAACTAGTTTGTGTATAAGTGTAGCTTTTATTTTCCTCTTTCTTTCTCATTTTTGCCACCATAGTTTGTATTTTCTTTTTAATAGTTTCTTCCCAATTAATAATATCTATTATACATTTTTTATTTTATTCACTCATTCAGCTTCAAGACAATACAGTATTTACACATATAGGTTTGACTTATTTCACTTATGAGTGTGATATTAAGTTACATCCATTTATCTATAACAATTTTTAGTTTGTCCTTCCTTATGGCTGAGAGTACTCTATGATCTAAAAATCCACATCTGTTTTTCCATTCCTTTGTTGATGGACATTTGGGTTGTTTCCAACAATTTAGTTCTTAAAAATTGTGCTACTATAAACATGGGTGCATATATACCGCTGTGGTATGATGTTTTTAATTCTTTTGGGAAGACACCCAGAAAGGGAAACAGCTAGGTTAATGGGACCTCTGGTCCTAGTGTTTCAAGGAATCTCCATACTGATTTTCACAGTGGTTTCACCAATCTACCAACAGTGTGAAAGGGTTCCTTTCTCCCCACAGCCTCTCCAGCATTTGTTATCAGCTGGCTTTTTGATGATAGCCGTTCTTTCAGGGGTGAGATGGAATCTCAATGTTGTTTTAATTTGTATCACTAGAATGACCAATGATGTTGAACATGTTTTCATATATTTACTTGCCATTTGTATTTCTTCACCTGACAAGTGTGTCTTCATCTTGGATGCCCATTTTTTAATTGAGTCTTTGAATTTGTGGGGTCTAATTTTTAAAAATTCTTTATATGTTCTAGATATAACTTCTTTTTCTGAGGTACAACTGTTTATAATTTTTTTCTCACTCTGGGGGCTATCTTTTTACTATTTTGGTGGTTTCTTTTGTTGTGCAACAGCTTTTTAATAAGATGAGATCCCATTTATTAATTCTTTGTAATATTTCCCTTGAAGTCTGAGTTTTCTTCATGAAGTCCATGCCTATACCTATGTCTGAGATTTCTACCTACTTTCTTTTCCAGTACATTTAGTATTTTTGTTTTAATATTTAGATTTTTAATCCATTTTTACTTTGGTTGCACCTGATGATAGACATGGGTCTAGTCATAGTCTTCTGCATGTAGAAAGCCATTTTTTTTGGTTTGTTTGCTGCAGAGATATAAAACAGGGACTTCACCCTGTGCTACATATTCATCCCCTTTTTATTCTCTACTTTTGGACAGTGTTTTAAATTTTCTATGCTGCCAAAGATGCCCACAGAATTAGGATTATAAGCACTACAAGCACAACCACACATACTTGTGCTAATTTATATATATATATATATATATATATATATATATATATATATATATATTGTATGACTTTATATATGTTTTTATATATATTTTGAGGTAGGTAGATATAAAAGGCTTTTAGTGTCCTGATTGGCCCACATTTGTCACAGTGTTCAAAAAATTGCCCCAAAGTCAACTTAAATTGCAGACATGACTATCAATTTAATTCACAAATGTCATTGGCTTAAAATATAAAAGTAAATGGCCTGAAACACTACCATGTCTTTTGTGTTTCATCTTTCCTTTTACTTCTTCACTGCCTTATAAATAAATTTGTCCTATTTTTGACATACTCATGGTAATTGTAAGAACTGAAAGAATAGTTTCTGTTAAGTTTATTGGGTAAACATCTTTTATTGTTCAGAAACATTTTAATCTGTTATTTCATAATTTAGTTATAATGTTTTTATTTCCGAGTGTGCTAAAGGCACTGTTGCTTTACTTTGGAAACTACCATGTGTCATTATTTTTATTTTTTTTTTCTTTGTAATGAAAAGGCTAATAAAAGCAAAGAACAGGAAAACTCTAATGTCAGGTGGGTGCTAGTAGATTTTTCTTATTTATTTATTTGGCACAGGGTCCCACTACACAGTGATCTCCTGTCCCAGCCTCCCTAGCACTGGGATTACAGGCTTGTACCACCACGCCTGGTTTTGGTGGTGGGCATAGTGTGGTGGTGGGCATGGTGTGGTTCTGGCATAGCATGTAGTACCTGGGATTGAACTTGGGTCCTTGCACTTACCAGGCAGCTTCTTAGACTACTGAGCTATCTCCCTAGTCTTGCTTAATTATTTTGAACATAGAAACCAGATTGTATATAAATTGTTGAATATAGTCTATGACACAAATCAGATATGCAATAACCTTTCCCTCTAAATGAGAAGTACCATTTAGATTTTCGAGCTTTATAAGAAAGATATCTTTTCTCACCTCCACAGTGGAAGGCATAAGAGCAATAACTCCTTTACCAAGGAGTCCTGAATTACAAATTAATAGGAGAGACTAGCTTATGTTTTCTTAGATTATCTTGATAATTCTAACACATGGAGCAAAATAGATGATTAAAGACTTAGCTTTTCTGTAGGAAGCCTGCTTGTATTTATGTATCCAAAATTAATAAAGACTTGTTTTTTCTTCTGGTTTCCATTCTTTCTATTTGTGAGAGATTTTTGTTCCTTAAGTCAAGAATCATCTTCTTTCTGTTCTTGCCCAGAGGAGGGGGAAAAATAAACCACCTGAGATTCTGTACTTTTTTTAGGTTTGATGTCTTTGTTCATTTTTGATATTTACATATCCTCAAAGACATATGTGAGCCAGTAGGCTGAAATCTAGCAATGTTACTTTTGTATTATCATTCTTTTCATTGTTCTAAAATATCTTACTGATTTTGAAGCCTCAGTGATTTATTTTAGGAGCAATGACTAAAGCAGAATAAATAACATGCCAAGTGTATGATAGACTACATACAACCTGCAGCTGAGTCATAAATGTCCACGAAGGATTTTTAGTAAGGAAGAAAAAAGGTACACTGCATGCAACAACAAACGTTTATCACTTTAATACCTTTAAGTGTACTATACGGTAGCATTGTGTCTGCACAGGTGAGCAATTGTCAGAACTATGCATCTCCAGAAGGTTCACACCATCCCAAACTGAAACTCTACTACTTAAAGAGAGCTCCTTATTTTCCCCTCTCCCCCTCCACATTAACTATGATGTCCTGTACATTTCTACTAATTTGATGATTTGGGGGAATGTCAAGTAAGTGGAATCCTGTAGTACTTTTTCTTTGTATCTGTTTTATTCTAATGCATTTTTTGATTTCTCTGTCCTATAGCATGGGTCAGAACTTCTTTTCTAAGACTGACTCATAATGCAGTGTACATATGTATACAGTACTTGCCCTTTCACTATCTACTGTCCACAGATATCTTTCAGCTCTTTTCAATAATTCCACTAAGGAGATTAGTGTATAAACAACTAAATAGTTCTATATTTGAGCTTCTGAATCTTTTGAGTATATATCTAGAAGTAGAATTGGATGCAAGTAATGACTCTTTACCTAAGATCAAACAACTTTTTACAGTCTTTGCATCATTCCCTAACAGCATAAAAGGATTTCAGTTTTGCCACACATTATTTAGCACATGGTATTTTCTGTTTTGTTTTGGCAAATCCATCCTACTGGGCGTAAAGTGAAAATTCACTATAGTTTTATTTTGCATTGTCACATATGATTTTGGAACACTTAGAAAAGCGGAACCAATATTGTTGTATCTAAAGAGTTTTTCCTAGAAAGGTGGAATTTCAGCTTCTTTTGATGAATTGGATGTGATAGAACAGTGTTGCCTTTCAGTCAGAATTTGAGCTGAGTGGTGGTCTGCTTTGGATATGGATCTCCTGGTCAGGTACATAGATGCTTCTCATGTTAGCCCAGGCTGCCCTGCATGACCCACTCATGCTCTGCAAATCCCACACAAGAGTACAGGCCTTGCATGAAGTTGTCTTAGACAACACGTCATATGAGGTAACTATAGTCCATAAAATGCTGCTGTTCATCGCCATGGAATAGAGATGGAAATAATTGATCCAGGGCATAAAGAAGCAGTTATTAAGCTGAGTTAAATAATAATATTTTAGTTCTTATGACAACCTTATAGCTATAAATATAGAGTTTGTGAGCAGGATTTAGTTCAAATTGTGCCCTAAATTCAACTTATCTCCTGGCGTGTTGCTATTTTGGGGGTTTTAAAACTCTAATTAAGTTAGAAGAACATTTGCAAATTGCTTTCTGCACTTGCACAAGCAATTTTTGGGGAAAAAAGAAAAAGTAAATAGCTGCTTTAATGGGGAAAATACCCATCCATGAAGTTTATTTCTCTTGTTTTTCACTGTAACAAGGCAAGTTTGCCTGGGGTTTGTTCACAGCTCCACAGCCAATACCTCTACAATGTCTGCTTCCATTCATTGAAACTTTCTATTTTAGTAGGGAGAGCAGAGAGTTGAGATAATTATAGTAGAGATGTAATGTGTTCTATCTCCCTATGTGCTCTGCTTTTGACTAGTGTTTAATGGAGTACTTAAAGTTAAAAATAGGTAGAGTAATTTTAAGCAAAAGCAGAACAACTTCAGTAATCATGAAACCAAATATCATACAGAATTGCAGAGAATAACATTGTTTCCCTTCTTTTCCGAATTTTCTTTTTTCTTCTTTTTAATGATACAGGATCTTAGTGATCCTCTTGTCTCAGCCTCCCCAGTGCTGGGATTACAGGGGTGGGACACCACACCCAGTTTCAGTGGCCAGCACAGGGTGGCATAGAGTGTGGTACCTGGGATCAAACCCCAGGCCTTGCGCTTGCCAGGCAGGAGCTTATGCCACTGAGCTATGTCCCCAGCCTGTACCAAATTTCTTAGTGTTGATGGAGCATGAAAATTTTCATCAGCGTTCAGAGATAGTGAATTTTTCTTGGATAGCTATTGATTTCCAATGAGTACCATCAATGTTAAGGCTTCCTGAGTAGCTTAGTGGGAAGAAAAATTAGCCAATGAGAAGACAGAGCAGAACAACAATAGCTAAGTATGGACTACACACTGTCTGTAGCTGAAAGGAAGCTTGAGGGTCTATCATCTGAAAAGCCTAACTTGGAACATCCAAAATCATCCAAGAAAGACATTTTGAGAGGCTCTAATCTTCAACTAAATGTTTCCGTGGGCTCTCAACATCCAGATTTGGAGAAAATAACTGGGCAAGATTATCTAGAATTTTTCATTATCTACTTGTGTCAGTTAAAGTGTTCTCTATTATTGATAAAAATCATAATTAATAATTACTTATTCACAATGAGTTCAACATTAGGAAGAAGTCAATTGTGCAAAAGTGCTTCAGAGCAGCGGTGGTATCCCAACACAGAGGTGCACACTTCGACGTCTTCTGGGGGCTGCACTTTTTCTGTGCAAAAAGTGAAAAAGGCTGAGCAAAGGCTGGGAGGAAGGAACTTCCAGGTGCTGAGGACAAAAAAGAGAGACACTGCTCCCAGAGGCTCTCCTAGACTTTCTTTACATGGAGAGTTAAGTCAATGCCTAATGGTGAAAACACAATGGCTAATTGGATTACTAAAATTAGCTTATGTCTGCTAGACTGTCTCTCTGAGATTATGTACAAGAGTCACATTTCTTTTAGTCACATGAGGAAGAAATTAAGTGTGAGGAGTAAAGGCGTTTAAATGGAGAAGGATAAAACATAAACTAGGTAGATTATCAAAATTTCTAGCTTTGAAATAATATGGTAATTTTTTTTAAATAAGTTTTGCATACTACTATCTTTTATTATTTGGAGGTTAATAGTTTTTTGTTACTAAAATATGGTAAGAATATGTACAGATGCCACAATAAATAATTGATAAATCCAAAATAGGTGAAGGTATGAGAGATTGGAAAAGTTATATAACCTTGCTTGATTTATGTCACAAAATACTGTTTTGGATAGTAGATTAGATAAAGCTGAGAATTAAATAACTATAATTATTTTTACTTGTTATTTTTTCAGTCTGATGTTTTCTTATTAATACATTCTAATATCAAAGAAAATTCATACTAACTTTCTTTTGTATAGCTCCTAACATTAATTTTAACATAAATTCATGTTAATTGAATGTGAATCTTATTTATTGAGAAGATAGTTTTCCTGAAATTTATCAAGTTAAGCATGTTGGCACATGAATGGAATGTTATGTTTGTGTGTTTAATTATTCAAAGAGAGCTTAAATGAATCATATAGATACAAAGGAATTGAAAGAAATGATATCTGGTAGTCTTTTCTCTTTTCTGTATTGAGAATCGAACTCAGGGCCCCATGCTTGCCAGACGTCTGCGTCTTGGATAATGCTTCACATTTGTGTGATGACAACGGAACACCCGTGGGGTTTATGTGAATTTCTCACTTTGTACCACAACTTTTTCTCACGAATATTGGTAGTATGTAAGATGTAACAAGTTTGAGTAGCAAATGTTACCAGAAGAAAGAGATTTTGTGATACATTTTAACAGAATATGTATCAGGCCAAATATTATTAAAGGAAATATGAAAAGAAAGGTTCCACAGATTTAAAAAATGTCTTGCAAATATCAAGTTAAGGAAAATATGTGTTCTGTTAAGAGGAACAAAGGAGAATTTATTAGCTGCATTATATGAATTCTGGTCCTTGCAGAAACAAGAGTGGGAGCCACAAGCAAACACGAAAAGCTTCAGAAATTCAGATACAAATGTGGCTACATACTCCTTGTATTTAGTTACAGCAGCTGTTTGGAGCAAGTGTAAAATGCAATTTTATATAAACTACAATCTGGTATTGAAAAATTTCCTAAAGTAACAAATACCTACGTAAGTTAATAGTGTCTGAGAGAGAGCAGAAATGTGAATTTTACAGATAATTCATGATATTTTAGATGATGCTATAATTTCAAGACATTTGATTGTACTTATTGCAAATCTTCAAAAATCAATTCTATGCAAATTATTCAAATTATATAGCTTAACAGTTAATTTTCCATGTTTTATTTACTTTTTCAGTTTTTTAAAATCAGTGTTGTACATCCCTATAATTTTTTATATTAACCATATTTCTAATTACTTTGTAGCTCCTTTTAATTGCTTGATTGTAAGATACATTCTTTTAAAATCTTGAAGGTGTATTCAGCTAAATTTTTATCTGACAAGCTGCAATTTTACCTGACAACGATATTTTTAAAAGTATCTGAAAATGTACTAATTAATTACATTTTCATCAAATGAGATATAAAATGGTAATTACTTAGTGCACTTGGCGTTTTATCTCGTCACCTTTAATTATCCTCTCAAGGTGGTAGATGCACACCTACAATTCTTTCTTTTTATAGAACACCACCAAATTTTCAATGCTCGAATTTGAAATTGGAGGTCTAAGTTGCAAAACTTCCATTACAAATATTTATAGATCTTGAATCTCACTTAAAAATTCTATCGGGGCTGGTGAGATGGCTCAGTGGTCTAAAGCACCTACTTACAACAAGCTAAGCTAAACAAAGCACAGGGACCGCGGTTCAATCCCCCATCACCACATGCCAGCCAGCCCCGCTCCCTGGTGGGCTGAGCTGGCCACACACACACACACACACACACACACACACACACACACACAAATAAATAAATGTAAAAAAAATTAAAAAAAAATTCTATCAATTTAAAATCTTTTTAGCCATACATATAGGATCATTATGGAGAGGTAAACTGAGAAATAGAAGTGTGCTAGAAACGTCTTCATATTTTCAGTGTTAATGTGGGCACTGCTATAAAATTGGAAAACATACTGCAGCAAATCTTATCCAAGTCACAGTTCTCTTCCTTTAATATTGGTAACACATTACACGAACATAAGGCTCCTTTGTTTAGTTGAGTAAAATGTCCTGGGTCTAGTCCTCAGACTGCTCAATTAAAATGAGCTGCATGTCTTAGGATTTTCTGCTAATGCTGCTTCTTATTTTTAGAAGCACTATTTTTCCCTCATAACAAATTTTATGCATTTAAATGATTAATTTCAATAAAATAAAATTATGTCCTATTAGACTAAAAGTGTAGTTCTACCTGAATTAAAAAATGAAGAGGACATGAATCCTATTTAAAAAATGTTCCCCTGTTTTTTCTTCTTCTTTCTTTCCTTTTTTTTTTCTTTGTCTTTTTGAGACAAGGTCTTGCTATGCAGTTCAGGCTAACCTTGAGCTTACTTTGTAGCATAGGCTGATCTTGAACTCACAATGATCCTCCTGCCTCAGCCTCCCAAGTGCTGGGATTAAAGGCATGTACTGGCACTCTCAGCCTGTTTTTTCTTAATGGTCTTAATACCTTTAAGAATGTCTGCTCTGTCTAGGCTCCTATACATTGACTTTGAAAACTTCTTTTCTGTATGATGTAAGCCACATACAGCCCCTGTGGTCAGTTGTAATGTCATAGTATTTTATACCTTGTTCCATTAAAGGGTCAACTGTGTACTCTGCCCACTGTGAGAGCAGCCATTGGGTGTTTCCGTCACATAGATGATCTGTATGTGCCCAACAGAACAGCTAACCATGTGGGTCTGGACCAGTTGTTTGCCTGGAGAGCCTCTAATGAAGAAATGTTCATTCAAATTCACTAAGTTTTGAAGTGGCTTATTCTTTAATAAAAGATGATTGCACTAGGGACACACATGCAAACAGAAAGGTATATATGTGGGCGCAAAACACACACACACACACACACACACACACACACACACACACATTTACTTTTAAGTGAATTCATTCATCTTCTTTGCATCCTCAAATTAGGATTTGTTCAGTCTTTCTACTCTAATACTACCCATTCCTCTAAGGACATCAATAGTTCCTTTCTTTTTCATTTGTGGACTGTTCCTATATCTATGCGTAGATGATGCTGTATTTATCTGGTCTTCTCTGCAAAGAAACTCCCCAACTTTGTGCATGCATTTCCTACTACACCTGCTAAGGGGAGGTATCACGATCTTTACAAAATGGATGTCAGTAATAGGAGAAAATATATAGTATTTTTCCTAGAAATTCCTCCCTGGCACTCAAAATTGACACCACTAGTTTATCAGTGTTCTTTCGCATGTAGTCATGCTTTATCTCAACAATTTTTACATGTATGTCTCCCTGGGGAAAAAAAGAAAAACATTACCAGCTTAGAAAATTGACACAGCATTTTATTATTTTTTTTAATATCTAGCCATTCCTAACAGCAAGCCTCTGTCATAGTGGAGTTCTTCTAAATTCTTAGGAGTATGTTTCATCCCTGTTAGTTTGGAAGGGATGTAACTAAGAAGGACAGCAGAAATGAACTTGTTTATACAAAAAGGTCACAATTTTATTTCCTATTATTATTATTATTATTATTATTATTATTATTGATACAAGGTCTCCATATACAGTTCAGACTCAGTGATCTTCCTGTCTCAGCCTCTCCAGCGCTACGATTACAAGGTTGAGCCATCCTTCCTGATTTCAGGCGGCACAGCATACCTGAGGTTCTGGGGCAAGCATGGCATGTAGTACCAAGGACTGAACTTGGGACCTTGTGTTTGCCAGCAGGTGCTTAAGCTGCTAAACAATTTGAAGCTTAACTCCTATTTCTTAACAGCATTGAATTTAATCTGCTGTTCCATCATGATTTCATTTACTTTTCCTTCAAAGTATTTGGGGAAAATTATTCTCTCCTTTTCCTAATCTTTGGTGTTAGTACATCAACATGAGATGAAGATTTCTACAGAGAAGTCATAAAACCTTGGGGAAAAAATGAATGAGACTGAGTATAGAGCTCCCTATTTAGCTAGGCATCAGAATAAAAAGAAAATATCTAAACATAATGGTGAGGATAAGTTTATCCCATTGAACAGCATTGATTTGAGAAGGAAGAGCTTCTATATTTGTATTTCTACCACATTTTTGGTATAAAATTTATTTATTTATTTATTTATTTATTTATTTATTTATTTATTGGTGGAACCGGGGATTGAACTCAGGACCTTGCACCTGCCAGGGAAGCACTTATTCCACTGAGCCATCTCCCCGGCCCCCATTTTTTGGTATACAATTTAATGAAAAATAAATACTCCTTGAAGATCGTTAAAGTGAAGTTTATTTTATTGTTTTAAAATTATTTAATTATTCATTTATTTAATATTCAGTAAGGGCCTACGGCGTCTCATTGCACAGATTAGACTTGTGGCAATCCTCCTGCTTTCAGTCTCCCAAGCAGTTGGATTACAGGCATGCACCACCATGCCTAGTCTCAGTTGCCTCGCTGTCTCAGCGTGCCCCTGGTGGCGGGGCAGATGCTGCCCGCTGGGGATCAAACCCCAGTCCCTGCATCTGCCTAAGCAGGTGCCTTAGTCTGCTGAGCTATCTGACTGGCCTTGAAAACATGAGCAAGCTAGAGTCATTGGTACATAATTTTGAGAGAAGTAAGATGAGACGTTAGAGTCTTGCTTATTGTTAGGGGTTGTGACTCTCCTAGGTTCTTGGCATCTTGAACAAAGGACCGAGCAGGACCCAGAGAAATAAAAGTAAAAACATAGCTTTGTTAGTCAGGATCCAGTCTTTAGGGTGGGAGTGGGCCCCTGAAGAGTTCATGGTCCTGAAGAAGACAGGGGTCAGCATCCAGCATGTGGCTACCACAGGGAGAGAGTAGTTCTTCCAGCTGGTAGAGCAATTCATTCCAATCAGGAACAATTCTCTTCCTTTTGTGTGTGTGTGTGTGTGTGTGTGTGTGTGCGCGCGCGTGCGTGTGTGTGTATTTTAGGGAAGGGTCTACAGGGTGTTCAAGGTCTCACTACTAGATCTGACTCGTAATGATCTGCCTGTTTAAAGCCTCCCAAGAGCTGGGATTACAGGCGTGCACCACCCCACCCAGTCTCAATTGCCCTAGGGGCTGGGCTGGCACAGCAGACTGGGGACTCAAACGCTTAGTCCCTGTCCCCTGTGCCTGCTTGCAGACACTTTCATCCACTGAGATTTTTGGCCAGCTCTAAGTTATTTGGCTGGCCCTTCCTTTCTGTTGAGGAGGGTAATTTTGGTCCCTGTATGGACCTTTGGGTAACTATCATGGTGGCCACAAGCCACAGGCACAGTGGGTATCAAAAGCACAGCATAAATTGTTATGATGAGTTAAAATTGATCTGGGGGTCACTTTCAGTTGCTTAGCATTTTCTCTGGCATATATACCCTGGTCATGCCTTTCTCATCAGAGGTCAGTGCCCTTTGTGGTTCCTACAGACTTTAGATCTTGGGGCCTCCCTCAGAATCCCACAGCACAGGTGCCCTTTTTCCTTTCCAGACTGTGGGTTAGCTATTAGGTGTGGGCATCTTGGAGTTTCTAGGGAAACAGATTCCTCTTCTTCCTTTGGCCTTCAGTGCCTCCTGTGTCCAGGAATGACCCTCTTTATTTCCTGCCTTACTCTCATGTTACAGGTATCAAAGAAATGGTTCCTTCTAGTAATCTATTTCTGGCTTTACACCTCCAGGGTCATTTAAGAATGGGAAATTTAAAAGAAAATAAAAAGATAAATTAAGAATCCAAATTGGCAGTAAAAAAGGGAAGCATATGGCTAAAGCAATGTGGTTTTTTTTAAAAAAAAAATAACATTTCTTTTTAGTATTGCAGTAGGACAGACATTTTAGTGTGGAAATATTTGGATTAAGTTGCCTCTTAGAAGAAAAGATAAACATAGATTCTAAGTACAAATTTAAAAACAAAGGGCTCAAGAGATGTGTGTGTAGCAACTCAAATGACTGAAAGCAAAAGATGTGATATGATAATATTTATATCCAAAAATTTTATGTAACAAAGAGCCCTGCAAGAACTGAGTCGCATTGTCATAGAGTAGACAAATGTTCAAGGAAAAAAATTCCTTTATTGTTTTACAAATGAACTGTTATAAAAGACATTTTGACAATGATGGTGTTACTTTTTCAATTATAGATAAAATAGTACTTCAGTTTTTAATAGTCAACATATTATGAAATAAGATAGTGATAAGAAAAAGTTTAATTTATAAACCACATTGTCATAATGTAATGCAGAATCAGAAGTGTTTTAAATATGTGAAAATAACAGATTAGATAAAATACAAAGATAATCAAGGCTTCCTGGGTTTTCTGCAACATAAAGAGAGGCTACCTCTAGTTTCCAGTACTGACTCAATCTTGATGTTTATATTTTGAGATCCGTTAAGTAGAACAAGGCTATGTCTTATAATCTGAGTAGCTACTTTGAAGATAGCACCACACAATACATTAACTACTGTTAATCCCCTATTACTGTGTTTTGAAATTCTGTATCACATTTTTATTGTTTTTTCTCTTTTAAAAACATGCAACTGCCATTTTTCCTCCTATGCAAAGCTTTCTGGGTATTTATATGCCAGCTCCCATGTGACTAAGGAGTATAACTTGGCAGGAGTTTTCTACTCCTGTTTTCTGCCCAGATTAGCAAAGGTGCTCTTCCTTATGGAAAGTGCTTTCCTCTGATTTCAGTGAAATTGACTGCAAATAGCTGTAGTTTGCTAGTTATCATCTTCCCTAATTTTATAATGAGAGTAATGAACTTTCAACACCTTAAACAGAAGCTGGAAGTAAAAAAACTGGGCACAATTTTAAAACCCAGACAATTAATTTGACAAGAGATTAGATGAATTTTGGGAGAAACATGAGAAAAAAATATTTAAATATTTCTTAATACTGTCAAGCAGATTCCTATTATATAGAATGTATTTGATATTTTTGTGTGGAAAACAAATTGAAAGGATGGTTATATGAGGTATGGTAAAGATACAGTAAATGTTTAAATTTAAATGAATTTATTATAGTAAAAGACACATTGCCATTAATCTTGGAAATGGTCTCTCTCACTTTGAAGACCCCTATCCCATTGTTCTTGCCACTTTTTGAAGCAGTTTCGGAAGTCCTGTGCCCTGTCCTTAGCTACACTGTTGTGGCTATATTGGTGCTCTAAATCCCATCCAAACGTGTACCTTTCGTGGTCATGTGACTCTAGGGGAGCACCTTCAGTTGTGTAAGAGTCAGTGAATGAGGGGCATGAGCAAGCGCCCTTGTGTTTTCATATCATTTGTATTGACTCCTTTCTCATTGATGCCTATTAGTCTTATGTTGTTCATCTTTCCATCATCTTGCTGATGTCGAATTTTTTTTCCTACATACTAGTTGTTTTTAAGAGACCATTTCTTACCTTTTCCCTAACTGCAATGGTGTCTTCAAGGTATAAAAGTCTATTTTCACTTTCATTCAAATGGTTTTGTCAGCTTGTGATGGAGGTTTTAATTTCTGGTATATCTCTTTGAATCTGCTTCATGCATTCTATTTCTTTCCTTTATTGTTCATTCAAGGATTCCACAGTTACTAAAGCAACTCCCATAAGACTTCCAGAACCTTTTCAGAAAGTGGCTAGAATGGAGGAAGAAGGGTGTTTGAAGTTAGGGGGAATGTTTTTAGGAAGATTTATGACACTGTGTCTTGCCATAATAATTTTTCAAAAAAATGTAAGCATTCATCCTATAGTTTGGTTGACTCCTGTAGAAAGTTGATGAAGGGTAAAAAAAGAGAATCCTCTAAATTTTTAAGGTACACCTTCCTGTGTTACAGCTCTAATACATTTCCAAAATGGATGTCATTTCCTTTTTGCAATCAATATATTTAGAATGACTATGATAACAGAAATGTCTAACAAAAGATAATCACAGTTCCTTAAAATATACTTAACAATTGACTCAAAAATATGATAATTGACAGATGTTAAGTTCGAGAGGTTTGTTTTCTTCTATTTTTGCTTTCATACATTCTATGATAAAAATATTGCTTCTAAAACAACAACATAATTTTGCAAGAGTAGTTTCAGCTGAAGGAGAATGTAGTTGACAGTTTTTTTTTTTTTAAAGAGACAAATGGTTTATTTGGTAAGGAGTAAAAAGAAATTCTTAATTCCTTTCCTCGCTTCTGCTGGCTGAACTGAATTGTGGTCACATGGATGACTGCACATAAGAATTCCTTCACAGACTTGATCTTTTTGCAAAAAGGCAGATGCCTGAGTTACATGAGTTGGAATTATTTTCTAGACACAAGTGCCAACTGTTGTGTTTTCCACCATATCAGAACTTGCCACAGTCTCCTTTTGTTTTCTGGCTTTGTGGCAGGAAACGAGGAGCATATCCTTGATGTTGTTGGAGTCTGTGAGGAACACGGTGATGCAGTCGATGCGCGTGCCCCAGCTGCCTGTGGGGGGCAGTCCATACTCCAGGGCTGTGCAGAAGTTCTCATCAATGAACATGGCCTCTTTGTCACCAGCATCTTTGGCCTTGGCCTGTCCTTCAAACAACCGCCGCTGCCAAATAGGATAGTCCAGCTCATTGTAAGCATTGCATACTTCCTTCATGACTAAGAGCTCAAAGCGCTCAGTCAGGCCGTCTTTAAAGTGATGCCATTAAGCTAATGGGCTCTTAATCTGTGGGGGATCACAGATGAACATAGGATTTATGCACGTCATTTCCTGGAACTCCCTGATAAGCTTATCAAGAAGCCTGGCTGCAGTCCAAGGTGGAGGGCATTCAACAGCTTTTGTTATACCGATATCATCAAGAATTTTGCGAGTATCTTCCGTTTTGAAGAGGTTGGTTTCAGGCATCTTCACCCCTAGGGCTTTCTCCAGCTCTTCCACCATGCTGATTCTCCAGAAGGTTGGGGTGAAGTCAGTCTCTTAGGTTTGGCCTTCAGGACCGTCTGGGGCATAGGTGATCTTGTAGCTGCCTGTGATGCTCCTCACCATTCCTGAAACCAACTTCTCCATGATTTCCATGAGATTGTGATAGTCTGCGTAAGCCATGTAGAACTCACAGGTGGTGAACTCAGGATTGTGAGTCAAATCAGTGCCTTCATTCAGGAACTGGCATCAGTTTCATAAACCCAGGCAATGGCTCCAACAACCAGTGTCTCATGGTAGAGCTCTGGATCAATCCTCACGTACAAGTTCATGTCCAGTTTATTGTGGTAAGTGATGAAAGGCTTGGCCACCGCTCCTCCTGGGATGCTGTTCATAATGGCAGTTTCAATCTCCAGGAATACCAGCTCATCCAAGAAACTTCTTATGCACATGATAATCTTAGAGTGGATGATAAACTTTTGACTCAAGAAGTCATTCAGCATCAGGTCCAAGTATCTGTTGATACCATGTTTCCTTTTCTT
Organism: Octodon degus; assembly: GCF_000260255.1. Classification (NCBI taxonomy): domain Eukaryota; kingdom Metazoa; phylum Chordata; class Mammalia; order Rodentia; family Octodontidae; genus Octodon; species Octodon degus. The sequence goes on from NW_004524598.1 coordinate 2,223,056, forward strand.
TGAGGCCAAGGTACAGGTGAGGTAACATGTGCAGGCAGGGGGACAACAATGTGATCTCATGGGGGATGATGCTTAGCTCACCCTTCTTGATTTTCCCAGGATTCCCCTGAACTCTAATAGTCTCCCTGATGCAGTTTGTTGCTGATATGAATAAATTCATTTGATTTATAATTTTTGGAATTGGCCATGACTTGCAACTTGACTCCCTCTCCTCTGAGGTTGTAGAAGATGAGCTTCCCCCCAGAAGCTCTTTCAGCATCGATTCTACCTGCCACCTTCAAGGTGGTGTCAGTCAGGTGATCCCCAGGCTGCAAGTGACTGTATTCCTCGATGAAATGGGTGAACAAGATGTCTACATAGAACTTGTGTGGGTATGGATCCTTGCCACTGACTTTTGGCTGGTGCACTGCTTGACTGTGAATCTTGTAGTATTGATTTGGGTCCAGGCTCTTTCTCAGCACCCACACCATTGTCAGTAGTGTGATTGATGGCAGCTGCAGCAGCTTGGCTTAGCTGTTTCTCACTGAGCTTTTTCTGCTTGGCCTCCTTCTTTGCCACTTTCTTCTTGACTTTCAGGTGTCTTTTAAGTTCATTTTTGCTCAGTTTCTGCTTTCTGTCCACTTTCACCTGAGCCCCCTGCACCATTTCCATCTTGCCAATAACCCGATAAGAAAGTTGATAAATTTTCATATACAAAGGAATCAAGCAAAAGAGAATGGATGAGAAATGACTAAGATATAATTTTATGCAAGGTTATAATCAAAAGTAAGTGTTTCAATGTTTTGTTTTGTTTTCACTTATTGCTGTGAAAAAATACCTGACATTCACAATTAAGGAAAGAAAGACTTTTATGGCTCACAGTTAGTGAAGGTTTCAGTGCCTACTCACTGGCTACCAGGCAGAGTGGCACATGGCAGAGGGCAGTAGTTCATGGTGGCAGAACACAGAGAAGAGCCAAGGGAGGAGCAGCTGCTGTGGCAGCTAGCCGAGGTGGAGCACAAACCTCTCTCCCCTCCTTACACTGTATGCAGATTACCCACCCAAGGGTGGGTGTAGCACTCACGCCCATAATCTTGGCATTGGATCATGAGCTAGTCACAAACTCTAGAAGCCCACCACCCCATCGCTGCATGAGGCTTTTGGGGACAACTAGACATAAACCATAACACTAGACAAAATCATGATAAACTTCCCAGATCAAGAAGTAAACAACAGTGAGGCTTAAAAAAAATGAATGCCATTGCTGATCATTAAACAAGAACAGTCTTGTTGTTCTGATTATCCCAGATATCTGGATTTGTCTCTGAACAAACCATGTACATGTCTTACCGAATGCTTCATTTTCTAATCACTGTTTTTTTAGATTTAACTAATAAACTTGCTAGTAAGATGAAACTTCCTCTATTTAAACTACTGGCCTTTACCAAATCTATGACATCTAAGCATGAAATGCCTTACTTTTTGATGATTGAACGAAGATGGTTAACATATATTAACTAAATATCAAAGTAAGAAGTAAGTAATTATTTTTGGAATGTAAAGACTATTTGTTTTTCACAAATAGATTCCTACTCTGTCCCCTAAAACTGTAGAGGGAATCTTAGTAACCCATGTTCCACTGCTCTCGAAACTAGAATTGAATTAAAAGAAGGATGTGGCAGAGTGTAGGTTGTAATGGTTTATGTCTAGATGTCCCCCCAAAACATCACACAGTCTGTGATTAACTAATGATCCACTGGGGTTATGGAGGTGAGTACTACACCCAGCCTGGGGTGGACAGCCTGAATGTAACTTAAGGAGACAGACTTGCTCTCTGCTACTGTTGGTGCCGCTGCTCCTGTGCTTTGGCTCTTGCTCTTTGCCACCACCATTAATGGCGGCTCTGTGCCACGTGCCAGTCTGCCTTGGAGTCAGCTGTGTATGGACTGAAAACTTCACTGACTGTGAGCTAAACAAATCTTTCTTTCCTTCATTTTGGGTGTCAGGTATTTTGTCCCAGGGATGAGAAGAGTAACCAAGACATAGGTCAAATCCAAACTTTAGATTTCTTAACTATAGCACAATAGTGAAGTTTTTTTCTACAACTTGGATGAACTTAAGAAATATTTATCTTTCTTTTAAAATTTTTTTAGAGAGTACAAAATGGTAAAAAAGAAACCCATTAGAAACAATACAAAATTTCACTTAACAATGTAATAGGCATTTAACAATGGTTGTTGTATTGTATGTTATCCTCAAATTAGCTGTTTAGGTTTTCATATATAAACCTCTAAAATTGATAAAAATTTATAAAAATTGAAAAGAAGAAGAAATGTTTAAGCATTACCTGCTCTTTTCAATAGACCAACAGAAATTAATAGTATAATGATCCAAACTATCCGGCTTGCATACACGAATATATCTTTTCCCTTTCTTTTGTCACTTTCCTCATCCCAGTATTTTCTTTCTGTTGAACAGATACTTTCCCTTTCACATTATCTATCTATTGTACTTTTCAGATTTTATTTACTCTTTCAGGTTCTCACACTAGCAAGATAAATACAAATGTCAAATAAGTATATGAAAAATCAATATTATTGGCCTTTCAAACAGATGCAAACTAAAATGATGCTGAGATACCATCTTATGCCATAAAGAATGGTTACTAAGATGTCAATCAACAACAAATCCTGTAGGGCATGTGAAGAAAAAGGAACCCTTCTCAGCCACCTGTAGGAGTGCAGACTGGTACAACCACTATGGAAATCAGTATGGAGATTTCTCAAAAAGCTAGGATTGGAGGTCCCATTCAAGTCAGCTATTCCCCTCCTTAGTAATTTTCTAAAAGAACTCAAAACATCAGACCACAGTGATACATGCATACCCATACTTATAGCAGCACAATCTGTCATAGTTAAATCTTGGAATCAACTCAAATGTCCACCAAAATAAAATAGATGAAAAAGATATATTTTTACACAGTTACATATTACTCAGATATTAAAAAGATAAATTTGAGGGTTTTATAGGTAAATGGATGCAACTAGAGGCTGTATTGATAAGTGAAATAAACCAGACCTGATTATTTATCTTTCTTAAGTTGGTGTTTACCTGTAATTTTAGCCAGATTTGACAATGTGATTTGTAAGCTGCAACCCCGAGCAAAATGGATTTAAAATACTTTTACATTTTTATTGAGAGAAATATTTCTTGAAGACATTTCCTATTTCTAAAACACTGATAAAATATAATCAAAAATCAAATGAGCATTAAAAGTAGAGATTTATACTCAAGTTCCATCATTTTATTTATTTATTTAATTGAAGTACCAGGGGTCAGACTTGAGACCTTGCACTTGCCAGGAAGGCATTTATGCTGCTGAGTTATCTCCCAGGTCCTAGTTTCATCTTTTTAAATACAAATAGTTTTATAGTAATTGCTATCCATGAATTGAATATTATATAAAGTAATGTTTAAAAATACAATCAGTTTGTGTTTACTATTTGAATACCATCCTGCACTTGCAAACACTAAATTAAAACATTAAACCATTATCCTTCCTGATGGAAAACAATTTGGAAGAAAGTGCTTTTAAAAAGCTTGGACATGAACCCAAACTACAAATAAACCACATAAATAATAAACACAGTAAAACCAAATACTTCCTTCCATATATATTCTTGACCAAAAGAAAAAAGTTAAAAACTATGAATGAGAAACCTACCATGTGACAGATCAAGTGATAGAGTTTCTTAGTTAATTTAAACTGAAGCAGATCATTTTTTACTAGAGTTGACAAAAAAAGTGGAGCTTAATAGAGAGCTTTATACTGAACTTGAAATAGTATTTTGTATTTTAGAGATCAAAAAAAATGGGCAGTATAGACAACAAGTTTCAGAGCAAAAATATATATTTACTAATGTGAAAAAAACAGATTCAACCTCTCAGGCTTAATCATTCATTACTTTGATAACTTTGATACTGTCAGAAAAATAATATTCATATTAGAATATGTCTTTCAGTGGCTAAAATAAATTAACGATTGTTTGGATCCTCACCCTGACTAACTATATATGTTGATACCTGTGAACTAAGAAACTGCACTGAATAGCAATGTGTGGTACTAGGATCATGCTTGGAATGCCTACCATTCTGGTCTTCTACATACGTACTGCTTGTGATGTCACACCAATTACTTCCATACTGTCTCTCAAGTAAATGTCTGTTTAAAAAAAGGTAATAAATGAAAACAAGAGACAAGCAAAAAATATCACAGGACTGTCCTGCTACAATGCTATATATGGTCAGATTTCTTAATTTCTGTGTAAAAATATGTAGTTGTTAATTCCTTTTTTAAAAATATATTTATTAAAAATTTTTTCTTCATGTCTGTAGGAACTTAAAGTTTAACATATCAATACTTGATGGAAAATACCTGTTCCATGTTATGCCTAAGATGTTTGATATTCAGACAGATAGTGAGGTTAAACTCAACTGCCTATGTTGTAGGATAATAATAATAAACTTCTGTTCTGGAGGGTTAACAACCTAAGGTTGCAGACCAAAAATTAGAGTAAAGGAAGAGCTTCAGAGACAGCCAAAATTTTGGCCCTAGCCTTTCAAGGTCAGTGAATACTCAGAACATAGGAGAACCTGTATTGTAACGTCATGTAACTTCAGTTGTGTCCCAAATTATCTAATCAAGGAGATTACGGGGCCACAGAGGAAAGTGATTGACAATGTAGAGTGTGTCTAAGGAGAGTCCCATGGAGAGAAAACATTCTTTCAGGCTTTCACAGAGAGCAAATTGGTGAAACAATGGCCGTGACTCATCCACATGGCTGACACTGACGATGGATCTAAAAACTGCCGTACAGGGTTTCTGGATAAATCCTGAAGGGATTTGACTAACCTTGTCAGATACAAAAGTTACATCTCTTTTTATATAGGTCTTGCTTTATCTTGGTCTTAACCATACAGCAGAAAAGTATAAAAATGAGGTATAAAAAGTAAAGCCATATTAATATGCTGAGCTGTAAAAGATTCAAGTCAACAACTTCTGAAATTGCCAGTCCTATGGAAAGCCCACTACTCTTACGGACTACTGGACTATATTGGAAGATTTTGCTGAATTTATGCACCTACAATATTTAAATGACAATGGGATACCTTTCTCTGATAAAACTAAACAAAGAAAGAGGATACAAGTGAAGGACCATTTTGTATCTGTATATTCAAAATAGTCAGGATAGATGAACAGCTACTTTCTCTTAATTTAATGAATAGAAAGATTTCTTCTAATAGTGTTTGTGGACAGGATATCATGTCACATCTTGTACTATGAACAGCCACTGTGAAGGCAATAATAAGCAACGTATTAATTATTGAAACTGTCCTAATTTGTTTTGAAACTGTCTCATTGCTATTTGTTTCTCAATAAAACTATTAAAAATATGTATTAAGTTGTAATATGACACCATATACTATAATTTGATCATTAATTTTTAAAATTTATATTTTTATCAATTTTATTGAGAAGCAAATAGCAATGAGACAGTTTCAAAACAGGTTAGTAGGACAGTTTCAATTATTAACACATTGCATATTCTTGTCTTCATAGTGGTTATTCATAGTACAAATGCAGACATGGTATCCTGTCTAAATACTATTAGTTCAAATCTTTGTTCCCATTGAATTAAGAGAAAGTAGCTGTATATCTATCCTGTTTTGTATACACAGATATATATATATATATATATATATATATATATATATATATTTCACTACCAAATGGCTTTTCTTTTATATCCCCCTTTTTGTTTAGTTTTGTCAGCAATGGGTTTCCCATTGTCATTTATATATTGTAGGTGTGTAAATTCAGCAAAATATTCCAATATAGTGCAGTAGTCCATAATAGTAGTTGCTTACCTATGATCATTAATTTGTTTTGTTTGGTAAACATTTTATCATTAGACAGCATTAAATTATGGGGTAGAGGGTAGTGTTTTCTAGAAGAGAAAAAACACATGAAAACAAGCCAAATATCAGTTCTTGCAATGCTTAGGCTGTCATGGGTAAACTACAGACTTAATGGAAGCCAGAAAACATCAGCATGGGTAGGAATAAACATACACTAAATAACACTAAATAAAACAACATGAATGACATCCAAAATAGAGCACTTATTTTAGAGCATGGAAGGCATGAGCACAGGGAGGGAAAAAGGGTCAAGCAATATTGAGAACATCAAAAATTTTAAAACACTTTAGTCATATTTCTTTTTTAATTGATTTTGTTGAGAAACAAATAGCAATGAGACAGTTTCAATACAGGTTAGTGGGACAGTTTCAATTATTAATACATTGCATATTCTTGTCTTCATAGTAATTATTCACAGTACAAGATGCAGACATGACATCCTGTCCAAACACCATTAGTACAAGTCTTTCTTCTCATTGAATTAAGAGAAAGTAGCTGTATATCTAACCTAACTATTTTGTATATACAGATACATGATGATTCTTCACTTATATCCCCTTTTTGTGTTTAGTTTTGTCAGAGATAGTTATTTATTTTTTATTTTTTTAATATAAAATCTCTGTATATGAAAAATATTTTTACTAATGAAAAAATTGTGCTTAATTTTTTTTGGTAGGATAGTTTCAATAATTAACACATTGCATACACTTTTCCTAGTAGTTAATTGCTGTACAAGATGCAGACATGATATCCTATTTACAAACACTATTACAACAAATCCCTCTATTCATTAAAAGAACATAACTATATATCTATCCTAACCTTTTTGAATACACAGATACAAAATGGACATTCTTCTGAATCCCCTTTGACATGCCAGTTGCTGCTGTGCTGTCTCTTGGGTAGATGATTGTTCAAAAAGAAGGGGGTGGTGAATGAAGGCAGGACAGAGGAAAAGGAACGTTGTGGGTCTGTCCTGTTTCAAGGTTGTATATGGGTAGATTTTTGGACATATGTGTAAACATAAGAATTATATAATTCTTTATGCCTATTTTTAAAATATATTCTAATTTTTGAATGCTTTTTCATCATATTCTGTAGGGACTTAAAGCTCAACATATCAATACTTGATGAAAAATACCTGTTCCATGTTATGCCTAAGATTTTTGATGTTAAGCTTAACAGCCTAGGTTGTATGTTAATAACAATAAACTTCTCTTTTGTAGGGTTAACAACCTAAGCTTGCAGACCAAAATTAGAGAAAAAGGAGGGCTGCAAGGAAAGCCAAAATTTTGGCCTTAGCCTTCCAAGGTCAATTAAGACTCAGGACATATGAGAACTTGTACTGTAACATCATGTAACTCGGTAGTGTCTCAAATTTTCTGATCAAGGAGATTATGGCGCCAAAGAGGGACGTGATCGATGATGTAGAGTGTGCCTAAGGAAAGTCACATGGAGAGAAAACATTCTCTCAGGCTTTCACAGAGAGCACATTGGCCAAGCAATGGCTGTGACTCATCCACATGGCTGACACTGACATACAATCTGAGGTACAGGATCTCAGGATAAATCCTGAGGGGATTTCACTGACCTTATCAGACCCAAAAGCTACAACTCTTGTTGCATAGGTCCTGCTTTACCTTGGTCTTAACCATCCAGCAGAAAAGTATAAAATCAAAATATAAGAAGTAAAGCCATGCTGTTATGTTGAGCTGTACGGTACTCAGGTTAAGAATTTTTGACATTGCCAGTGAAGCGGAAGACCCAATACTATTATGGGTTACTGGACTCTTTTAGAATATTTTACTGTGTTAACACACCTATAATATTCAAATAACGGAACTAAACAAAAAAAGAGATAGGTATTTAATGAAGTCATTTAAAATTTGTGACCAATGAAATGGCTCTTGTGTAATGCCTAAAGTGGGATGTGTAGAACATGTCATGGATTTTTGATCTGAAGAGAATTGCAAAGTGAAATGCTAGGCAGCATGCAAAACTTTTCAGAATATAAGGAGATAAAAAATGCGATTAATATTTAAAATTTAAAACATTACAGTAAAATACATATCTTGATCTTCTTAAAAGTACTCCCTCCGATTTGAACGGACTGAGTGCATCATTTTGCCACTCGCTCCTGTAGACCTAATCACCCTCTTTGGTGAGTGTCTTTATGAGGCCTAACAAAAATCTATGAATGCTGCTGCCAAGTGCCAGAAAGTGGAAAGGCAGGCTCACAGAGACATTCTCCTGTACCCTCTTCTCCTTTTTCATCAGATCCAGCCCCTGGTGACTTCTGACCCTTCCCCACAGTCAACACTGAACATGTTTTGAAAGGGTCCAGGGCAACGAGGCAACCACAACAATGCAACTAAAGAGAAATATAATAAAATCAGGAAGTAGTTGAAAAAATAGAGAACTGTTTATGCGTCACTGTTGCCATAGTTACAACATGGTGATCAAAGTATCAGTGAAATAAAATACAATAAAATGATGACTTTTAAAATGCAGAGGTGTTGGTGGCCTCTCCAGCACAGCACCCCTGCAGGGAGGGCAGCTTCTGCTGTGCATGTGCAGTAGAGACTGAGCACATGCTCTGTGTTTTCATTGTTGTTATAGTCTCTTTTTATTTCTCAGGATGGCCTCAAACTTTTGGGTCCCTGTGAACCTCCTACTCAGTCTTCTTAGTAGTTAGGACAGCGGGGTTGTGCTAAGCAAGTAGTAAATGTTTGTAGAATGTGTGTGTGGGGGGGAAATTGAGGAAATAAAAAATAGAAATTTAAGCACATAAGAATTAAGGGCTTATCTAAATTCACACAACAGAAAAACTAACCCCCAAATGAAAAAGGGATAACATTTATAAGATATTATAAATAAGAAACATTGGATTATTGAGAATGACCATTGTATTAGAAAAAGAAGGTAATGAACACTTAAAGACAATAAGCTACAGTAAATAAAAATAGAAAGAGGTACTTCCTTAGGGTTGATTCAAATATAAAGCCATACAAATGTGTACTTATGCCAACAAATATTTAAAAAATATTTTTCTTAATATTAATAATATTGGGCAGGGCTGATAGCTCAGCGGACTAAAGCATCTGCTTAGGCAGATGCAGGGACTGGGGTTTGATCCCTAGCATGCCATCCTCAGGACTGCCATGCTGGCCCCATCCCTGAGCTTGCTGAGACTGAGATTGAGACTGGGAGTGGTGACTTGTACTTATAATCCCAGCACTTGGGAGGCTGAAGACAAGAGACACAGTACAAGTCCAATCTACATAGTGAGACCCTGTAGACCCTGTAGACTCTGTCCTAAATATGGAAAACAGCATTAATAATAAATTAATAATATTTCATAATTTTCAGGTGAAAATATAAAATGCTATGAATTTTTGTAGAGGCCACTATCATATATATTATAATTTTTCACAATTGCATGCTATAATTTAATTTTTTGAAATTTAAATAAAAATCTTATGCAGATATTTGACTTTAGATCATATTTATTTCACTGTTAGATAAAACATTGAAGTATCATGAAAATTGCAGTATCCAAAATAATTAGTACAATAAATTAAGGTATATGAGTATTAAGAAAATCTTTGCTGGCCAGGCGTGGTGGCTTACACCTGTGTTTTTTATTTTATTTTTTATTTTTTTGGCAGAACCAGGGATTGAATTCAGGCCCTTGTGCTTGCCAGGGAAGCACTTATTCCACTGAGCCATCTCCTGGGCCCTCAATGGCCTACATCTGTAATCCCAGTACTCAGGAGGCTGAGGCAAGAGAATTGTTCCTATTTCGAGCCCAGTCTGGGCTACAAAGTGAGTTCTAGGTCAGATTGTACCTCACAGTGAGATCCTGTCTCAAAAAGACCAAAAAAATCCTTTGCAGCAAGTTAGTGTTAGTCCAAATAATTACTAGATTATCTGCATTCATACACAACTAAAAGAAATGACCAGTTATATCATCTAATAATCATGAATTAAAAATATCTGATAGTGGTAAAGACCATTACTCAAATTTTCATGTAATGTTTATATACATACTTAAAAAGAGCAAAGTGGCAAAAAACCATGGTGCAAAGAGATTCACAGTACAATAAGGTTATGACATTTCTTATCATAGATATGGTTATATTTACATTATGTATAAATATAAAATGTATATAAAATATATGTATAACAAAATACTCTCAAAGAATAAAGTAGAAAGGATTAGGAATACTTGCAGAAGAATTTAATGTATATCTTTGCACTTTATTATTGAATAATCCATGAGTAGAATGCAAAATTGTTAAGAGCTCACCAAACTGGGATGGGGAAATAGTTCAGCAGTCTAAGCACCTGCCTGGCAAATGCAAGGACCTGGGTTCAATCCCCAGTAGCACATGCCATGCTGGCCCTATAATCCAGGGCACTCAATGCCTGCCACATCAAATCAGGCATGGTGGCAACCACCTGTAATCCCAGTACTGAGGATGCTGAAATAGGAGGATCACTATGAGTTCAAGCTTCAATTGAGACTTTGTGCTAAATGAATAAATAAAGATAAAAGTTTTGAAATGAATTCATTAAACTGAACGGCAAGCTCTTCCCCATCTTACAAGATGGCGGGTGAAAAAACTGAGAAGCCAGACACTAAAGAGAAGAAACCCAAAGCCAAGAAAACTTCTGCCAGTGATACTAGTAAAAAGGGTAAGGTGAAGGCAAAAACATCCAAGAATGGGCAGCTCACTGCAGCCAAAATCCTGTCCTGGTTAGAGGAATTGGTAGATACTCCCGATCTGCTATGTATTCCAGAAAGGCTTTGTACAAGAGAAAGTACACAACTGCTAAATCAAAGGTTCAGAAGAAAAAGAGGGAGTAAGTTCTTGCTATGATCACAAAACCAATCAGTGGGGACAAGAATGGATGTATCTGGGTGGTTAAGCTTTGGAAAATGCCTAGATACTATGCTACTGAAGATGTGTCCTGAGAGCTCTTGAGCCACGGCTAGAAACCCTTTAGTCAGCATGTGAGGAAACTGCGAGCTAGCATCACTCTTGGCATCATCTTGATCATCCTCACTGGGCATCAAAGAGCCAAGAGAGTGGTCTTCCTGAAGCAGTTGGCCAGCAGCTTGCTATTTGTGACTGGGCCTCTGAGCCTTAATCATGTTCCTCTACGAAGAACACATCAGAAATTTGTCATTACCACCTCCACAAAAATTGATATTAGCAAAGTGAAAATCCCCAAACACCTCACTGGTGCTTACCTGAAGAAGACGAAGCTGTGGAAAGCCAGACACCAGGAGGGTGGGATCTTAGACACTGAGAAAGAGAGATACCAGATTTCAGAGCAGCACAAAGTGATTCAGAAAGTGAAGGACTCACAGATTTTAGCAAAAATTAAAGTTGTTCCTCAGTTCCGGGGCTTCCTGCAATCTTTTTTTTTTCTCTGACAAATGGAATTTATCCTCAAAAATTAGTTTTCTAAGTTTCTTATTGAGAACCTAATTAAATAACTGATACATTAAAAAAAAACCTGAATGGCAATAAAAATATATTAACTCCAGTTTTATTTGTAAACATTTAGGTATATTTCAGTGAGACGTAAATATAAAAAATATATATATAAATGTGATATCCATTTAGAAAGAAAAAGCTTGGGGATCCTTGGGGTTCTCTCTTTTTTATTTTTGGTGCCAGGAATTGAAGTCAAGACCTTGTGCTTGCCAGGCAGACCCTTGTGCCACTGAGGTGTATCTCTAGCTTCATTGGGGGTCTCGTTAAGCGAGTCTCACAGTGAGCAAAAGAAACAATGCAAAGGAAGGGGAGATAGCTTGGCGGCATCAGCGCCTGCCTGACAAGTGCGAGGACCCAGATTCGATCCCTGGTATTGCAATACGGGCCCAGAACCCAGGGGTGCTGTGCGGCCATCAAGTTTGGGTGTGGTGATGCACTCCTGCAATCCCAGTGCTGGAAAGACCGAGACAGGAGAATCACGACGAGTCCAAACGGCATAGCGAGTTTTAAAAGAATAAAAAATAATAAAGCAACAATGCAAATGGCAGCCATTCTGGAAGGATATTAATGATATCCTCACAATGGGGAGCAGGTGGAGAAATGTGGACCATTCGACATACAAATGTGATGTCCAAGACTGTGAGACATTTCTGTTTCTCTCTTTGTCTGTTTGGTATTACCCACTAATCTAACCAAGGAACTTCGGGTTATAAGGTTTGGCTTTGGATTCAATAGAAAAATTCTAGTGATTAAAACCAGTTAGTATTCCTGAAGGAGTAACTTTTCACTTCTCTCCAATTATAGGGTTTGGATTGCTTCTCAAAGAATTGCTTTCTGACAAGGCCTTTTGTTCTGTTCCTCTTGGAATTACTGTACAAAATGCTTTTCTGCTCTAATCATTTTTTTTCTGAGTTATGTACTTGATCCTTTTTGTGTGGGACACTCCACATCTTTTATGATTGTAAATCAAAGCATAGTAGTCTTATAGGTAAAAAAAAATGTATTAAAAGAGTTTTGAGTCTTAAGGGAATTACTTTTCCTGTTTTACTAACAATAAAATAAATTACATTCCAACTTTATACTCTGAGATACACAATGACCTTAAAAATATATTTCACCAATGGGAAAAATGCTCTGACTTTAATGCTTGTGAGAGCATCATGTTTTATTTCTAAACTTTGAAAACTCACTTTAAAATGAATACTCTAGAACTTATGTTTTTCCTTAAAACATAAAAATAAATATTTCTCTCTGGGAATCTTTTATGTGGAAAAGAACATCATGGTGCATGGTGTTCTTTATATTCATGCTAATATATTAATTTTATATATTTGAATAACCTTGTAGCTACTGATTAGCATCCTACTCGAGATTAATCAGAAGTCTTTAAAAACATTATTTGAGCTAGAAATTTATGCATCTGTGACAGATGTGTAATTTAACACAGTTGAGAGTAATTTTTAATTAGGAATATTTCATACTTGAGAATTACTGTCACTGAAAAGGCACAATAGAAACTATCCAAATAATAAGCCTACCAGAAACAGTGCAAATTAGTTGCAGGTACTATTAAAATGATTTTAGTTGTAAGAAACTGAAAAGACTAATATAAACTTATTGAAACATTATTTTTCAGATAAAGTATAAATCTAGGAATAGAATAAATTCCATGGGGCAAGATGAATGTTTTTTAAAAGTCCCTTAATGTATATAATTCTCACCTTGACTAACTATGCATGCTGATATCTGCGTCTAAGTAACTACATCGAGGACAGCAATGTGTAATACAAAAGCCATGATTCATGTCTGTCATCTTGGTCTTCCAATTGTGTACCAATTCTAATGTCATATCAGTTACTACTACACTCTCTTTAAAATAAAGTTTTTTAAAAAAAGAGAAACAAGAACAAAAATTTAAGGTGTCTTGAAAGCAAGCGGTAATGTTCGATCATATGTCCAATCTGTTAATTTGAGCAACAGATTTGATAAAATGAGATAGTCTATCAACCATTGTTAATCAGCTATTCTTGTTTTAAAAATCTATAACATATGTATTGTTGTATGTTACCCTGTCTCTGTCTTTGTTTCTGATTTTTGCTCTCACTTTTGTTTTTACTTTGCAAAATTAAATTGAATTAACTTAAATGGAAAAGAAAAGAATTTCGATTCTTTCATGTTCATTCAGCTGACTTGTACTTTACCCTGGGCACTTACTCAGGACTGCGAGAAGAATTTTGTTCACATTTTCCATGCACAAGGTAAATTTCCTCCAAGCAAGTATTGAATAAGATAAGACTTCTCTCTACTCTTACTGTACCAAACATATCACCTGCCAAGTGTGCATAGACAGAATCAGCAGAGACTTAGGGGGATTTAGTTGAAAGATAACACAGCAGCAAGTCATCACACCCCTGAGCTTTTCCTAACTCCTGGAAAGGGCCTCTAATGATGCATGTACATGTTTACCTTTTATATTTTATAAGATTGCAAAATAAATTATTTTAAGCCTAATTACTTAAGACCTTAGTGTTCTTGACTTTAAACTTATTCTTCTCCACACTATGCTTCATCTCAGACATTCAAAAACTGAATACTTTGAAAACACTTGCTAAGAGAGTTTGAGATTGAATTCAGAGTTTTGGTTGAATATTCATGTTTTGAGCCGCATTTGTATGGCTTGCAGTCACCATCGTTAGCTGGTGTAATTAACATTTTGCTGCCCTTTTGGTTTACTGCCAATTGCACTTCGTCTGAATCAGAAAGAAAATAGATCCTGCAAGTTTGGCACCAGAAGGTTATGTCAAGTACTGGGGACAATCTTTGAAATACAGAAAAAAAAAGAAGCTAGTGTATTAAATATTATTCAAATATGAGATGCATAAAAATGTTAGCTAAGATTTAACTCACCCTCATAACTTTAAAGTGATACATTGTTCTTTTCTAGGGCACAAACCATATGGTAGAATATATAAGCATTTCTTTTTCAATGAACAATACATTCAATAGAATTTATAAAAATTTATTTCTAGATATCAGACCTATAACAACCAAAAGTTGTTATAGGTCTGATAACCCAAACAACAAGTATTTATCAATAAATTAAAATATGATATTAATTTTGCTACATGAAGTACTGAGTTATTTATCCTCTCCCTTATTTTAAGATTATAAGAAGTAGCATTTAAAGGATATGCATTTTGAAAAAGAATAAAAATGTGGATTTAGGATGTATTGCTTTCCATAGATTAAAATGAAATTACTTTTCCTGATCTTATATTTATAGTATTGTTGATCAGTTTTAAACTTTTAATTCAAATTTTCTTGTTTTCAATAAATATTTAACCATGTTTATTCACAGTTTGTCTTATCTATAACATCAACTTTTACAGATTTTTGAGGCCCCTGACATTTTGTTCCATGTGTTCAAGGGACTCTTATGCATAACTTCACTACATTGATTGACCCAATAGCACACTTAGGAGTTAAAAATAGGTTAAATTGTGCTGGGGATATAGCTTAGTGGCATGAGTGCCTGTGTAGCAAGCACAAGGTCCCATGTTCAATCCTTGGTACAAAAAAAAAAAAAAAAAGATTAAATTATTGGGCATAATTTGTGCTCTGCCATGACAAGGGGACAGTCAACCAAGACGTACCAAATCAATAGAAATCACATGGCATAGACTGATTTAACTGTTTATTTGCAATCTGAATGTAGCACTGGGAAAGAAGACTCCAGTCATCTGTGTGCGTGTCAGCAGACTAGACAGCATGGGCTTCTCATTCACATTTATACTTCTTTTTTCTCCAGGGAAAAGAAGATGGGAAAAAAAGGTAATTGTAAAATATGGGCACAGAGCTGTAGCAAACGGTGAATTGAACAAGAGTCGAAGGGAGAAGGGAGAGATGGAAGAGAAAGGGGACAAGAAATGAATCTGTTATGTCCATATGAAAAAACTCCCCCAATAAATGTAACAACTATGCACTGTAAACATGTACTGATATAAAGAAAAAATGGCTAATGTGCTGTTACTGACACTTCAGTGTAATATAGCTTTTCTTATGGAGCTAGAAAAATAATCACCATTGAAAAAATGTGGATCACTTAACTAGATTTATAACATGCAGTAGAAAGAAGAACTTAATAAATATCCTTAAGTATTTTTCTTAACAGGGAATAGAGATACAGTTTTCTATGTCTGTTTTGTTACATTAGAAAACAAATGAATTATGCAAACAGAATAATCGTTGATGTTATTTATTAACATGGACAAAGGGGATCAAGCATTACTGTGACGATCTAAGGTGAGCACCTGTGAGCTTCTACCTAAATAGTTCAAATAAAATGTGTGTGTTGAAGCCCAGCGGACACTAGGGTGTCATATGCTGTCTAGAACTTTCTGGGTGAATTCTGGCTCAGGGGTGAACCCACTGGACGTTACTTAGAAAGGGAAAAGAGAAATCAAAATATATCTTTGCATGATGTGATCAAAATATATGGTGAATTTAAAATTTAAAAGAAAATAATACTTGTTAAAGTAAAAGTACCATCTAAATTAGCCTCCTTAAACATACTCATCCTTCTTTGGAACACATTTATCCCATCCTCAAGTCCCCTCTTGGAAGCAGTTTTGCACATTGCGTTTCCCGTCTTTGTGATCCAAATAATAGGCAAGTTTATAAAAACAGTAAGATGTGTCTTCCTCCTCCCTGCTTCTCCCCTCCCTCTTGCTCTCCCTCTTCTGTTTTTTTTTTTCCCATGAAATCGAAGGGTAAACATTTTGCATCTACTCAGGTCATTAAGGGAAGAGTCTTACAGCCTCCCAAAAGCTGGGATTACAGGAGGGCAGCACCATGCCCAGTCTCAATTGCGGGACGGCACGCACGGCACGCACGGCACG
>NW_004524598.1:2239763-2257111 GCF_000260255.1 Octodon degus
CTATTTTTTTTTTCTTTTTTAGATGAAACTTTTTTTCCTTTACAAACCTTTAGCCCAGAATAAACTAGTGTCATGCCTTTTAGAGTGACCCATAATAGGTTGCCACTGTATAATGCTGAACACTACTTATAAAATCAGAGTAAGACCATCTATTTATAAATTATTCCTCACTTCGTGTTGGTCCTGCCGTTATGCCGTATCTTCGCTCTCGACAAGGGTGCAATGTTATTTTTACGTGTAGCACTTTCTAGGTTTGGCGTCTCTAGCACGCGTTCACCAAGAAACAGCGTGTATTTCTTTCCAACATGCAGCTGTGTAGACAATCAGAGGATCAGATATCTGAGAACATGTGCACACACAAATACGTTGCTGCAACAGCCAGTGCTGCCTGAGAAGCAGCTTACAATACAAAGAGCGGGGCTTCCCTAAAAGTCAGTTGTCCAATCTTAGTATTTCTATCATTCTTTGAACTTGTAACACCAATTACTAAAATTTTACTATTTTGAGTGTCTGTCATTGTATCATCTCATTTAATTTTCAAATTGATGGTAATTAACATTTTTATATGAAGAAATTGAGTCAGGAGATTAAGTACTTTGTGTAAAAATCACAAACCTAGGTTGTACATACCAGCAGTCTAATTTCACGATTTATCCTTTTAACCGTGCAGTACATAACCATTTAGAGAGGAGCCAGTGCAAAATAAATGGTTCTGGTAACAATCAAAGTTACAGTCATGAAACAAATGAAGCATTTTTAGATTATGATGACTGAAAGAATTGCTTATTTGAAGCCTGATGAATAATTAAAATATAAATTTGCTTTTTCTGTGTATAAAAGCATTTAACTGGAAATAATTTTTAACAATATGTACTTTTATTATGGCAAGAATCTAGCTCTCTACAAAATCTCTTTTGCTTTTCTTTGTTAATAGAATCTGAGCATAGGTGACTTCACCTTTAAAATACTCTCGGAGCTTGATTGGCATCTTAAATACAACCATTTGGTAAATGATTTTCTGGAATCCATTTATAGAATCAATTTAGTGCTTGCACACTATAATTTTGAAGTGTTTTCATTCCTGGAAAATGATAATTTTATTTTGGATATTTATGCATGAAATACTTTATAATTCTATGGTTCCATTAGTAAATGTGTTCCTTCCATCTTACCGTCACTTGCAACAAATAAAGACGTCTATCATCTTAGCTTTCTTATCACGGAATATTTATTGTGATTATTGCTATTGATTTTATTAATGCAGCTGCGTTCTATTTTGTGTGCTTTTTTGAAATAGATTCAGAAAAATTATGTTCAAAATATCATGAATAAAAATGGCAACTACTTTTAAGTGTTCATTTGGCTAAAGTCCTGTAAATTTACTGAGACTTTACATGTAGATAATGCTTTTGATGCTTTGTAAATAATGATACCAGGGAGAATTAGCTCAGGCTAAGGCAACAACTTTATCATTTGCACAGTTTTTGATGTGTTCAGATTGCTCTGTGTGAAGTTAATGATCTCCTGCTGCCTTTCGGAGTCCAGCACTGCACCCATAGGGCCTAGACTTCTTGTTTAAAAGAAATCTTCTCTTTTGCTACCTATTAAACATAGCTGTTCTTTGACCTATCCCCACCAAGTTTTCATACTGAAATATTTTCATGTAATATAAATTGCTAATGACTTAAAATTATGTGTTCCTATACCTTGAATGATAACTCTGCATTTTAATACAGAGCATTTGAAGCTGCTAATTTTGAGAACTATATAAATGTTTCACATTGCTCCTCACGACAAGTGTAGCATTAACATTTTGGTTCCTGGTGGAGTTCTTTCTCATATAGTCATGTAGGATTATATGATTATTCTGGAATGAGCCCTTCATAATATCAAGAGATTTAAGGACCATGTAAAGCTGGGTAAGAACCAAGGTGAGTGAGTGAGACGCTGCTTGGGCACACATGTTAAGAGGACACCAAAATAATCTCTGATCATGATGAAATGAGTTCCAATGCAATAGATTTTAGAAAATCAACATCAGACTTGTTTAAATAAGTAGAGAATCACTATTACTGAATTTTTCTTTTGTCACAAGCTCTACACGGTACCAGTGTGGAGCACTAACTAAATAGACTAATATGTAAGCATTTAAGTACAAATTAATTAAAAAATCAAAAACAACATGAGCTATAACTATTTTCCCTGGAGCTATTATACTATTAAAAAGAGGACAGATAAGCCTAGAATTTTAATGTATAACATGATGACTATAGCTAATAATTTTACACTGGAAATTTTGTAAGAAAATAAATTTCAGGTAGTCACACTAAACAGAAAATGATAACTACTTAAAAAGACAGATATGTTACATAGCTTGACTACAGTAATCCTGTCTATGCATATATACATATATATATAATACATATAAATAGCATGTTGCATACATTAAATACATTATTATTAAAATAAATTAGTCAACTTAAAATGAATAAGATGAAACACCGTAGTGCCCTTCAATTCAAATGATAGATTAGGTACAAACATTCAACTCCGAGAGTGTGATAGTAGCAGATACTTTGCAAGGTAGCAGATGGGTTAGGGTAGAATACTCTAGGGGGTTTCAGGGAAGACAGGGCTTTTTGGAAGTAGAAAACTTGGGGAATGCTTGGCACATGTTGAAATGAGGTGGAGGAAACAACTAGGAAAATGCTGTGAGGAATCCCAGAAACTGGAAACCAGATTCAGAATAGTGCGTAAGAGACAAAGCCAAACACAAAGAGAACAGATTCTGCTGTTTTCCACCTTAACTTTCGCTGCTCTATTTCTCCAGATGTGCACAGTAAAAGGGAACCAGACGTGTATCCAAGGACTTAGAAACTTCTCTGAAGAAACTGATTCCAGTTCATGCTATTGTGCTTTTAAGTTGTGGTGTTTTGGAGGGGAACAAAGATTGAGAGATTCATTTGTTCAGCGATAGGAAGCTATTCTTCAAACAATTCTACTTTCATATGTAGAACCAGAATATTAGGGCCTGGATTCTGGGGCCAGAATGCCTAGTATTCAGTCAAGTTTGTGAGAGTAATGGCAGTTTTAGATTTTGAAAAAAAAATTCCGTGATTAAATGTTCAATAAAATTAATTGCTTCTATTGTTACACATTTACGTTTGGGAAAATGTCTAAAAGGAGTAACCCAAATTTTATAACCACAGAGGAAATTTTCTACATTTTTAAACAAGCTTCAACACGCTTGTTCTGGGAAGCATCAGATAATAAATATTTTTGGCTTTTGTTTCATACAAAACCATGAACATGCCTTGTTTTGAATGAAAAAAATATTTGTTATTAAAAACAAGCAGTAGGTCACATTTGATGTCGCACCTGAGGACACTTGCTGTCTAATTAATGAACTGAATTTTTCAATGTATGAATTAAACTAGGATCAGTAGACATGTGAGGTGTGGAGGACACAGAGAAGAAGCTGCCCACATGCTCTAGTGAAGGACCTGAGGCTATTGAGTTCAAAATTCAGCTCCCAGGCTCTTCACCCGCACAAAATGTCTTGCACCCATTCACGAGCCTTTCCAAAGTGTCTACCTACCACTGATGGAAGTAAGGGTGTATATACCTGGCCATCTCAGTCTGCCCGAGGATACTTTAAATGATTCCTTGAGATGCAGCTGGTTGTAGGTCAATGGCGGCTACACTTGGCCTGCACTATAGATAAGATTCATTCTGGGTTCAACCCTGCTTTCTTTCTTCCTCCTGCTATGTCTTGAAGAGTGAAATCCTGTTACACTATTGACAACATAAATGGAACAGGAAATGACTAAGTTAGGTGAGATAAGTCAGGTACAGTAAAACAAACTCTGAATGCTCTCTCTCATAGAATCTAAAACAGTTTCCCTCATAGAGTTGAGAGTAGAATGACACCAAAGGTGGGAAAGAATATACAGAAAGTGGTGATAGGGCGAGGTTTGTTGGTGGGAGCTAAGTCACTACACAGGAGCAGACATTCTGGTGTACTATTGAAAGCTGAATTAATGTATATTTCAAAAAGCCAGAAGAACAGAGTTTTGAATGTTCTGCCATAAAGAAAGGACTAACATTGGAGGAGATAAACATATGCTTTCCCTGATTTAAACATCATAAAATATATGTATGCATTAGAATATTACATACGTCTCACAAATGTGTACAATGTTTAATATTTTTGTATAAGCTAAATTTTTATAAAAATTACACAGAGAAATATATTTTATACAGGGTAAATTTAGAAGAGACTCATTTGATAACACTTTTTTTTAGAACAGGAGTTTCAATGAAGGGAACATAATTCTAAAATATTAAAGGCATTATCATGGATAAGAATTGAATCATCAAACTAAACTGTGGAAGATGTTTCAGTCACAACTCTCAAGTTTCATTATGTGGGAAAACAATTTATTATGATGTAGAATCTCTGTGGAATTTGTGTTTCCTGATTAATGACACATTGAGCCCCTTGTCATTTATCTATGACCGACTTAGAAGTGTTTTTTCTGTTCAACTTTCAGTCAGCTTTCCTGTCTTCTTTTTTTAAACTTGTTAACTGTATTCTTTTATGATATACAAGTGTTACTTCTATATCTCAGGTATAACTTTTTATTGTTAAAGTATTTTGGAAATTAATTCTGTCACTTTTGTTTGCACTTTCTTGATTGATAATCCAATTTATGGATCCTTTCCTTGGTGATTAACTCTTGATATTTCATGTACAATTTAAGAAATCTTTTCTTACTGCAATGACTTGAAATACTCATTTTTTTCTGGAATCTTTAAAGTATTGATTTTTTTTTTTTTTTTTTTTTTTTTTGTGGAACTGGGGATTGAACTCAGATCCTTGCGTTTGCCAGTCAAGTGCTTATCCTACTGAGCCATCTCCCCGGCCCCAAAGTATTGATTTTTATATCTTACCTAAATTTGATTTTGTGTAGAGCATGAGTTATTATATTTGTGTGCAAGTGATCCTGAGGCTTTATTTACGAGGCTGTTTATTTCTCTGTTGGTCTACAGTACCACTTCCTTCATAAATCCAGTGTTCAAACATAAGTCCTTTTTTGACTTTGCATTTTGTTCCTTTTTTATGGAACCAGGGATTGAACTCAGGCCCTTGTGCTTGCCAGGCAAGTGCTTATTCTACTGAGCCCTCTGTATTTTTGAAATTAAATTTATATTTCTTGTATGCATAAAAATTGTCTTTGAAAATTAAAGCTAATAGTACCAGTATCATAATTTGTTAGTCTATCCTTTGGAATAATGTGCACTAAAATACATTTCTCTTTTTTTTTTACATTTTTATTTTTATTTTTTAATTTATTCATTTAATTTATTTATGTGTGTGTGGCCAGCTCAGCCCACCAGGGGGCGGGGCTGGCTGGCATGTGGTGCTGGGGGATTGAACTGCGGTCCCTGCGCTTTGCTAAGCTTGTTCTAAGTAGGTGCTTTAGACCACTGAGCCATCTCACCAGCCCCTAAAATACATTTCTATCTGTGTTCTATAGCAAATTACCATCAAATAATTAAATTTTTACAAACGGGTCTTTATTCTTTGGCTCCATTTTTTTGTTTATGCCAGCACAACATTTTCTGAATTTATGATGGAATATTTGCATCATGATTACATCATTATGAGAATCACTTCATGTAAAAGAACATTTAATGGTTTAGGGAAACACAAGAACACACCAGGAAAAATTTTTTCGAGGTATAAGACATGGGATCCAGTGTCTATTTTTGTAGGGTGAAAGGGTGAGTGTGTGGACGTAGACAGCAGTACTGCATTTGATGAATATAGTTGCCTCGCGGAGGCACTTAGATAATGCCAGCGTCATCACTTTAATCCAGCCATTGGCTGGGTTGGTGAGATGAACAGATTGCTAAGGTTTCAATGATTTTTCCAGCCAATTCTCATATTCTTCGGATTTGGCCATTGTGAGAGCACTCATAAGGCAGGAGTTGGCAAGTTCACAAAATGGGCCTTTTTTCTCCTCAGTGAATCTATTGTTAAACATTTGTTGGACAACACTGATCACTCCCAGAGAACAATTATAAATGTGGAAGAGAGTGAAACATATTTTTTAAAAGCAAGCTGTCTCCCACTTTCAATGTTTATGAACCCATAATTAAATATTGTTTAAAATTGATGCAGCAAGAAACAGGGTCTTGGGAGCTGGGGAGATGGCCTGAGTTCAATCCCCGACTCTGCCAAAAAAAAAAGAAAGAAAGAAATATGGCCTTAATAGACTGATAACCAGTAGTTAAAAAATAAAAAATATCTGAAGAAGTTAAATTTAGGAGACAATAATTGGGGTTAAATGAATATAATTTTTAGGAAGACATTTTCTATCTCATATGCTTACAAATATATGATTCTAGAATTTCTCTTTAAGTTTAAATATAATTATTACATACAAGAAATATATGTAGATATGTTTTCTGAATTACATTTAAAACTATTTTCATAAATATGAGTCATTACAGTACATTTTGTTTTTCCATAATTTAGACATCAAAATTGATAAATGCATGTAAGTATGGATTATTACAATTTTTTCTGCTCTTATTGTTGCTTAAATTATTTGAAAAGCTTAAGTGCTTTCAATCCACTAGATGGCCACTTCTCAGGTATAAGCATGATGTTTCTAATATTCCTTCAAATATTAAATTGACCTGTACTCTCTGCAAAATCCCAGACTGTCCTCCTAAATATGGAGGGCAAGCTGCTTTTGGAATGCTGCTTTCTTGATGCAAGGAGAAGAAGAAAGCAAATGAAGTAAATAAATTACAACCTCCCCTAGGTGCGTTTCTTTAGGGAAGAACTAGATCTTGAAGTCCTAGCTGGGATTTATTATGAAGAGCTGGAGGTACTCATTGTGCTTTTCTTTGTTGTTTCTGTCCAATATAGACAATTAGCTCATTACCAGTCCTCTTTTTCTTGTTGTTATTTTTATTGATGAGAAATTATAGAAGTGTTTCTTGTAGGACACTACCCAGGAGATAAAGCATCTCCATGCATTTCTCACTTTTCAGTTCATTTCTTAAGCAACTTTCAGTGTAAACTTGAGAACATAGCATAATTTTAGGATGAATTGTTGCTGGAGAGCCAGAGGATTTTGCTTAGGTATGACCCACCATGTTCCAAAGACATAGGAAAGAGGAAAAACTGTTTTGTTGGGATTTTCCTTGAGAGTTTTTGCATTAGAAAAAAAATTGTGACCTATAATAGATTTTGCCTGTAAACATGATGTAAAAGAAATGCTATACATGAAGAAAGGAATATTTATTGGAGATATTTTAGGTTAACTTAAGCTTTATGTTTTACAAGGTAAAAGCCTTTATATTTGGATGTACCATGTTGACAATTTAAAATTAATTAAATTAATAGTGTTTCTCTAAAAGGAAATAAAATTATGTTAACTTGCTCTACAAATGCAGATCACAAGAAAATAACTTACTAAGTGGAAATATGTCATATTCAATAGAAAAATTAGGATTTATGTTTAGTTGTGAAATAGAAAAGTCATAAGCATAAGACCAGTTTAAATTTTGTCTTTCTTGGTCTATGATAACTATTGAATTTCATAAGATAAGACTGTAGCAAAGAAATTACCCATTAATTTTTAGAACTTAAAATGTGCCCATAAACTTAGATTAGAAAACATTAAGGATTGGAGGCATCTTAGTTTTAATTTCATGTGACATATTTGTACTAAAATTGATGTAAACATAAAATTACAATGGAAATTTTGTGTTTTTATGGTATAGAAACAGATAAGCAGTTCACCTAGGCTGAAGTCCTTTTCTAAAATATTTCTGAAACCTGTTAGCTTTTTATTTATTTTTATTTTTTATTTTTTTTCCTGTTAGCTTTTTATTAAGACAAAAATGAAGAAAATAAATTTCTAGTGGAACAAATACATGAATAATCATTGGGGTGAAGGAGTCTGCACCATGTATTTGAGCAGCCACAAATATCTGACTCTCTTTAATCAAGAAACCATATTTACAATACTCAAAGCCAAAAATAAAGTGACCTTCATTTGTGACATAATTGATCTCTACCTCTGTTCCTTGACTATTTTCTTACCTTTGTGAGTTGGTGTCTCAGTTACTCTTCTCTCATTGCTGGGACCAATACCTGACACTCAAAATGAAGGAAGGAAAGGTTTATATAGCTCACAGTTACTGGAGGCTTATACCTGGGACCAATACTTGACACTCAAAATGAAGGAAGGAAAGGTTTATTTAGCTCACAGTTACTGGAGGCTTCAGGCCACACTCAGCTGGCTCCAAGGCAGCTTGGCACATGGCAGAGGGCAGCAGTTCATGGTGGTGGCAACGACCAAGAGAGCAACCTGGAGAAGCCGCAATAATAATGAGAGCAGAAAGCAAGTCTGTGTCTCTTGTCTCTCTTACATTGTGTTCAGGCTGTCTGCTCCAGGCTGGGTGTATCACTCACACCCATAATCCCAGCTTTGTATCAAGAATTAATCACAAACTGTAGAACTGCTCCTCAATGACTGCACGAGGCTTTGGGGAGACAAATACACATAAACCATAACATTTGGCTTCTTTCTTTTTATTACTATGTGTTCGCAGTGCACAATGTTTACATTCTGTGGGAGGAATTAGTACATGTCCCATCCTCTTTGCCTTCCTTTTCTCCACGGTTTGTTTCTTGAATGAACAAGATGGCGTCCAACACAACTGGACAATATGTTTCTAGGGTGAAATTTAAGTAGAAAAATAAAGTGTGTATCTCACATAATACTGGAATGTAAGTTTTTCAAACTGATTGCACCAAATTAGGTCAACTGCAGAAATTTGAAGATTGGACCAAATTAGGTCAATTGCACAAATTTGAAGCCATAAACATAATGAGAGTAATATTGTGAGTTCATTGGCTTCAGCTTGGGATCAGTGAGGAGGTGACTTAACATTACTGTGATAGATTAAGACAAACAAATGCCTCCTTGAAATTAGCAGTGGAAATAGCTTTTCATAAGCCATAGTATTTTAATGAGAAAAAAGAGAATTGCTTGGCATTTATAATTTTATTTATTTATTTATTCATTTTTAGGTATTTAGTACAGGGTCTGCAGGGTCTCACTACACAGACCAGACTCATAGTGATTCTACTTTTTCAACCTCTCAAGTGCTGGGATTATAGGCTTGTGCCGCCATGCCCAGGCCCAGTCTCAGTTGCCATTTCAGCGCACTCTAGGGGTGAGGCCAGAATGGCATGTCAGGGATCGAACCATGGTGACTGCATCTGCCTAAGCAGGTGCTTTAGTCTGCTGATCTACCTGGCTGACCCAAGTTGCTTGGCATTTCTAATGCTGGCAGAAGTTTCTTTCTTGAACACACACAATTCTTCTTTTTGTTATGTTTCATTTTGTTGTTATATTACTGTTTATGAAGCCTTACTTGTTACATTAATTGTTAGTTACTCTTCTGTTCTTCCACAATGAAATGTAAATCCCATGAATGTAGATATTTTGGTACTTGTAGGCTAATAAATAAGATGTGAGTAAATGCAAACAGGACAAGAAAATATACACTTGCTTCCATAACAAGTGTGGCTATAAATTTAATGATTTCTTAGTGTTATCTTTTTTATTGCTGAAATAAAATAACACCCAAAGTTAAAAGACAAAAAGGTTATTTATTTCACAATTTGGAGAGGTTTCAGTCTATAATTGGTTAGCTCCAAGGCAAGGTGGCTTTGCAGAGGGGCATCACAGAGGAAAAGTTCATGCACTGACAAGGCAGCAACGAGGGACCTTCGTAATGCCTTTTTGTCCCTTTTATCTGATCCAGACAACTTAGAGCAGGTAGCATTCAAACTCCTAATCGTAGTGCCCTTGATCTTAGCACTGCACCCTGAATCAATCCCAGCATCATACACTCTTGATCAAGCCACTTCTGAAAAAGCCCAACCTCTGACCCATGAAGCTCTGGGGAAATATCTAAATGAAGCCATAAGAAATTATTTCCAAAAATATGAATTCTAGAGGAAATATCTTTTAAAGGTAAAATTCTGAAGTTTGAACACACTGTGAGTTCTATCTATCTCCATCTTGGAAATGAAGTTTCCAAGGATCAAGGGATTTCAGTACTATAACAGCACAGTTTCTGGAAAACAGGTATGGTGAAAGATTCTAAAATTCAAGTGCCTGAAGAACCCTTGCCCAGCCAGATATTGCTGAGTTTAGTGAAAGAATATTGAATAGAAAATTTAGCTATGTCTTCTGATTAATGATCTTTCAAGGTTTACGTGCTTTTAAGAGGATAAGTGAGTGAAAGAGACAATTACTTTTTTGTAGATAATACTTGATCTTTAAAAGAGTGATATACATTTATGTAGGTGGGAACTAGATGAAGTGACATACATTTAAAGCCACAAGTACTATGGAGTGTCAGTGATTGCATGAACTCAAGAATTTTTGAGTTCAACCTTGATAGCACAGAGGGACTGTCCCAAAGAGAGACCATCAGGTTATGGCTGCTGTGTCCAGTGCAGCTCTTGAAATTTCCATAGGGAGGACAGTAGAGGATGAAGAAACGAGGACAAAAGTCAGCATTTCATAAGCTGAGGTCAGGTGGATCCCCTTCTACTGGTGGGAAAAAGGAACAGGCCAACAATTGCAGGACATTCATTTATTTATACAATCAGCAGGTGGATGTCAGGTGAAAACCCTCCGCCTATTAACTTGATTAGTGGCTTGCTTTGGGCTGGAACAATTTGTTCAACTGGCTCATCTCCAGTGCTCTGTGTTCTCAGGGCTGGCCTGGCGCTAGCCCTGTACTTGTGATCTCCAGACCAGCTATTCGTCTCCTCCTTTTCTGTTTTATAGTTGCAGGCAATGAGTGGTTGGAGGTGGAAGAAATATGTTTGGAGGATTTCGCAGAAGGCCTACTTTTTTGTGGAAGGCTTTTCTTCTCCTTAAGCATTCTAGCCAACCTCTTTCCTGTGAAGACTTTATTCTTCTTGAACACTTTCCAACTCTGTGAATCTACTTATTTAGGATAAAGATTCCCACTCCAAGTATTTCAGGTCCCTGCATTTAGCAGTTTAACCCTATACAGTCCATTATTTTGTAACAGTAGTCAGTAACCAATGTAGCTGGTAATTGTTAGAAGGTGTCAGTGATTTAAGCCATTTTTATAGCTATTATATTACTATGGCATTTTTCATACATCTTATTGTTATATATTCTATTGGATATTCAAGATCAAATTAAAGTGAGACCTGTATTAATTATTTTTTTGCCATATATCAAGGTCAATTAAGTCTAATCAGGATTTACCTTGGAACCATGTATAGCACCTTACAGTTCTGTCAGTGTCAGCTATTTGGATGAGTTACAGCCATTGCTTGATCAAATTGTTTTCTGCTAAGGCCTGAGGGACTTAATTCTAGTGACTCTCCTTAGGCACACTATAAACTGTTAATCTTCCTCTGTGGCCTACCAATGTCCTTTGTCAGGAGGTTAGGGACCTACCAAGTAATAGGATGTCACAGCAGAGGTTTTATTATATCCTGGGTATTTACTGACTTTAAGTGACAGGGGCAAAAATATTGGCTGTTTTCCTAGCCCATTTATCTCTCTAGTTTTGGTCTCCAAACCTTGATTTTGAATATCCAGAAGAGAAGGCTTACATTGTAATGGGAGCAGTGAGCTCAATACTATAATTTATCTAAATATAGTCCAGTAGTCCATAATAGTAGTGAGTTATCCATAGGACTGGCAATGTCCGAAGTTGCTGATTTGAGCCTTTTACAGCTCAGCATATTAATATGGCTTTGCTTTTTATACCTTGTTTTTATACTTTTCTGCTGGATAGTTAAGACCAAGATAAAGCAAGACCTATATAACAAGTATCAAACTATTGAGATACAAAATAGAACTTCTATTTACTACCAATCATGGATGACGTAGTAGTTGAATCCCTGCAGAATGTCGACAGACAACAGTTACACAGTTTTGCACGGAAAAATTGAGACCAACAGCCACATATATTATTTTAATATGACAACCATCATGACATTTTTCCAACACACTAACTTTTCCATTTTGACATACAGTAGCCTTTTTAGTCAGTCATCTCTATCTGGTACATCAGAAACCCTCATGTGATTTGTTGTCCTTTAATAGGATGTCATTGAATTGTGCGGCATTGTCTGGACTGCTTAACGTCCAGACATCTCTGGTAGTAGTGACACATGCGTAGCATACATATAAGATTTTGTTATATTGACTGATGATCTCTTGTTGGCTTGACATAAACCTTCTGCCAAAAGTAGCTTGAGTTCAAGACAAAAGCAAGTGTCTGAATCTAAAAGAAAAAAAGTCCATCACTATAAAGGTTCCTGAAGACTTGTTCACCTGAAGACATGAATACATTTAATATACTTAAGTAATCAATTGTCTCATCCATATGAAAATTTTTATTTCTTAATTTAGTTTTGCAGCAGAATATCTTTGAATCAAGAAAACGTATTATTTCTACAAAACTTAACCCTTTGATGATGACCAATGTAAATGTGATAAAATAGTATATTTTAAGCAATATTTATCAGGGTATCTTCTGAAAGGGTCTGCAGATCTTTGGGGCTTCCTGTCAATGAACAAAGACTTGGTTATGATTTTTCCCTGGCAGCTGCTCCTTTATTCACCAAAATGGAGCTCTGACTCCTAACTCCCCAAGCCTGAAAGTTTCCCATTTAGTTATCTTAACAAAAATTTATGAGAAAACCAATTTTAACATCATTTTGACAAGGTAATAACCAAGGTGCAGACATGCTTTCTAAATGACAAGCCAAATGAAATTATGAACAAATGCTTCAAAACCAAAAGTACATAAAAAGAAAGAAAAAAATTGTTAAGCTCAAATAAAACAGTTGTTCACAGATTGGACAAACAGGCAAACAGATACACATATAATCTGCTTACAAACTCAGAGTGTACTCAAATGTACTTTTGACCAAATTATAACTATTTTATAACTAGAAATTGGTAATTATATATAGATAGATTAGTCAGAATGTTTTTATGTGAATTAACAAAGATCTCTCACAGGAAAAAGTGGGGAGGAAAAAAATTCTTTTATCTAAATAATTCATGTATATTTCTTGTATATTTTATCTTGTCTTAAGAATACTAGAAATTTTGGTGACTTTTTTTGAAGAATTTTTTTTATCTTTGTTTTTATTCTTTTGATAAAAGAGTCTCACCACGCAGTTCAGACTCATAGTGAGTTTCCTATCTCAGCCTCCCCAGTTCTAGGATTACTGGTATGACCACCACATCCAGTTTCAGGGCCAGCAAGGTACACCTGGGGTTCTTGGGCTGGCATAGCATACAGCACTGGAGATTAAACTTGTATCCTTGTGCTTGCCAGATAGGTACTTTGGCCACTGAGCCACCTCCCCAGTCGACACTTTCTTTCATATAACCTCCAGTCCAATCATCTCCATACTGTCCCTCAGACCTTCTTCTCCCATTTTTGGTGATTATCTCTTGGGCATCCTGCATCAATTTCTTTAATTGGCCCCAGGTCTGTTCTAGTCCCATCCTTGTCTATTGGCTGGGTTACAGTCTCCAAACCATTACTGCCCTAGGACAGAGCTTCATCTTCTTAAAAGAAGGCAATGACTCTGTCTTTTGGTTTGGATCCATGATACAGACATATAGCATGCTGTGGCACCCAGAGAAGCCATTCACCATTCTCTGAAGAGACACCAACATACCCTCAGCCCCATATGAGTACCAGACTGGGTCCCTTCCATTGTCCAGTGTGAAGATCTTTCCAAATGATCCTTCCTAGATTCTTTGCTTTTATCTGATTGAGTTGTCTTTCTGCAACTGTCGTACCATTCCTAGTAGGATTTAAAAAGTTAATATTAAATAATGCCAAGTAAAGTCTATTATTATGTGTAAATTTTCAAGGGAAAATTTTTGTATTTGGATTCTGAGCATATGCTCAGCACACTCAACAAGTCCTTGACCTTTAAATTTATAGGGAATACCCATGATCAGGTAACAGAAATGTGAAAAGTTTCACAAAATGTTTAGAAATCTGCACTTGTATAGATTGGGCAATATCAGTTTTATAGACCTGCTGGCAGCCAAGTGTACCAAAAGCATCCATGGAATGATATGCTTCACCAGTGCAGGAAGAAGCAATAATAAACCCTGAGGAAACAGCCATGGAAACATGAATCTGGCATAGGAAACCACACTCAGAAATGCGAGTGACGTTCATTTGACAGAGAAGTTTAGGGTGTAATCCTTGTGGATTAACACCCACAGGGACTGACGGAAGATGCATTCCTCATGAGGAACATTGTTTAACAATGTTGAACCTGTTCCCAGGTTAAAAGGAACTGTTCGTGGAAGGCAGAATCATTTGTATGGAAAGTGGCATCGGAGGATGAATCTTGCTGAATGGCCTCTGAAGGAGTAACACTTACACTGGCCAGACATCTGTCTATTATGGCATTTTCATCAGTGACAGGCCCAGATAGTGAAAGGCACACTCTGAAAAGAGGTTAATGGGAGTGGATGAGTGATCTTGCAAGGCCCGTATGACAGCCTGTGATTCAGTGTTTGTGCACAAGAAATACTTGTGTCCTGTATTTGAGAAGTTCTTACATGACCCCCCACCCAAAGAGGACCCATCTGTGAAAACAGAGTCACCTCCTTCTATAGGAACTGAGTTTATTTTTTAAAGGGAAGGCAAAAGGTGTGAAGTATACAAATTTAATTAATCTTTTTCGGAAGTATAATGACAATAACACCAGGGAAGTTAGCCAGTGTGAATTGGCAAGAGGACAAAAGTTGCCACAGCTACTGTTGTTAAACAGAAAAAAAGGGACAACTGATAGTTTGTACCTCATGACCAGAGAATTAAATACTATGAATCTACCCACATGTGATACACCCTGCCACAGCATCATAAAAGAGGATAATATTTTTTATGGCATATTTGGCATATGTAGCCATTGTGAAGGGCCTTGAGACTGACAAAGGCCCATAATAGGCATGTGCTGAGTTGGGAAAATAATTAAAAATATTAATGAAGACAGGAAAACTCTAGAAAGTTGAGCATTAGAGAGGGTCAGATTAGCTTTGTCCAAGGCAGCTTTAGCCTTTAATATAAATGCTCTTGGTGATGTGGGTCCTGGGTCCCCCTTTGAGAATGTGAAGGAGAGGGCTTAAGTCATGAGTTGTTAGCTCAAGAGCAGGTCCCAGCCAGTAAATATTACCAAGGAAAGTCTAAACATTGGTTAAGGTTACAAGATGGTTAACCTGGATCTGAACAATTTGAAGCACATTATGTTTCTTTTGGATGAGGTAACCCAAGTATGAGAAGCATGTTTTGAATTTTTTCAAGGCCTACATTACAAAGGGGATCATCTAACTGAATGCATATTTTGTGCAAGATGGTAAGAATTCATGTGCTAGAATAATATTGTCCATATCATGAATGAAGTAAGCAGAGGGATGGGCCTGATGATTGGCAAAATGGTTGCAGCCAAAATTCTTGATATAGAGTAAGACTATTTGCCATTCTCTACCTAGAATAACAAAAGCAATCCTGGGAAACAATGGAAAGGCAAGTTTCACAATCCCTGACTTGAAAGTATACTACAGGGGCTTGCAGTTTAGCTCAGTTGTTTAAAGCATCTGCTTGCGCAAGCTCAGTCAGGTGCAAGGGACTACAGTTCTATCCCCAGGTCCACAAGCCACACCAGACTCTCCCTTAAGGCAGTCTAAGCTAGCCTCCCCCTGCCAAAAAAAAAAAAAAAACCTTCTTGAAATTATATTACAAAGCTACTGTGATAAAATCAGGATGGTATTGGGAAAAAAAGATAAAACCCCAGACCTGAGGGTCAATGGAACAGAGTAGAAGATGCAGAAACAACTTGAAGCACATTCAGCAATCTTATCCTTGACAAAAGGGGCCAAATATGATCTTTGGAAGAGAGACAGCATCGTGGTGCCAGAAAAACTGACTTTCCACAGACCAAAGGCTGAAAATAGACCCATACTTAACAACATGAGCAAATCTACCATCAAAATGGGTCAAAGATTTAAATATCAAAACACTCAATCTTCTGGAGGAGAAAGTCGGTAGAAATCTTAAGACAGTGGTAGGTAGAGAATTCATGAACAAAATAAACATGTATGGGAAATACTTCAAAGAATCAACAATTTGATCTCATGTTTTTGAAAAGTTTCTGCAAGTCAAGCAATCCACAACATAATAAAAAGAAAATCCACAAATTGGGAAAAACTGTAGTGGACTGTCCTTCAGACAAAGGACTCGTATCTGAACATATAATGAATTAAGAAAAAAAATCAAGGTTCCAAAACTCAAAGACCCAACCCAAAAATGGGCATCTGCAATGAATATACACTTCACAAATGAAGAGATATAAATGGCAATTAAATATATGAGAAAAACTGTTTAACCCCATTGATCATTCAAAATATGCAAATTAGAACAATGCTGAGATACCACCTTACACCAGAAGAAATAGCTATCATCAAAAGTCAACCAATAACAAATACTGGAGGGGCTCTAGGGAAAAGGGAACCCTCCTCTACTGTTGGTGGGAGTGAAGGCTGGTACAATCATTATGGAAATCAGCATGGATTCTGATTTCCATACTGATTGCTTGCTTCACCTAAACATTAAATGAAATCTAACATTTTTGAGGTCCCTTAGAAAGGTAGGATTGGAGGTCCCATTCAAGCCAGCTATTCCCCTCCTACGTATTTTTCCAAAAGAACTGCAATTATTATAGCACAGCGATGTCCCCATGTTTATAGCAGCACAATTTGTGTAGCTAAATCTTCAAAACAACCCAAATGTCCATCAACTGAGTAATGGATAAAAAAAGGATACAGTTTTTTACACAATGCAGCACTATTCAGCTCTGAAAAAACATAAAATGGAGGTGGTTCAAGATAAATGCATGCAACTAGAGACTGTGTTGGTAAGTGAAATAAATTGGACCCATATGAGCAAACATCATTTTTTTCTTTTTTATATGTATTTGGTACAAGGTCTCACAACACAGCTCAGACCCCTAGTGATTCTTCTGTTTTCAACCTCCCCAGTGCTGGAACTACAGGCATACACCAGCATCCCCGGTCTCGGTGGCTGGCTCAGAAGGCCTTGAGGCAGCATGGCATGTGGTGTATCATATTGTCTCACTAACATGAGAACCTGAAAGAGCAAATATAGTCAGAAAGGTACAATAGATACTGTGAAAGGAAAAGGAGTTCAATGGGAAG
>NW_004524598.1:2257346-2259073 GCF_000260255.1 Octodon degus
TTCTTCTTCTTCTTCTTTGTATTTTAGGGAAGGACCTACAGGGTGTTCAGGGTCTCACTACTACATCAAACTCATAGTGACCCACCTGTTTACAGCCTTCCGTGAGCTGGGATTATAGGCACATGCCACCACACCTAATCTCAATCATTGTCTCAGCATGCACTGGGAGCAGGGATGGCAAGGCAGGCCTGGGGATTGAACTGCCAGCCTCTGCGCCTGCTTGCAGGCCCTTTAATCTGCTGAGCTATTTGGTCAGCCCTCTTTTTAGTTTCTTATAACTTTTTTTGTTGTTTTTATGTTTATATCTGGTAACCTGAACTAATTTGAAGACAACTCCATGCAATACAGCAACCATTGTTGATTTCCTATTACTGTGTTTAGTGAAATTTTGTATCATTTCT
Organism: Octodon degus; assembly: GCF_000260255.1. Taxonomy (NCBI): domain Eukaryota; kingdom Metazoa; phylum Chordata; class Mammalia; order Rodentia; family Octodontidae; genus Octodon; species Octodon degus. The sequence continues at coordinate 2,257,748 of NW_004524598.1, forward strand.
AAGGCTGTTTTTAAATTGCTATTTTGTATTCTTCAAAAAATAAAAAAATAAAGTTGCTCATAGTTTATTTCATGACTGACAACATTTAACATACCTACCTCTAGTCCATTGAGCATGTTTTTCAAACAAAAAGGAGTTGTACTCTTCTTATAGTTGGCTAAATTTCTTCTGGGTTTCACTTAACATTTCATTGAAGCAAGCCACCCAAAGCCTATGTCCAGAAAAATATCACATCTAATGGAGCCAGCAGTTAAGACACTCATAGATGATCCAGGGAAAGAATTCATAAGCCATAGAATCACACTGATTCATGTCACCATTTTTTGCATGTAAGCTTTAGGGCACTATGACAAGATGTGAGTAATTTTTGGTTTTGTTTTTTGGGTGTTTTTAGAATATAAACTCAGATTAACATGAGTAAGATATAAATATATGGTACGCTATGTTATAATTACTGAAAGGTTAATAATAGCAGGAATATGAAACAAATGTTATTTATGAAAATCTTAAGTTTTAATACTGCATTCTTTTCAATATGGTACTTTTCAGTGTCATAAAGCTTAGCTCTATTTTTACTAAGTTACAAAGAGGCTGTTTGAGGCTATATAATTTGCCAAATTATCACACAACAAATATTTCATGTCTTGAGGTCTCTAAGGCCATTACCTTAATTTCAAAACCCAACTGTTTTGAAAGAACACAAGTTTTTTCCTCCTAGCAAAAGTTTCCTAGGAGAATACAATTTACCAGGAGACCTAGAGAATTCCAAATGTGTAATTCATCTTTTAAAAACCACTTAGGACATTTTTATTGGTGGCTTGCTCCATCCTTGGCACACACTGAATCAAAATCTTCTGCCTTGGAGCATGTCCTTAGAAACATTATTGTCATAACCAAAACTGTATTCATTTGGAACTTGGAATAACTAATAAATGTGACGAGAGGCAGAGAACATAAATAACAGTTACCAAAAGAGGCCATGCAGCTGAAAGCTATTATTTTAGCAACTGCTGGAAGGAGGAAATCTTTTTTCTCTCTTTTGTTTTTCAAAACAAAAGCATCACACACCTTCTACTTCATCTTCCTTTAGACTGTCTCTGAAGTTTAGGGAAAAGAGAGAAGTAGTAGAATAGTCTTCTCGGTGCTTCTGTATCATTTTCTTCTTGGGAGATCAATCTGCAAAAGGTAGTATTCGTGGGATCTTTCAAAATCCCTGACATTTGGCATAGTTTCTGTTAAATCAAACAGTAAAAAAGGGAGAGAAATTTGCAGGAATGACATGTAGAAATTTTTATTTTATTTTATTTTTTATTTCTTTTTTCCATA
>NW_004524598.1:2263063-2263848 GCF_000260255.1 Octodon degus
AACAGTTAAGGGTTCTGAAAGATATGGAAAATGGCTAAGAAATATAAACGTTATTGAAAAAGGGTAATTATTAATAACATTCAGGAGTCATAATTTACTACAAGCTGTAACAATTTCATCATTTTCCTGATGTACGTTTTGAACTACTCTGCCCTTTTCTCATTTGCAATTCTCCAGGAAACACTGCAACACGTACAGGAAATCCATGTTCATGAGAAGCAGTGGAACTGGCCAGAACCATTGGGCTTTTCCCCTGTCCCTTCCAAAATTTCCTGCTACAATGTTGCTGAGTGATTCTCTGGTTTAAAATATAGTATGGGATGCTATTAAAGTCTCTTAGCTGCAGTGTGAGGTGGGGTACAGCACACATGGTATTCCATCTTCCCTGGGAAGCTTTGCTGAGCTTATGGGGAGCAAGCTTACCATGCATCTTGTCTATTGCCTTCACCTCCTCTTTGTTAGTAATAATGTTACTTTGCTCTACCCATTCTGTAAGTGTCCTGGCTCCCTCCCTGGACTTAAATTACTTTAATTGCAAATGGAGCAAACCAAAATGACAACCATCATTGAGATCCCGCTTTGTATTCAATAAATGAAATAATTAAATATGACTTACTTAGAAATTATCTGAGTCTGAACTGTTTGTCTTATTTTTTTTTCATTGCTGAGACCAAATATCTGACACCCAAAGTTCAAGGGGAAACTTTGTTTAGCTCACAGTTTGTAGAGGTTTCAGTCCATAGTAAGCTGGCTATAAGGCAAAATGGCATGGCAGACAGGAATCA
>NW_004524598.1:2265218-2271110 GCF_000260255.1 Octodon degus
TTTTTTTTTTACTAAGATTGGTCAGTACTTTTGAAAAATTCATGTTTTTTGTGTTGTGTATCACTGATATTTCAGTACTATTAAACCATGGGATTGTCAACCATAGTTGACATGGGATTGTCTATTCCTTAAAGAATGTCAAATAAATTACAATCCATATTTGAGAAGTATAATGGACTATGCTTTAGTTCTGCACAGAAGAGACAATGCATTGAAACGGGGGCAGATCAGCTGTGGAAGAGAGTGAGCATGGCGAGTAGAGGGACTGAAATACCAGAGCTGGCAGCTGACATTACCACACATACAAGTTTGAAGTTTAGTTCTGTGATATAGCAAGGAACACTGAGAAGCCACATTGGCTAGCAAGAGTGAAAGTTGCTTATAAATCCTTAAAATGAATAATGCATATAAGGACTTTTGATAATGGTTTTTAGAATATATTTTGTTAAGATATAATTTATATACAATATGTTGTTATGTTTAATGTATATAACTTGATGAGTTTGGAGGTCAATAAAACCAGGACCACAATTCATCCCCCAAACATATCTAGTCCTACAAACACCATCTTCTTCAGAGCCCAGAGGTCAGGGTTCATTTCCAGGCATGCCATGCCAGTCCTGACTCCAAGGTGTGCCGAGACAGTGATTGAGACTGGGCATGGTGGCATGGGCTTGTAATCCCAGCATTTGGGAGGCTGAAAACAGGAGAATCATTATGTCTGATCTACATAGTGAGACCCTGTTGAATGTGTAGACCCTGTACCAAACATAAACAAACAAGCAAGCAAACAAAAACAAGATACTATCCTCTTGCCCACTTTTTGATTCTGATAATTGAAATAAAGAATCTAATATAATCTATGTATTAATAAAATATTTATATATGCAGTATGACATTTTTTAATATAGTCATGAGGTTGTTACAATATATCTCTTCACTTCAAATACTTTTAACACTTCATTTTGTCTAACATTTGCCCATTTTTCCTTCCCCTTATTCATGGAAATCACTACTTTGTTTGCTTGGATGAATTTGAATATTGCCTAATTTCATACAAGTAAAATTGTGTAGTTTGTCCTTCCGTGTCTGGCTTATTTCACTTAGCTTAGTGTCCGTCAGCTTTATCTGCTTTATGGAAAATGACAGAATTTCCTGCTAAGACAGATAATACATTTTATGTACACACTAGATTTTCCTTACCTATGCATCCATCTTCGGGCATTTAGGTTACCTCTGTGTTTTGACAATGCTGCTGTGAACATGGGGTACAGATATATATTTAAGGTTTATGGTTGTAGTTCCTTTAGGTGTGTACAGTACCCAGAAACAAAGCTGATGAATCATATCATTGTTCTACTTTTAATTTCCTGTGGAATCTAAAACAACAAATTCTTAGCTGGGTGTGGTGGTCCACACCTGTAATCACAGCACTTAGAAGTCTGAGGCAGGAGGACTGCTGTGAGTTCCAGGCCAGCCTGGGCTACAAAGTGAATTCCAGGCCTGCCTGAACTACACAATGAAACACTGTCTCCAAAGAAATTGTTTTATGTGTATTAGGCACAGTGGGATGTTTGTGCTGTAATGAAAAGAGATAACAAGTATAACAACTCAACAGAGTAGATATTTCTCACATAAAGTAAAAATGGAAAACTTGGGAAAGAGATGGACAGATCTCTGTTTTTTCTAATGAATGTTTCTGTATTAAATTTTGGTGGCATTCTACCACTTATGCACAATTCATCACATCCTAAGAATAAGGTACAACTTTTATTAAAATAGAAAAATATATGATACAAAGCATGTGGGGAAAGGCTGATCCTTGGATGTTGTTGCTTGTATTGTAAATTGGTAACCTATTACAGATAATCTCCTAGGTCTCTGCCTCTCTTTCTCTCTCTTTCTGTTATCATCCTTTGTTGTATGGAATGGAATTTCCTCTTTAAAACTTTCATAAACTTGAATGTGTTGATTTATCTTTTAATACAACAAAAGCTTTTTCAGCAAAAATACTACTTGATTCGATGATATAATTTATGTCACGGATGAGTGATTTTTCCCAAAAAACTTGCTATATACCAATTGATGTCAAAGAAAATACAATGCTACAGTTTTTCCAAAAAGAATTCTATTAGTTTTTCTTCCAATTATTTGTTAATACTAGTTTAAAATTTTGTATGTACTTGTCAGAAGTGATAAGCTTTCTTTAAATCAGGTGGAAAATGGATAGTCATCTTCATGAATATCAGTCCATTGAACTTAAAGACCAGTGCACACTTATCACTAAAAATTCATTTTGGGTTCCATTGTGACTTTTTAAAATGTCCAGTTATGAGTACACTACATTTCTGTAACTTTTTAAAGATAGGTAAGCTATATGTAGTTTTTTGAGGTCCAGCATCCTCTGATCACTCTGATAATCAGTGTATGTTATCATTTGCATTGCATATACTATTTTTAATGAGGCTATATTTTTTCTGGATGGCACTACCTCATTGTGGGTGGATTAGGAATCACTAAAGGTTGAAGTTATGGTTTGTGTCTACTTGTCCCCCTAAAGCCTCATGCAGTTATAGGTCTTCTTCTGGAGATTATTATTGATTATTTTGGGTGTGGGGTAGGTGTTTTACATTAACTGTTAGGAGGGCAGAGAGACGATGTAGCTTCCAGAGCTGGCACTTCTCTTTGTCTTTTGCATTTTGCTCTTTGCCACTGCTGCCATTAAAGGTTGCTCTCATCCATATGCCACTCTGCCTTGGAGTCAGCTGAATATGGGCTGAAATCTCCAATAACTGTGAGCTGAATAAAACTTTCCTTCCTAATTCTAGGTATTGGGCATTTTGTCCCAGCAATGAGAAAAAAATAATTGAGATAGAACTTGGTACCAGAGAAGTGTGATCATTGCTGTGACTACGTGACCATGTGGATTACAAGCATCTGGAAATGGCTTATGGGAAGAGACAGGAAGGGTTTGGAGATGCCACCTATGGGAGAAGCAGATAAGCACTGGGAACAGTTTCAGCTGTTCTGCTCTGAGATTCTGGTCAGAGCTCAGAAGAACAAAAGGCTGATAGAAATACTGCCTGTAAAGACCAGGTTGGGGAGGTTTCTGCTGGGAAGAAGGATTGTATTGGTTGTTGGACTCCAGTTGATGTATGTTATGGTTTGGCAGCAAGCTTGTTTGCATTTTTCTTATATTCAGAGACTTTGCCTGAGACTGAGATTAAGCATGGAGGAATGATTAATCTGGCAAAAGAAATTTTAAATGTTGTGGCAGTGTCATGGCTATTGTTGGGGGCTTTTAGTCAGATTTATGTTGAGAATCAAGAGCAAAGAAGCCATCAGAATGATTTAAAATGCCATGAGTTTGGCCAGAAAGGAAACTTCAAATTATCTGTGAAATGCTAAGCAAGAGTTGAAAGGAGCTCCACTGCTGGGAAAGTAGAAGAGAATGACAAGGATGGCCTGAAGGCATCACCAGAGGCAGCAGGTCTCTGCCCTTTGCAGCCTCAGAATTGCAAGGGTGAAGGGATTTGCCTTGGAGAGAAAGCTGCAGAGCACTATCTTCCAGAATGGAAGTGGCATGGAGAAACTGTTCCTAGAATTAGATTCAGAGTGCTCAGCACTTGACCCCTGCAGCCAAGAGACCCCTGCAGCCAAGAGAGAAGAAAGCCTGGCTACTGCTCCAGCTGGCAGCAAACCTTGGAATCATCCATGTGGCAAAGGTTTTAGGTGCTTGCAGAATGCAGAAGTTCTGAGGTTAAGAAGGCTTCCACATCTAAAGATGGACTAAAATACCTTTTGCATAAGATAATGTGCATGAGTCTTTGGAGGGTCCAAGGATGGAATGGTATGGTTTGTGTCTAGTTGTCCTCCTAAAACCTCATGTAGTCAAGGGTGGATTCTAGAGTTTGTGATTGATTATTGTGGGTGTGGGTTCTGTATCCACCCAGAGGCAGATAATTTTAATTACAATGTAAGGAGGGGAGAGAGGCTTGCTAGCTTCCAGAGCTGCTGCTTCTCCCATTTGCCCTTTGGTTTTTGCTCTTTGCCACTGCTGCCATGAAAGGTTGTTCTCTGGCATGTGCCACTCTACCTTGCAGCCAGCTGAGTATGGACTGAAACCTTGACTAATGGTGAGCTAAATAAATCATTCCTTCCTTCATTTTGGGTGTTGGGTATTTTTTTCCAGCTATAAGTGAAAAATAACTGAGACAGTTGATAAGTGATTAAGTTTTTTCCAAATACAGAATTTTCAAATTTTCATTAAATTAATTCTCATACATGATTTGAAGAAATAACCATTCATAGTGACAATAAAAATGGTTTTATTTTACTAAGAGGGCTATAGTACTTAAATATAGCAAATAGAGATTTTGAATTAAAACACCTTATAATCTGAATTGTAAATTACTTTTAGGTTTCAAGGCACACAGCTTGGTGGCACAAAGATGATATTCCAGGATTAAGGGAGGCTCAGGCAGGAGGATCATAAGTTTGAGCCAACCCTGGCCATCTCTGCATTTTAACAAGATCCTGTCATCAGATGGACTATTTCAAAAGGGGCTGAGTACGCACCTCAGTGTGCAAGATCTGAGTTCAAATCCAAGTAATGCAAGTGTGCACACACAAAGGTAGTGTTAAGGCAACATGACTTTCTTATATCTTCACAAAGATTACATGGATCTCATTTATTTTATAAATCTACAAATTAGGGAAGCTGCCTCATACTAATCACAAGCTTGAATTACAACATTTAATTTTACATTATTTTATTTGATTGTTAAGGTAGTCAGTACTGATTCTGAACAGTGAAGATGAAAATTCATCATAAGGGCTTTTTGGGTTTTTTGAGAGTCTCACTACACATTTGAGGCTGGCCTCTAGCCCCCATAGGTAGCCCAGCCTGGCCTTGCACTCATTGCGATTTTTTAACTCAGCCTCCCAAGTGCTGGACTTACAGGCATGTGCCACTATTCCTGGGTGGGCTGTTTTATTCAGAGTGATTTCCACCAGAATTTGATACTTTTAGTGACAATAATGATACTAATTCAATACCTGAAAAAACCATTTTCTAAGTTTTCATTTAAACACTGATTTATCTGCTTTTCATAGCATGATACTAGTTCTCAGACTTTAAGAGCACATCCCAGTAGGCTGTCAGGTCACTTTCTATTTGAAAGTGAGATCCATCTTGTAGAACTGTGGAGTTTTATGCTATTATTCATAATCTATTCATTCAACTTACCTTGATAACATTATTCATAAATATGAAAATTATTTTTCTCATTCTTGTCAGCTTCTGCCTGTTCTGTAGCTGTGAAGGGCACACATTGCTCATGGAGTTGCTGAGTGGAGGTCAGGCTCTGCCAGAAGTCAAAGAACTAGGAACTGTCAAATGCTCACCACTAATCAGAGGTGCATGCTCCTGCATTTCATTTTGATGTACTTTAGCATCTTCCTCTCTCTCTCTCTCTCTCTCTCTCTCTCTCTCTCTCTCTCTCTCTCTCTCATCGAGGATTGATCTCACTACTAGGCCATCTTCCCAGCCACCTCCCCCTTATCTCTTATATGAGATCATTTTTGAACTCTTTAAAAAATTATCTGAAGTATAAATCAGTTCTTGTGAAGGTTAGATTCTGCTTAATTTCATTTGACTCAATTAAATTCATAACCATTCAATTTAATTGCATTCAACACAAATATCAATTGTCACTGCTCTTTTTTTCCTACTCTTTCTTTCTTACTTTCTTTTTTTTTTTTTGATATGGGTGTCAATCTCAGGACCTTGCACTTGCCAGGCAAGCTGTCATACTGCTAGCTAGCTTCCTGGCCCCTTGTCACCACTTTTTCAGACACAGTCCTATGGTGAGTGCCGCAACACTAGGGACC
>NW_004524598.1:2278775-2280840 GCF_000260255.1 Octodon degus
CTGGGCTGGGACTGGTCCTGCTGGCGCAGGGTAGCAGGAAACTCTCCACACACTCACCGGACCTGGGCTAGGACTGGGTCTGGGGGCTCCTGGAACTCAGCAGAAAATCCTACTTGGCGGGTGGGGTGGGGGAGGCACTGCTGAGTGGTCGGGGTTGGCCCGAGGGGCTGGGAGAGGGTCCGGCCCACACTGCGCCTGGGCTGGGACTGGTCCCGCCGTCGCAGGGTAGCAGGAAACTCCCTGTATGCCTTTTTCTTTGCTGACATTGGTCTTGGGTGTGAATCTGATACAATTCTAAATGAATCCTACTTAAATAATATGTTGATGTATTGATGTACAATCTTATATTGCTGTCTAATGGTTATTTGCATTTTAGACTGTTTGTTTCATTAACTGAGGCCAGAATCTCAAGTACTCCACGAAAGAACAGATTTTGTTCTTCATACAACAGAAAAATCATGTTAATCTTATAGTTCTGTTATAATGAATAACTTATCAAAGATGTAATTTGTAGAACTTGCAGTGCCTGGCATGTAACAATGACTAAAGTGGTGGGGATTGTAGCTATTGCTGTTACTTCAGTCTAGGCAATTTGAAATGTGAGAAAGGTTAAGATTTGGCGACTGCCAGATGGCCTCTCCATCATATTTTTCCCTTAAACACTCACGCCCCCTTTTCATTACACTGCTCTTTTCCTTTACAAATATATGTTCCAATTCTGCGTATTAGCATGTTTCAACATTGGTTCCATAAGAAACTAATCAGATGCAAGAAAAAACTATAGAGTGAATTTGGGAAAACTTTGTGTTTAATAGGTTCATTATATCTAGCAACTTTGCTGAATGTATTCATTGCCATATGGATTGTATTTAACAAGGCAAAACTATGCTTTTCTATTTGTAATTCAATAAGATAGCCAAGTGAAAATAGGTTCACTTTGAAGATTTAGATTCTCATTGACGTGTTACATACAATAAATAAGCTATTGATGTCAATGTTAATAAATAACATCCCTCAATATTTTGACACATTATATATGCTTGGGAGATGCTGCTGTATGAATTACATGAAGGCCATTATTAAATCACACATCTCTTGTTGAAAGTGCTAAATGAATAAGCATTTAGATTTCTACTGTAATTGTGATTGAGGTACTTTATAACAGAGGGCTGTATATCTTGCAAATTTATGCATCATTTATTGTGAAACATTCATTTTTTAACCAAGATGTTCATTTTTGGTATGATAGAGATTATGTAAATAATTAAATAGATCCAAAAATAATATGGTAAAAATATTACTTAGCTGAGATTACCTGGTTATATGAGTGTGCAATATTTTGTAAGTTAGGTCGTTTTGACCTAGTCTGGCTAACTGTTGCAATGCTTGTGTAACCTGAGATTCAAGGAAGAAATGAGCACCAAAATTTGGGGGGAGTTGTAACAATTGTGTGCCTGGAGCTCCTCTTACAAACTCATTTTTAAAATCTGAGAAAATGACCTTCTGTTTCCCAGAAGGCAGGGAGCAGGATCACGCTGTGCAAATGCGGCTGTGTCCACAGAACATGTGATGGACAGCGCTCTGAAGAAGAGTTGATGGAGGAGGAACCCACAGATGCCCACTGAAGCAGGGTTACATATTAATTACCAAGAAAAATAGTACTAATCTCTTCCAGTAAATATTCTTAATGGCGAACATCAGCCAAGTGTGCTTCCCTTGGTGATCTAAGCACCTTTATTTGAGTTTGATAATTTTGAAAACTGGTGAAAGCTCATAACTTCTACATAATTTCTGATTTCTTAGATGCTTAAGAGCTCACTTCAGCTTTTCTGTGTCTCTGCCTTTATACTTCTGTTGCTATTTTCGTTGTTATTCTGGACAGGAAGCCCACCCTTCACTGCTTTTAGGGGTTGAGGTTGATTCTCCACTATCATAAACCTCTCTCCCTCCTTCCTTTCTTCCATCTCTATCTCTCTGTTTCAGTCTCTGTCTCTGTTTCTCTCTCCTCTCCTCTTCTCTCCTTTTCTCTCCTCTCCTCTCCTCTCCTCTCCTCTCCTCTCCTCTC
>NW_004524598.1:2280940-2289091 GCF_000260255.1 Octodon degus
CTCTGTCTCTCTTCTCCTGTTCTCTCTATTTCTCTCTGTTTCTGCACCGGTCTCTTTCCCTCTCTGTCTCTCTCTGTCTCACTCTCTATCACTCTGTCTCTATCTCTGTCTCTGTCTCTCTGTCTCTCTGTCTCTCTGTCTCTCTCTCTCTCCATTTCCCTCCCTCCTTTTCTCCATCCCCAATTAAAAGAAAATCTATCCTTTCTGTTCATGTGCATAATATCTTAGCTACAGTCAGCAATCTATATCCTTTTTAACCCTTGGAATTTCATTTTCTACTACAGAAATTATTAAGTAGTTTTTATAATAAAGTTATTTTTTCTCTCAAAGAGAATCCATACAATTATAGTGTTTTTATTGTCTTTAAAAACTGTTGCCATTTATTTCAATAGTTTTTGATATGTTGCTTTGATAATTCAGGTTCCAAACTGAGGTTTCCACCCCATTTAACATATTTTCCCTTCTGTTTATTAAACATATATTGTAACTGTTCATGTGAGCTTTTATGAAGGAGTGGAGGGGAATTCAATTGTATTTTAGTAAAATATATCACTTATCTTCAAGGAATGACACAACAGCAATAATGTCAACAATAATAACAATGATAGTGACCAATTACATGGTGTCTATTATTTCAGCGATGTTCTGAGTGTTTTATATATTGAAATTATATTAATCTCTGCAATTGCCCCCTGAAATAGTTATTATTATTTGTATTTCATCAATGAGGGAACTGAGAGAGAAAAAAAGTTAAGTAGCTTGTGTGGGTCACAGAGAATGTAAGTGCAATTTAAATCTAGGCAATCAGGCTTTTGTGTCTCCTATTTTAAAGAATTACTGAGGACAAGAAGATGCAGAAATGCTGATCAGCACACTTCTCAGAGAAATGAGAAATACAGCTAGCAGCAGCATATTACAAAAACAGAGTGAACTAAAAAAAAAAATAGTGTAATTGTGAACCTTGAGATACTTGGAAAATAGAACAGAAAACAGAAAAAAAATAAAATGAAAATGTATGAGAAAGGAAGAAATCAAGTTATTATTGGAAGATGATGTGTTATGCCACATAGAAGACCCACAAAATATTTCACAAAGACTTTTTGGATAACCAAATTCAGTAAAGTGACAGGGTACAAAATTAACCCATGAAAATCAATAACAATGCTGTACAACATTAATAAATTCACCAGGATGGACTGGGGAGATAGCTCAGCAGTCTAAGCACCTGCTTGGCAAGCACAAGGACCAGAGTTTGATTCTTGGCACTGCATGCTGTGCAGGCCCTGGAGCCTCTGGAGTGCTGTGCTGGCCCCAAACCCAGTGTGGTGTTGCAAGCATATGATCCCAGAGCTGGGGAGGCTGAGAGAGGAGGATCACTGTGAGTCTGAACTACATAGAGAGACCCTGTTTCAAATAATTAAAGAAATAAAAATTCAAAAATATATATTTAAAATAAATTCACCAAGAAAGAAATTAAGAAAACAATATCATGCTTAATAGCATCAAGAAATAATAGATTTTAGGAAGTAAACTAAGAAAGTGAAAGACCTTTACAATGAAAAGAAAAAAAAATTATTGCAAAAAAAGGAAATCGAAGAGAACATGAGTAAATGGAAATATGTGGAATGTTCCTGGACAGGCAGAACTAATCTTTCCTGAGTGATTGTATGTCCTAAATGGATAGTTAGCAGAATGCTAGTCAAAAAGCCTAGAGGATTTCTCACAGAATTAGATAAAACAAATTTTAAATTCATAAGGATCTGGAAAGACTGAGAGAAAGAAAATCAATCTGGGAAAAGCAGAGCAAAGCAAGAGGCATCAGAACACCTGATTCCAAGTTAAGCTACGAGGCTACAGCGATAAATACAGCAGGATATTGGCTGTCCACACAACAGACACATGGATCAATGGAATAGAATAATGGATGCAGAAACAACCTCAGGAATATTCAGCTATTTAATCTTTGACAAAGGAGCCTAGAAACTAAGCTGGAGGAAAAATAGCCTCTTTAGCAAGTGTGCTGGGAAAACTGGTTATTTGTATGCAGAAGATTAAAGCTAGATACATCTGTCTCACAATGTGCTAAGCTAAAATGAAATGGAACAAACATAAATATTAAAGTAGAGACTACCTCCTGGAATATAAAGCAGGTAAAACTCTTGTAGTCATAGGTGTAGGCAAAGACCCTGGAACAGAACAATAATTACATGAGAAATATCAGCAAGAACTAATGTATGGGATTATATCAAATTAAAAGATTTCTGCAGGGCAAAGGGAACAATCAACAGAGAGAAAAGACAATCTATGAATGGGAATAAACAATTGTCAGCTACACCTTACCTAGAAAATTAATATCTGAGATACATAAAGAACTAAAAAATTTACAATCCCAAATAAAGAGCCAACCAAACAATGGGCAACTAAAATAAATACATACTTCTTTGAAGAAAAAATACAAATGAACAATAAATACATAAAATGTGTTTAACTTCATAAGCTTGTGTAGTTCTGATAAAAAGTGAACCTTTACATTGTTATTTGGCCTTACATTAATGAGATCATTACAAAAACGAATATGGTGATTTCATAAAATCTAAAATGAAAAAGTCATCTTGGCCGTGTTATTCCCATTTGGTGTCTACAGAGTTTTTTTTTTTTTTTTTTCCCCACAACATCAAAATACACATTCTTTTCAGCTTAGCATGGACTTTATCCAAAATAGACCACTTATTATCCCATTGAACATCAACATACAAAAATTAGTAGCATTTTTGAACACCAATAATAAATCCACCAAGACAGTTATTAGGAAAACAATGCTATTCACAGTGACAAAAAGAAAGATTAAATACTTACGAATTAACACGAGTCAGGAAGTGAAAGACCACTGCAACAGAAATTACTCTGAAAAATTAAATTGAAAAAGACATTAAAAAATGAAAGATAGGCCCCATTTCTGAGTAGGTAGAATCGACATTATCAAAATAACCATATTCTCTAAACTGATATATGGATTAATGTGATCCAAATGAATGCACCATCAACAGTCCTCATGGAGGTAAAAAACTACAATCTGAAATTATATTAAACCAGAGGAGACCCTAAGAAGCAAAAAATAAAAAAGAACAAAGAAGGAGACATCTCATTTCCAGATTCAAAGTTATATTATAAAGCCACAATGATAAAAACTTCATGATATCGGCACAATAATAGATTTATGAACAGATTGAACAAGTAGTGGGTGCAGAAGAAAAAAAAAACTTAGACTCATTCAGTTACCTATTCTTTGAAAAAGGAAATAAAGACATTAGTGAAGGAAATGTAGCTTCTTTATAAAATCTTTCTAGAAAAGCTGACCGGCCAAGTGTAGAAGTCTACATCTAGACACATATGTCACACGATATTCTAAACTAAAATAAAAATTTTTAAAGATCTAAGTATTAAATTAGAAACATTTATCCTTCTGGAAAATATGATCATCAAATACCTGAAGTCCCAGGCACAAAGACTTTCTGAACATAACACCAATTGCACAAGAAATAACACCAAGAATCAACAAATCAGGTAAAATCTTCTACCTAGAAAAGGAAACAACCAACACAGAGAAAGAACACCTTACAGAATGGAAAGAGAATTTTTCCAGCTACATGCTGGACAGAGAAATAACATCTAGAATATGTAAAGAATTAAAAATAATTAGATCTCTCAAAATAAAAGACTTACTCAAAAGTGGGCAACTGAAATGTACAGATATTTCTCAGAAGAAAACATACAAATGACCAATATATACATGAAAAAAAGTTCAACTTCACTGAGCATTAGAAATTCTAAACGAAGTAACACTGAGACTCTACCTTACTCCAGACAAAAAGGCCATTAGCAAGAAATCAAATAATAATGAATGTTAATGAGCTTGTGGGGGTGAAGAGAAACTGCTACGTTGTTCCTGGGTGTGTAAAGTGGTACAACCAGCAAGGAAATCCATATGGAGTTTCCTCAATCTACTAAGAATAGAAATTCCATTCAACACCATATTTCCCTTCTAGGTGTCTTTCTAAAAGAGTTTAAAGATATCATGTCACCATAATATTTACCTACCCAAGTTGATAGAAGGACAATTCAAAATAGCTAATCGTAGGTGTGGCCCGTGTGTCCAGCACCAGATGCATGAACACAGAAAGTGCGTTGTTCATACTCAGTGGAATTGGCTTCTACTGCAAAGGATAGCTTTGAGTCATTTGTAAGGAAATGAATGCAAACAGTCCATAATGTGAAAGTAAATAAACTATGTAGTTTAAATAGAGTAAGTTTTGTCTTTCCATGGGAAATCCAAAGTATAAATAAACTGAAGAGCAAAATAAAAGAATCCTATAGAATAGGACACAGGGAGACAGATTGTTTTGCAAATTGGGAGGAGACCAAGAGTTGTTGGATGGGTGAGTATGTGGGGAAAGGGATTAAAAAAAGAATTGATGTAACATGTACATTTACCAACTGTCTGTAATGAATGCATTCATTATGTACTGCAAGCAAGTACTAAAAAAATATTACTTACACGAATGTCCTTTAAAAAATAACTTCGGAAAATAGTAGTCAGTACTTTCCTCAAAGGCAAACGATATACAATAGGCAAAGAGATAAATGCTTCCTAACTATATCCAGCCTTCAATTGAACCTTCTTGACGCAAAGGTCCTCATGCATACACTACTGTGTTAGCCTGGCTGATGCATGTCTCTGGCCTTAGTTATGGCAAAAGCTGTTGTTTTCTCCAATAGCATCAAGTGGAGGCTGCCACCAGTACAGTTCCAAGCAGCCCAGATCCTAATTTTCGTCTCGCACTAAACCAAGTACAGGTAAGTGGGGATTTGTGATTATTCCTGCCAACACAATGTGACTTTCTGGCCATTCAGAAGCATGCTAGAAGTAAGAATTTAGCCGTGTGTTTCTAGCAGTTTCTTTCTCTATCACTTAAACAGATGATAATTTTAAGTCCCTAGAAAAAGCCAAAGAAGCAAAATGGAAATTTGAGCTCCTAAGTGATCGTATGGAATAATCTATGTGCACAAGAAACAAATACTACAATAATAATCCATTGAGATTTCAGGAATTTATGTAGCAATGAGTTTGTGCATCACATTGATCTCAATTTATTATACTACTGCACTTTAATCATCATATTTCCAGCTTGTTAATTTGTGCTCTTCTTAAAAAAGACAGTAACCTAGATTTATAGTTAATATAGATCAGTACACGAAATCATCTGCAATATTCTATTTCCTGAAAGTTCATGCTCTGAAGAACAAAAACAACTCTTTTGTAAATAAATTTATGTACAAAGGTAAAAATGTGCGTGTTTTCCAAGAAAGGTAACACTAACCTTAGGATCTGAAGAATGGTGAGCTGACAATTGTGAGAGCGAACAATCCAGGGGAACTTCCTAGAAAATGTTCATTTCAAACTGCCATAGGTAATTTGAAATGCATTTCCTTTTTATAGCCTACTTTTGGGCAGTGACCAGTATGTTAGCAGTCAGTTTATCTGCTTCACTAGATTTTGTGGCTTCTTCCTGAATTTGTCTAGTCCTTTGGTGCCTATCGGGGCAGGTGCAATGCACGGCAAACAGAACTGCCTCTGGTTGTGACGGCTCTGTTTCTCTACAGCATCCCAAGCCCTCGGGGGAAGGCTGTCTCCAAGCAGTTGCAAACCTCAGATTCACAGATTATTCTGTTGTGTTCTTTTCTGGCCCTTATTACACAGAATCAGCATGTCATTGCAGGCAGCTGAAGCTTGCATCCTAGACACTGGGAGCGCTGCATTATTTATAGTACTAGCAAACAGAGCTGATTTTAAAATGTAGGGCTCTGTGTTATGCTCCTCTTCATGTGTCTCTTCTCCTCTTGCCCTCTTCCTATCTCCTTTCCCTTCTCTTTAGAGCTTACCAGGTAAGCTCACCTTTTTAGTATCTGAAAAACCATGAGCATTTTTAACTTCATCAAATACATTAGATTGGTATTATAGTCTTCAATTTAGAGATGCAATACATTTGTTTGTGACCAAAGAAATGCTTTAGTTAGGTCATCAATGAAATGCATTTAAAACTAATTGTGTAGGTGTAAGGTATAAGATTTTAAAAATAAGCATGATTCGGCTTATAAGCATCTTATAAATAATGACCAGTTATTAAAGAAAATCTAGAAGTTGTTACACTAAATTATTTGTAGGTGACCTTATGAACAACTATTAAAAGATACTGTATATTGTATCATAAATTGCAAACACACATGTGGGAGTTTGTACATATTTTATTAGTTAAATGTCTTCATTGTGCTCCTTTTAATAAAAGATTGCAGACATGTTTTCCCAAAAGATTTATTAACAAAGGTAGATAGAAAAAAATGCAAAGGAAAGAAGGCTCAAGAATGAAAGACAACCCAGTAGGCTGATTATAGGCACTAAAACACAAAAAGAAGAAAAAAAGAACTGTTTCTAGTCTAACATAAATCAAGGGTAATTAACCACATCACCAAAAGTTTCTTCTTTAATGATTCTTACTTTTCATTGCAGAGAATTTTCACATCTTTTGTTAAATTAATTCCTAGATTGTAAAACTATTTGAAATGGGATTATGTACATTTTATAAAAAAGCATTAGCCACTACTAATTAGCCAATTGACATTTTCTCTGGTAATTGCCCTTTCTTTTCACATTTGAAGTCTGAATTTTGTCAAATAGTTTGTAGTTCGAGGAGCTTTAATGGCACATATAAACTGTTAGATGTACCTATTATATATTAAAATATAGTCACAACCATAGAAATTTATAGATTTTCTGGTGTTCATTTATAGTGTACACTGCTAATATTTATATCGTAAACCTTGACGGTCTTTATCATTAAGTTCAACAGCCTGAGATTCTTTTGTAAAACATGCATGATGGATTGCAGGTCTGTGTTTGGATTACATATTTTGAATGCTTAAGTAGGTTTCAGTAACTATGAGTGGGAATTAAGAGTTTCCCATACTGGATTTGGAATCGTCCATAAAATTATTCTGATTATTAATGGCAACAAGGTATTAGAGTTCTGAATTTGCTGTTATTCAACAGTCACAAGATCACTGTCTGGATATCAGTACTTAAAATACTATAATTGGATTAGATAGAAATCTTAACTGTATGTATTCTGTGTGTGCTCCTCCTTATTGTCGCCTAATATCTGAATCCCATTATTTAGGAAAATACACTTTCCTCTCTCTCTCTCTGTCTCTGTCTCGGTCTCTCTCTCTGTCTCTGTCTCTCTCTCTCTCAATAAATATATAACATTTATTTTTGTTTTCTTTCACTACGCAGCTTGGACTCCTAGTGATCCTCTTGTTTTCAGCCTCCCCAGCACTTGAATTACAGGCATGCACCACTGTGCTGGGACTAGGTGGCCAGCTCAGTGTGCTGGGGGAAGGGCTGTTGCAACATGTGGTGGTGGGGATCGAACCCCAATCCCTGTGCATACCTTAAGCAGGTGCTTAGACTTCTGAACTATCTTGCTGGCAAAATTATTATTATTCTAGGCTCATTATCATTTTGTCCCTAAAATGACAGGACTTTCATTCTTCATTCTCATTTGAAATCACCATCTTTATCTACATTATGTTTCGGTTTCAAAGGATGTGTTCTTGATACCATGAGGAAGACTCTCCAGATTGTTTTAATTCAATCAAAGCAACTTAACTTTACATTCAAGGTATTTGTCTGCTTACTGAGAAAAGAGTTGAAATTTAAAAACATAACAATACTAAATTTTTGTTAGTATTAAACATACAATTTGGCTTTCATTTTTAAATGTTATAACAACTGTTTTTTAAATTTAACTTTATTTTGTTTTGAGGAGTAAAAATAAAAGTAAAAGCAGGCAGCAGAAACAAAGAATTAGGGTAACATGCAGCAATATATATGTTACAGATTTCCAAACCAAGAACTATTAACTATGGTTGCTCTATTATCTATTTTGATCATCAGATCTGTTACTCAGATTAACAGATATAGTTATGCAAGATTGGATAGATAATTGAATATTACTGCTGACTTTCAACAAATAACTTTCTCCTAATTTAAGCAAAAGTCTGTCTTACTATTAAAAATTGTAAAACCAAAGATAA
>NW_004524598.1:2289437-2290414 GCF_000260255.1 Octodon degus
TTTTTTTTCATATCTTTCCCTTCCCTTCCCTTCCCTCCTTATCCTCCTTCAAATCTAGTTTTCATTTTTAGATTATTATATTTTAATCACGATTTTATTAATTTCCATGACAAGTAAACAACTGAAGCCCTTCAGATTTCTTACCTCAACAAAAAACTAGCTTTTATCATTGACCATTCCATTGACAAGACTAATTCATTTGACGAGCAGCCAGAGTCGTCCTTCTCAGCCCAAGTCTGGAGGGCAGTCCTGAACATGACATGAACCAAGGTGCCCTAAGAAGCTCAGAAGCAGGTGTGATTGCTGCTGTTTTCCTGGATGAGACTGAATTCTGCTTATGATGTCACTAATTTAACACAGTCTTTACGGCCAGTGAGATAGCTCAGTGGTCTGAAGCGCCTGCTTAGGCAAGCATGCAGGGGCGGAGCTTGGATCCCAAGCACTGCATGCTGCACCATCCCCGCCCCCAGGATGGGCTCAGCTGGCCAAAACCAGTCTTTAATAGAAGCCCCATTGTTTCCACACTTATCACATGACTAATCTACTTAAAAATTAATTTGAAAATAGATTTTTAGTATTATTGGATTAAAGATCTCATTTATATCAGAAGTTATACTGGGATAAAAATTATTTTTTATTTCCCTAAAGAAATGTGATGAAATACGTTCATTTTATGTAAAAACTTAAAGAGGCTATTAACTCCGTGTGTCTCATGGAAATTGGAATAAGCACTGGTGTCTAAGATTACAGGATATGGATTTTTATGTATGCATCAAAAATAAGTAAAATTAATAAGTATTACCTGTATAAAGTACAAAACAGAATTTTCAATAAGATGGCATTTTAAAAAATGACTTCTTAATATAGTTTTTTTTCTACAGTTTTATTGATAAACATATAGCAATGAGACAGTTTCAAATCAAATCGGAAGTACAGTTTCAACAAATAATACACTGCATATATTATTCTTAGTGGTT
>NW_004524598.1:2290514-2310425 GCF_000260255.1 Octodon degus
GGCATTTTAAAAAATGACTTCTTAATATAGTTTTATTAAATGTGTAAATATGTTTTTCTCTCCTCCTCTTCCCCCTCCATCCTCCCCTCCCCCTCCTCTTTCTCCTTCTTTTCCCCTTCTCCTTCTTTTGGAGGACTGCAAATCAAATGTAGGATCTTGTATATTATATGCAAGCATCCCATCATTGAGCCACATCCTCAGGCTTCCAGGATGTTTTCTAAAAATGTGGAGTTGAAAGAAGTTGACTATAAACATCTTTCTCTTAAAAAATAATGCAAAGGAGCCTTTAATATATTGAATGGTACAATACATACTGGGAAAAGGAAATTAACTTATTCAAAAGGTGCGTTACTGAGTTGAGAAGGACAGGAGAGAGAGTAGGGAAAGAGATTTATCTAGGTATGTAAGCAGGATGATTTGGACAACTGTACTGTGCATTTCTGCTGGTCTGTGGAAAGAAGCAGATAATAATTTGTTTTGTCTCCCTTTTTCAGTTTGTGTTTTTTTCTCTTCTTAATTTCTTATACATTTCTTTCTTTTTTCCTTTCTTCTTCCAATTTTACATGCATATATATGGTAATAATTGGTTGGAAGACAACACTACATATTGCAACAAATACTATGAAATTCATATAACTTTAAGTGTAGAAATTCCATATCACTTGTAATTTTTTCTATTTCAATTCTAATTTGTACCATTAAAAAAATAAAATAAATTGGGGCCGCCAAATAGCTCAATGGATTAAAGCACCTGCTTAGGTAGGTGCAGGGGCTGGGAGTTCGATCCCCGGACCTGCCATTCTGGTTCTGACCCCTGGGCATGCTGAGACAGCGGTTGAGACTGGACATGGTGGTGTGCACTTGGGAGGCTATAAACAGGAGGATCACTACGAGTCTGTTACAGACCCTGTATAACCCTGTATATCCTGTCCTAAATACAAAATATATAAATAAATAAACTACAGGATGTGCTGATTTGCAATACAAGGAAATGAGCTCAGAAGGTTTGCAAAAATGTATTTGAACATCTAAATTTTTCCTTCACAAAACATGGCATAGGAATATATTTGTGAATCTCAAGAATTTTGAAAAGTGTTACAATGAGCTTTGCATATTAGATAACACTTTTTTCTTTGCAGGTCTGTGTAATCATGTTATTAAAAATGTTTAAGAAAGTTGCACCTGGATTTCAGAATATTAAATGTTAGAAACACTTGAAAATGAATTTCATATGGTTCAAATTTTAAATGGCACTACGGTACAAACTAATCAGTAAAACAAATTTTTAATGGCGTTCTTTTCTCTCTCTAAAAACCATAATCATATTTTATATTAGAGAACACAATAACCTGAAATAAATGTGAATAAATTTTGAATGTGTTCATTGACTGAATTATTTGACTAAGAAGTGAAACTAGTTTTGACTATGAACTTGCAACATTTATCTTCCTATTCCTGGCTTTTCCAGATGTCATAACATGTTTCCTTTCCATCCATATTGCCACAAATAACCAGGTCTCATTTTTTTATGGCTGAAATATATTCCACTGTGATCCAAACCTGGTGGTATAGTCCTGTAAGCCCAGCCCTTGGGTCACTGAGGCAAAAGGATCACTGAGAATTCAAGGCCAGTATGGTCTCCATAGTGAGTTCAAGGTCAGGCTGATCTACCTAGTGAGACATTGTTGAAAATAAAACTAACAAAATATTTTGTATGTACCATATTTATTTTATTAGTTGATGGATACTTAATTTATTTGCATCTCTTGGCTTTTTAGGGCTTTTTTAAAAAAAAATAATCAAACTAAGGACCTTGTGCTTGCCAGGCAGGAACTTATGCTGCTGAACAATCTTCCTGGCTCCTTGACTGTTTAATATGAGCTGCACCAAACATGGTAGTGCATATGTGTTTCCATATCTCACATTGCGGATCTCACTTCCTTTGGATCTATTTTCCCTTGTGAGATAGCTGCATTGTCTTTCTAGTTCTCATTTGTAAGGAATCTGAATAGTGCTGTCCATGCTGGCTGCACAGATTTGCATTCCTACCAAAGCTGAGCAGATGGGAGCTGAAGAGAGAATCATAAAGTGGAGCATAAGAGACCAAGCAGGGTAGGAGCCAAAAGGCTCATGTGAGGGGCTTTGGAGCAACTAGGAGCGAGAGCTAAATTCTAGTGTGTTGCAGGACAGCGTGCCAGTGCATTTCAAAACCTTTTTTTGTTTTTTTGTTTTTTGGATTGAAATCAGGGCCTTGCACTTTCCAGGCCCAACAAACATTTATTATATGTTTTATAAACAATTGAATGAGAAGAGTTCACAGGTCCCCAGCACAAAGAAATGTTTAAATGTTTAAGAAGACAGAAATATAAATTAACCTACTTTATTCATTACATATTTTATACTTCTGTCAACTTATGCTTAACCCTACTAATATATATATACATATATATATATACATATATGTATATATATGTATATGTATATATAGTTTGTAAAAACTGAAAAATGCCCACAACGCAATCAACGTTTCCTGCAGATCATAGAATAATATCCCCATTTCATCATCCTCAAATTAAGTTCCCATTGTTTATAACAATATTTATGGTTCTAGGAATTGCTCCATGATATTTGTTTGAGGTCACTAATCCCACACAGAAGGAAAATCTTGTGCTTTTTTTTTATTGAGAAACACATAACAATGAGACAGTTTCAAAACTGATTAGTAGGAGAGTTTCAATAATTAATATACTGCATATTGTTGTCTTCATAGTGATTACTCATAGTACAAGATGCAGAATGATGTCCTGTCCAAACACTATCAGTACAAATCTTTCTTCTCAGTGAATTAAGAGAAAGTAGCTGTATATCTACGTAAGTATTCTGTATAGACAGATATAAAATGGTCCTTCAGTTGTATATCCTTTCTTTTGTTTAGTTTTGTCAGAGATGGGTATTCCATTGCCATTCAGATATTGTAGTTGCGTGAATTCAGCAAAATAATACTGTAATGGTTGATCTCAGCCTGAGAAACTAAGAACCTAACTAAATTGGCTCAGCAGTTCCACACCCTAAGGTATAGGGGCCATACTCTAGAGTGACTCATCACTTAAAGGAGAATGAGGAAGGACAGAAGGCCCCATTCTTCCTCAGAGGAGCCCCAGTCTTCACCATCAGCTTGGACTCATCTCCTAGCTCTAGTGCAGACTCTTGGCTTCTGCTTTGGATGCTTCAAATTCTGATGTAGACTCATCAGCCTTCTGTCGCAGATCCATCAGCATCCTGATACAGGCTTGCATAGAACACTAATATAGGCTCCAGTCCTTGAACTGAACCCTTCAGTCTCCAGTGTGAAGACACCCTCTGAACACTTCCTCACATGACGCTGTGGTTGAGCCTTGTAAGCCAATCTTGCAATTTGTTATACATTTGTACATCTTGTGTTATGTCTGTACCTCTAATAAAACCCTGACTGATACAGATGTGGAAGCATCGAGAATGGAGACTGTTGATGAAAATAATCTGTGGTTTAATCTACACTGTCTGGTGTGTTCTGTTCAGCACCTCTGCTGAGACAGGTGGTTTCATCTTCGGTGGACACTACCTACCAATATTCTGATGGGGTTATGCCAATGCACGCTCCCTGACCAATGTGTACAGTCTCCATGTTAAGCTAAGTATAGTTCTACACAGCTGTAAAACCAGAATTCTGTTGGTCTGTGACAGGAATATAGGAAGTTCAAGTGTAATCTAGGTAATTTTGCATTTTTTTTTTTTTTTTTGGTAGAACTAGGGATTGAAATCAGGCCCTTGCCCTTGCCAGGGAAGTGCTTATTCTACTAAGCCATTTCCCCGGCCCTAATTTTGCAATTTAATAATTCCTTGTGCCAAAATAGAAAAGATTAGGCTGAGAATATAGCTCAGCAGTACAGCACCTGTCTGGCAATCACAAGGTCCTAAAGTTCAATTTCCATTATCAAAACTAAACAAATAAAGATTTTAAAAATTAAGGCTGGCAACATAGTGAAGTATGAAGGCCCTGGGTTTAATATCCAGTACTGAAAAAAAAATAAACAATAAAGGAATAAAAATTCTGGTTCTGCATTTTCTGTTCTTATTCTGGATGCTGGTTCTAAGATTAGTTTGTGAAAATTTATTGAGTTGTACACAAAAAATCTTAGGCCCTTCTCTATGCAAATTTTATAATTAGCAAAAATAATCATTAAAAACTATACCTATTAAAAGCAGAAATGGAATTGTAGTTTTTTGTCTTTTGAAAGAGGTCTGACATCATTTTTAGTGTCAGAGTGGGAACCTGTACAACCTAATTTCACCCACATTGATTGATTATATAACAAGGCTTGAAAACTGACTGGGAACAATGCTCAATAGTCAAAACTTCAAGGAGGAGAGACTGATTTTAGCTGATGTTTTCAGAGGATCCAGTCCATGGTAAGTTGTCTCCAAGGCAAGAAAGCATAGCTGAAGGGATTGGCAGGGGAAAGCTACTTACATTACGGTGGCCAGGAAGCAGGAAAAGAAGAAGCAGGGATGGAGATGTTGCATACTCTTCCAGGTCGGAGTCTCAGAGACTGAACCCCAAGCAGGCCCAGCTAGTCCTAACAGCAAGTCAGTTATGGTACCCTCATGATCCAATCATTTTTGAAGTCTCCATTTCTTATCAACATCTGAGTCTTTTAGGGAAAATTCTAGATCTACATTATCACAGTGCTCAATCACTTTAAATTCTTCTCAGCACCCAAAACAAATATATACAGTTTAGATCAAGATGAATTTGTAATCCCATAAACAGAGGCATTTCTAACTAAGTAGAAAGTTTTCTCCATGGAGTAAGTCCACCAGTTTGGAAACAATGAATTTATTAATTTGTGGCATTTCCATTTATTACTTTAGTAACCTAATGGCTTAATCATACTTTGGCATTTCCAAAGTACTTATCTTCATTTGCTATCAACCAGGAGAATTCAAGTTCAGATGATACAAATGTGCTCAGACATCTACGAATCGAGGTTTCTCTTCACTGTGGTCTGTATCTCTGGCTCTATCTCAATTACTATCTCTGTCGCACACCCCCCTACATCTGTATCAACAGCTGTATGTCTATCAACATACATTAACCTTCTATCCTAGATAAGATCTTAGAGCATGTAGATTTTTATCTTTCTGCAAAGTAATTTTTATACTAGATTATATTTGCAAACAAAAATTATCTCTTACTCCTGATGTAAAAATGTGATTTTAATATCTTGTTTTTTTTATTTCCCAGGAGATGATATTCCACTATAGATTAGGTACAAGCAGGCTCTATTAAGACCTATGATTAGAAATGAAATTGCTTCAGTACAAGTTTACCGCCCCTTTGGTAGAGCTAGCTGTCTGTTAATTATGTGATTAAACATATAGAGCCCAATTATCAGCTGAAAATGAGTAACCTGAGCTCTAGCTTCTATGGAACTCACATTTCATATGTTTTATTTCTCTCATCAATGAGTCACATGTAGTATAAGCCTGTGAGACACAAAAGTAAGACACAAAAACAAGACCAGAGATTCAGCACTATCTATGGTTATGTTAGGAAAATTGTTATAAGAGTAACTACATCACTGTCTGGGAGGTTACTGGAATGGTTTTTATAGAAGTGTAATATCATGATCATGAAAAAGAAGCAGCGTATCATACCCATATGGAATTATATATTTCTGAAGAATTGGAAAGTAATGAAAGTCACAAAACAACAATTTGGTATTGGATATTGAAACTAGGTCCTTCCTGTAAACTACGTCACCAGCCCTGTTTTATTTTTATATTGAGACAGGATCTCACTAAACCTGCTAAATCACACCTAGGCTGGTTCCAACTTGTATTCTTTCCTCCTGTTTGCAGAACCTCTATAGTCATGCCTGAACTTTAATTTTTCTTTCATAAATGGAATTTTCTGGATCTTGGAGTTGTTATTAGTAACAATGTTTATAAGAATGAGTGCAGAAATGTTACCAGATAGATCTTGTAACACTTTACCTTTTTATTTTTTTACATATATAGGGTCTACAGGGTCTCACTACACAGATTGGACCCATAGTGATCCTCCTGTTTTCAGCCTCCCAAGCACTGGGATTATAGGCACGCACAGCCAAGCCCACACTCAGTCACTCTCTCAGTGCACTCCTCAGGTGGGGCAGGCACAACATTCCGGGGATCGAACCCCAGTCCCTGTGCCTGCCTAAGCAGGCGCTTTAATCCGCTAAGCTATCTGGCCAGCCTCTTGTGATACTTTAAATTAATCTGTTACTACAAAAGTAAAGTTTGATAAAGTTAATTTTATTTATACTTAAATAAAAAATATCTCCTAAACAACAATTAGTTTTCAAAATGTATGAATTTGACTGTGAAAAAATATGTGTGAATGATCCCACTTTTTATGTGCTTTGTCTTCCTAGCTAATACATGAAAAAGATATATATATATATATATATATATATATCTTTGATTTTATATCTTATTCCCTATCAAAGGATGAAGTTCACAAATTACAACTATGTGAATACTAATGAAAACTTTTTCTGAGTATCAGAGAATGAGGAATACTGAGCTTGAAAGTCTTAGTCACTTTTTGTTGTTGTTGTTGCTGCTGAGACAAAATACCCAGTGCCTAAAGCTAAAGGTTTACTTCAGCTTGTAGAGGTTTCAATCTATAGTTGGCTAGCTCCAAGGCAATTTTGCATTGCAGAGTAACATTGCAGAGAAGAGAAAGTCTGTGGCATAGCAGAACAGACAGAAGGCAGCAAACATAGCAAGCAGCAGCAGCAGTAGCAAATACAAGAGCCAGCATGGCCTTCTCTTTTGTCCCATCCAGGCTACCAGCCTTTTGGGTGGGATTTTTCTTACTGACTTCATTAATCAGTTAATTCTACATCACACCCTTAGTCTCATTATAGCATCCTAATCCAGCTACCTTTGAAACTTACCACCTATGAGTACATGAATATTTGCAGAGGGAGGAAGATGAGACACAACCATAACACTGGGAATGTCATTACACTGTAAAATTTTCTCTTAGAGAAGTCATCATACAATGATTTCAGTAAAGAAAAGCAAAATTCCATTTAAAGTCTTATTTTATAGATTGAATTTTCCTAGTCTATGAATAATTTTCACACACCAGTTTACTACTTAACTACTATGCTGCTGTTGCTCTGGGTCAGCTTAGTGCGGAAAAGAAAAGCAAACATTTGGAAATTTTAGAGAATGCAAATTTAATGCTTTCACAGAGCTCTAATAAAACATTAATTTTAGCTGTCTTGTTTAATATTTGCCTCCTTTATTTCTCCTTAAAATCATTGCAGAGACTGTCTAATAAATTTTCTTTCAGCAAGTTATTGATTAGATTTTTAACCTTTGGGAACTAGGTTCCTGTTTTAGCATAATGCATTTCAGTTGAGCTATATATTAATGTCATCACTGATCATCTATAAAATCCTTCATTGATAATTTATATTT
Organism: Octodon degus; assembly: GCF_000260255.1. Classification (NCBI taxonomy): domain Eukaryota; kingdom Metazoa; phylum Chordata; class Mammalia; order Rodentia; family Octodontidae; genus Octodon; species Octodon degus. Next base: position 2,298,030 of record NW_004524598.1, read on the forward strand.
TTACTAGATGTGTTCATAGAGCAATTTATTGAAAGGAAAATCCATAATATAATTATGAAGCAACATGGGTGACCTATTTTTCTCATTTGAAATTTTTCTTTATTGATTCCATTTAAACATATCTTTGTCTTATTCATTAACTTTCAATATGGTTCTGCATCTATGAGCTTCAATGGAAAGTGTAATAAACAATTACCATCATGAAAAAAGTAGGGAAACACATTTCCAAGTGTATTTCATACCAAAATTCATCTCAATATGGGGGAGAGTTAAGGGTATTCTTATTTCTAAGATAACCTTTGAAATAAACTTTCTTAAAAGATTTATTCACTCATGAATATGGAACAAATATCTAATTAAAAACAGTAATATTGATATAAAGCAAATTTTATACTTAAACAAAGGGACATGTGTGTAGCCATCACCTTATATGAAAAAATGAATGTTCCTCTACTCTATATCTAGCATGTAAAAATGTTGTTCAAATGATCAGAGCCAAGAATTACTCTTTGATGGGGCTGAGGAGATGGCTCAGTGGAGTAAGCGCTTCCCTGGCAAGCACGAGGGCCTGAGTTCAATCCCTGGTTCCGAAAAAAAAAAAAAGAATTACTCTTTAAAATTTTTAGATCATGATTATCTAAGATTGCACAAAAACCATTTAAAAATAATGTTATTTTCTGAGGCAAACATGTAAATAAATTGGAAACCACATCATGTGGAAGACCTATGATTACATTGCTCCAATTCAGGCTAAACACTGTGTACTTATGATTTGAAAGACAAAAATGACAAACATATGGAGGGTTATACTAAATTCATCTCTGTTCCACTGATGAAAACTATTTGCATCAATTTTTTTTCTTTTTATTTTGAACTTTCAAAATTGCAAGCATAGAAAAGAAAACAGAAATAAAGCATGGGCTACACTGGTAAATGGATCATTTGAATGAGAGCCATTTCAGAGAATCTAGAAATGTAGGTATAGGCTATGACTGAAGTAAGGAAGGTTCCCTTTCCAGTTAGTTGTACGAATTATTTCTTTCAACTTATGAACCAAATGTGAACCAAAATAAATTTAATAGGAAATGAAAACTGGAGGATGATCAGTGGATAGGAAAATTGTCTATGAATTGGAAAAAAGTATTGTCACAAAATTTTGTTCAAGGAAATCATGGCCAGTTTTTGATGACCACCCAGTTTTAGCATGAGGTTATCAAAAACAACCAGAGAAATGTCACACATACAGCTAACCACATGTGACAACTGAAATGTGAAAGATGAAAGAAGCAAAGGAGCAAGCAGATTAAGAGTATGGTATGTAGAGTGCGACATCACTTGTCTTCTAAGTAGTGTAATGGTGAATACGGTAGATCAATAGAAGGACTGAAGCAGAACTGACCCAGAGAAAAGACATTTTCTGCTGTGAGGTATGTACCTGTGAGGTGTGTACAAAAGAGCAGTTCTGAGGCTCAGGGCCTAGTACGAAGTCCTCAAAGTTGTTACTGAAAGAGGCTAATGGGCACAACGAATTTAGAGATGCTAATATTCTTTATCAACAGACAAGTCATTGAATATGATCTGGTGAGGAAACCAGATGCTTAGAGTAGAAATTATAATATCAAGAACTTTAGGAGACTTCTTGACCTATTGATAATTCCCTGTTTGGTGGTTCTCCTCATTTTTAACTTTTCAGATTTCAGATAGCCTAAATACTAAGTTAAGAGAGGGTTTGGGAAGAATTTTGTGGTCACAAACTACAAGAAGAGGTGTGTAAGGAAACAAAACAAAACACAGACATAAAAAGAAAGGAAAGCAAGCCAAATGCTTCTGAGTCAGTCGTGTGAAAATGAGGGCTCGACAGAATACTGATTTAGAAACCTCTGGTCTCTTCCTTCAGGGAACAATCTATTAGTGAAGGACATCTCTCTAACCTTGCCATTTGTCATATTTTCTGTTGGACCTTCACACAGCTTGCCTGTTGGGGAAGAGTCCAAACACAGTGGGCGTTCAGACCCTAATACTGCCTTGACCATAACATTAGCTAAAATTCCTGAGATATTTTTATTTGAATGAAGTGACGTGGAGAAGCACGGAAGGGCTTGGCATGCTCTCTCGTAGGACAGCTGATGCACCATCTGCTGACAATCATGACTGTGCTACCTCTATGTAACAGAGGAGTCAGCAGGGCCTGGTCCCTGTTCTGTTCAGATGATTTCAGCTGTTCTTGCTCCCTAACCAGTTTCTGCTCTTGTCAGTTTTTCAATCTTGTGTTCTTGCTTTGCATTAATTTTGTGTAATACTGCCATCCTTCCAATAATCTCTCTTTCACCTTCTATTCACCATATTATTATTTCACATATTTGCAACTATGAATTCTGCCTCATAAACTTATCAAAGAAGGAATGTGGCTGGAATAACAGGGGACGTCATGCTAGTACTGAAGATATGGAAACGATGAGTTACACTTGAAGGAGTAGAGGGATCTTTTAATGGTTCATATATAGGGCTCTCCTGACAGCTTCAGGCCCTCCTAGGCAGGGCTTTTGGAAGAGTTTTGTACCAAGAGATGCTGTAGCTAGACGTGTATTAGATTGGGTCTGTGTGGAACAGGGAACCTGGGGGCCTTGGAGGGTGTGATCTCCCTCCTGGAGTCTTCACTTCACCCCTGCTTCCTGGCTGTCATCTGTTGAGCATGTTTTCCTCCACTGTGCTCAGCCCTGCTGTCCTGTCTTAGAGATAGGGTACCACAGACTTTAATGTGAACAAACAAACAAACAAATAAACAAACAAACCAAAACAAAAATCTCCTCATTTAAATTGCTTGTGTCAGGTATTTTCAGCAACAAAGTGCCTAAGACATGTATGTTAAGGAATGTGTGACCCCAGAGTGGGTTACAGCTGCTGAATTCAAATCTTGTCTCCCCAGTTTGCTGTTCACGAATTGCCCAACACAGTTGGACTTTCTCACTTTTATTCTACATATGACAGTACTGATTTCTATACTCTTTAAGATTACTAGATCACTTGTATTAATGGTTTTTAGAAAGAGGAAAAAAACATGAGTAATTTTTGTCTTTTTTCTATCTCAAGGAGAATAAAACAAAATAATAGGTAAAACATTAGAAAGAATACAGAATTTCAGAAATTTCAGAATTTCAGAAAAAAAGATAGGGATTCAACAATGGCTGTTATATTGCGCATTGTTGTCTTCAAAGTAGTCGCTCAGATTCTCAGATATAATCATGGTCAAAATAAAAGTGGTCAAAATAAAAATTTTAAGCATTAACTGCTCCCTTCAAAAAACTAATAGAAAAAAAACTAATAGAAATTAGTATTATAATCATACTAGTTATTCTGGGTATGTACATATATGTCTTATGTAATTTTTAATAATATCCAATTATTGTCATTTTTATTTGAAATCGTTTTCAAACTGTTTTCTGAATTGTAATTATGAATGCACAAATGTGCCTGGCAGAGGAGCAGAGTATGTACTGGACAACGATTTTGACATTGAGGATTCTAACATGAACGTGAGAAATGAAGAGTCATGTGAAACACACCAATAAAGATGGACAGCTTCTATAGGTAGAGACAGAGGATGGGACACATAATGAAAATCACCTCATCATGGGCCAGCAAGATAGCTGAGTGGACTAAGCATCTACTTAGGCAGGCGCAGGGACTGGGGTTCGATCCCCGGCACCACAGGACCTGCCCCACACCTGGGCACACTGAGCCAGCCACCCAGACTGGGCATGGTGCCACACGCCTGTGATCCCAGCTCTAGGAAGGCTGAAAACAGGAGGATCACTTCGAGTCCAAACTATGCAGTGAGACTCTGTACCAAATACATTTAAAGAAGAAAAAAGAAAAGAAAAGAAAAGAAAGAAAAAGAAAATCAACTCAGCATGAGAAGTAGGCATGAAAGTCTCCACAGACATCTCATTTGGAAGAATGGCAGTTGTTGTGTGTGGCTTCTCACCCCTAGAGTCAGATGCCAGAGCAGAAAAGTATGAGCCCCAGGCAAGGGGCTGAATTTCACTGCTACCTGGCTGTTTGAAAGCCTTTCCTCCAACTGATTAAGGGAAAACCTCTGGGATCATATCAATTCTTGCCTTTCCTAAAAAAATCTTCTCATGGCTCATTCTCTGATTTGTAAATAGAATAATAGTAAGTGGAGAGATTATTGAGAAGAGAAATGTGTCTCAGGTCAGGAGCTCTGTCTTCTGGAATTTGAGAGAAGCAGAGGTTGAGAGGAATCAGTACTATGATGCAGATGGGTGTCCAGGCAGTCATGAAAATGCCTTACAGTACAGACCTGTGGTACCTCTTCAGAGATAAGCAGTCCTCAGCCATCCTGACCACAGGACAGTGGACATTAATATACTTTTAGTTGGTAAAACTCAGAAATTTTAAAGGTGTTCTCTGACAATGTTCTTTTTTTGTGTGTATTACTCAGAAGTCCTACAAAAGGAGACACTCTCATGAGGAAACTTGGACATTTCCTAGCTCCAATTTCCTGCTGCAGCTTTCATTATGTGATTTCCATATAAAAACATAATTCTAAAATCTTCTTGTAAGCTTGTTACAAGAAGATTTTAGAATTATTTTTTATTATGGCACATATGAATTATTTTGAAGTTATATTTCTTTTAAGTAACAAATTTCTGTAGTTCAAGTGAGACAAAACTCCTACTTAAGCATCAAGGCTTTACATATCTTGTACAAAGCTGTAAATTGATGGGAATGCCAAGCCAAGGAACTGGAATTTCATACAAGAGATCTCACATAAAATAACATTTAGCCCAGTGAAAAGAATATGATTTGGGGTTAAGTACTATGTTTGATAACTCTGCTTTTAGCATTATCAAGGCCGGGAACCTGTTTAAGGTTTATATAAATCAGGAAAAAGACCAAATGTGAAAAAGACCCAGAGTGACAACATAAGCTCAGTACTTCGTAACCTCTGACGCATGTAAGGGTCATGTTCATTGAGAATGAAATATGGCCCTAGAGGTGAGGAGATAAAGTGATGCATTTGAAGAAATGGTGGTTAAGTCTATGACTTAAAATCTGGGTCAGCCAACTACAAAGACTGTCAACTATTTTTATAAAGCAATTTTCAATGGAACACAGGTAAATAGTTCCTTTAAGTATTGTCAATGGCTTTGTCTTGATGGGAGAGTTGAGTACTTGCAACAGAGACCGTGTGGCCCATGCAGCCTGTACTGTCTGTTACCTAGTCCAGTATAGAGCTTATTTACAGGCTTCTGGACTAGAAGAATAAATATGGTGAATTGGGAAGAAAAAAATGAAAAGAAATCTGTAAAGACAGGAGGCTACATATAAACAATACTTCTATTTAAAGATATTTTCCTTTATATTTTTTGTATATTACTTTAACACTTACCAAGACAGAATTACTACATCATCAAAAGCATAAACTATTTCCAGAGGTGAAACCCTACCCTTTTTAAAAGTGCTATTTCCTGTGCATTAAATACATATAAGCCGGGTCAGGACATTCCATCTGCATTCAGCATTCCTAAAGAAATAGCATTTTTCTAGTTCAGGAAGGAATTTCACAAAGATAAATCTCCAGAGATTTCCTGTACCTGAAGCTTTACCTAATTAGTAATGATCTATTAGTCAAAGCCTATGGAGATAGATTTTAAAACTTAGAATACATTCAGTAGAATACATAGCAATAACATAACACTGTTAAAATACTGACAAAATGTATGAAAAGACAGGTGACAGTTCAAAATTATGCCGTATATCTTAAATTTAATTGAGAAATTGAGATTATGCACAGATTATTGGGGGTGATACTATCTCAGTTAACCTCTCTATTTAAGGATCCAGCTAAGAGCATTATCACCAACTTGCAAGATAATGCTGAAATTGCAAGGGTCATTGGGCAAGATCTCGAGCAGCTGAACAAGCTCTTTCATGCATGAGTGCTTGCTCACTCAATGACCATGTGTCTAACGCTCTCTCTTAAACTTTTCCATTATGTTCAGTGAACAAGTAGTTCAAGAGAAAGACATCTTTCTTAACACCCTAATGTATTTTTTTTCTAGGGTTTACTCATAAGAATAACATATTGGCTTTAAAATATTATAAAGTTTGCGTGCAAATATAGGTCTCCTTGCATATCTGGACAAAGTTAGTGATCCATAACCCATCTTTAAGTAGCCATTACCCTATATGAATATTACTATATTAGAAATTTGCCAAAACAGATTTAATATAAATTATTTTACAGTTTAAATGTCTCATTAAAAGATCAATAAAAAGAAACAAAATTGATGTTTAATTAAGTGATTTTTCTACTCAATTGGTTTTTTTTTTTTTTGCTTGTTTCTTTGTATTTATTTGAGACAAGGTCTCGCTGTGTAGTTCAGACTGCCCTTGTACTTACTATGTAGACCAGGCTGGCTCTTGAAAGTTGTGACAATCCTCCTCCCTTAGCCCCTGGAGTGCTGGGACTACAGGCATGTGCCTATTTTCTATTCAATTTGATTCACTCCCATTGTATGTTGAGTAGTTATTTGGCTGTCTTTACTTGAAAATTCTTTCTTTGAAAACTTATTACTTGAAAGTAAATGAGAAGATTTAGAAATAATTTGCCTATTTTATTAATCTAGGAAATTGTGACACATTTAAGAAGGGAAGCTTTGTTTTAATTTTTCTACAATATTTAGATCATAAAATACTGAAATCCTTTTATTTAAATAGTCAAGCATCATTCTTTCATATATGCATCAAATGTGTTTAATACATGTATTAGTTTTGATTATTGGTAACTTACTTAACACTACAAATGAAAATACATCTCTGAGGCTTATAGATATAATTTAATGATGGCTTCTCATTCTATTTATTCTTCATGTTTCTGAAGTCCACAGGAGGTGAGTTTCAAGATGAAATTTTAAATGAAGTTATAATATATATATATATATATATATATGTATATATCAAAAACAATAAATCTTGCTCAAGAAGCCTAAGAAGAGCATTTATTAAATTGTTCATATTCTCTGAAAATAATGCCAATTAACTGTCCTCACTTAGCTAAACTAAGATTATCTATGAACTTATCATAGCCAAATAAGAAATAGCCTTATTCTCTAAATAATACTGTCTCACAAAAACTGCCATATGGATTCTAAACTCAAATCTATTCTGATGTCATTATGGAAAAAATTTACTACCAATAGAAAAGAAAATGGAGAAATTACATTTATTGTTTTGAATCTTATAAATAATTACTAGCTATTAAAGAAAATAACCTAGAATTAGCTATACTAACACTAGATGACCTTAATAAAAACTATTAAAATATGTAGTAAAATCCTTGCAGTAAAATCTTAAATTGCAAACATGTATGTGGGGCCACAAGAAATGCTTAAGGCAGGTCCTAAAATTAAGTGTATTTCAAACTATTGTTTACGTGTGAAGTAAGTTTTTAAGCAAGAAGCATGATTCAGCTATAAGCACCTTATAAATAGCATCTTAAGCCATGTAACAAAATAAAAACATTCAAAATGCTGAACAAACATGTTAAAGAAAAAGATGTTTTCCAACATTTCTAAATCATCAAATTTCAGTATTATTTAAATTTTAAGTTTTTTATTAGTATATTTTTCTAGTACTTAAAGATTACATTCATTATAGGGAGTTGGTAAATGTACTTAATACATCTTAATTCTATTTTCATCGCCTTACTCTCCCCTGCCTCTCCCATTGGTCCTCCATCTCTTGATCTCCTTCTCTTTTGAAATATATATATATATATATATATATATATATATATATATATCCCATAATCACATATCTATCTCTTATTTTGCCCTTCTTTTTATGTTTTGTTTCCAATATAAGAGAAACCCTGTGACATTTAAGCTTGTGCATCTGATTTAATTCACTGAATGCTATGATCTCAGAGTGCATTTTCCTACAAATGGCTCATTTGTCCTTCTTTAGCAGTATAGTATTCTATTGAATATGGGCGCCACAGTTTCTTTATTCATCTGCTAATGAACACATAAGCCACTTTCAAGAATTAGCTACTCTGAGCTGTGCTGCTATAAACAAAGGTATACACCACTGTAATAGGATGTATTTAACTTTCTCAAGAAAATATCTTGAAGGGGAATAGCTGAGTTGAATGGAATTTCTACTTTCAATTTTCTGATGAATTTTCTTAAGTGATTTTCACAGTGTTTTTACTCGTTCTCAGCCCCACCATAAAAGTGTTCTCTTTCCCCCATGATTTCAGTTTTAAGGGATGATGTTTAGTGGTCTTCTGATATTTTTTCGGTTCAGTTTTAGGAATGGCCACAACTATTTAATACGAAATACTCAAAAGATGTATTTGTAACTGAAACGCCATTTCTCTGCAGTACTAACGTGATAGAAATACGTGTCAGAACTGCTATAAGTACTTTAGTTTACCCTGTTTCTATTTGCCTATATATGCCAGAGTCCACAGCTCAGATTCCTCCAAGGAGAGCATGAAGTAGGAAATCTAATTTCAGGCATAAGCGGCAAGCAGCTGAGGTTTAATTCAGGAATTTATAGACTCACCAGTGGCAATAAGCTCTAAGGAGCACGTCTAATACAGCACATTGTGGCAGCATCGTTCACTGTGCCGTAGGAAGGGAATGTCAGCACTTCTATTTTAAACACCTATTTTCTGGTGTTTATGATTTGACCATTAAGAATTGCTGGCGCTTGAAGAAGCCATTTGTGAAGATTTAGTTCAGCATCAAATTGTATCATTTCCATTTTTGAGCAGTAGAATAAAGTACAAAGTTGTTTGAAAGAGTAAAATTAGGCCATCCAATTTAGGGCTTTAACTTTTAAAGGGAAAGTAGGGAGAAACTTCAGTGTTTAGATACAGTACACACACGCACTACCTACTATGGATATGTGGTTGTAAGTGGGAGAACATAAGACCTTGAATGAGGGATTAAGAGGAAAAGCCACTTGAAAGCAAAAATATTCTTTATTTTGAGCCTTGTTGCTATAAGCAACATGCATTTAATAAAATATCTCTTTTATTAAGTAAGATAATGCTGTGGTGTGAACAGTAGTGGTAAGCTTTGGTAAATGGGTTGTATAAAAATGAGGCTTGTTCACATTTTCATATCTAGGAATAAGGAGCTTTATGTCCTTCTGTAGTCACTGTCAAAAGAACTGTATGTTGGAGAGGTTTATGTGCCACCACTGGGAGGTTGACTGAGCTTACGTTCCAGCACTCGAGTGGGAAACATACAGGCCATCTGAAACCTTGTGCATTCATTTGTTTGACTAGAGTGACAGGAGTGGAGAGCCCCAGTGAGCGTGGACGTGAGGGCAGTGACCAGTTGTCATGGTGCAGAGACACAGGAAAGCAGTCCCTTAGCTACAGTCCCTTCCTCCGGGAAGGGACTGATCTAATCACAGTAGACAGCAACTGAGCTGCAATAGCTTCCTATTTTCAAGAACATGCCACAGCTTGAAATATTTCTTGTGTGTGTGAATATTGCTACACCGTGGGTCCTACTTCGCGGCACTGGTGTTTTGGGTTACAGTGAGCCTCCGACCTAAGTTGGACCAATTAGAATCCTTCCCGAGTACCGAGGCTTAGAAAGTAAAGAGCAAAGATGATTCTCTTGCACAGAGAGAAAGAGGAGGAGAGATCAGATAGAAGTAACGCTGACAGGGATTCCAAGCATGGCCCTAGTATTGCTATCTTCAGTGCAGTTGCTTAATTCACAGGTATCAGCATATAGAGTTAGTCAGGGTGAGAATCTACCAATTAACTACTAGTTTCAAAATCATGCTGAAGATTCTCAGGATCATTGCCTTAACCATCTTGAGTATGCAAATGTGTGGTTTTGCCCCTGCCATGTTTCCTAGCTTTTCTCCTTTCCCTCTCTTCGTTGTTTAATAGTTAAGTTCTTGCTTTTCATTTGGTTGTGTTATACCTCTAAATTTTTATTTCTTCTTTTGTGTTCTTACACTAGGAAGACTGTATGATATTTACACATATGCATCTGGTTTATTTCACTTGTGAATATACCTTCAAATGCCATCCACTTCTGTATGAAGGCTTCGAGTTTATCATTATTTATAGCTGAGTAATACTCCATTGTCTAAATATACCACATCTTTTTCATCCATTGCTCAGGTGATGGGCATTTTGGGTGCTTCCAAGATTTGGCTATCACAAATTGTGCTGCTATAGACATAGATGCAAATATGGGGATATAAATGAAGGACCATTTTGTAGTGAAAAAAATATACATCTGTATATACAAAAGAGTTAGCTTAGATATACAGCTACTTTCTCTTCGTTCAATGAGAAGAAAGTTTTGAACTAATAGTGTTTACACAAGATGTGTCTGCAGCAGTTGATGTCAAGCAGGTTTTGAATAACTACTACGCAGACAACACTATGCAATGTATTAATTATTGTAACTGTCCTACTAACCTGTTTTGAAACTCTCATTGCTACTTCTTTCTCAATAAAATTAATATAAAAAAGAAGCAAGGCTGAGAGAGCTGAACCCTATTAGTTTCCTGGTTCTTGTTCTTCCTGAGGCCCAGGGCTTATTCGCTTTTGTGTTCTTTTAATGTTTCACAGTCCATTAGGTAAGTCTTACCTCATTGCAGCTTCCCAGCTTCCATTACTTAACCTGAAATCTTAAGAATACACAGTTTTAAAAGGTAATACCAGCAGTTATTCAGTCTTTAGATTGCAAGACTCCGTGATCATCTACCATTCCTTGGATGCTCATTTATTTATTTTTTCTGTACTGGGGAATCAACCTGATTAACTGCCCATAACCTTTGTGTCTCATTGAAGGTAGTCTGATGCATTGGTGTTTACTTTTATCATGATTTTTCCCTCTGTTTGTTTTTCTGGTTGTTTACTGTTTCAACTTTAGTATTACATTCTCTGTGATCTGAAGTTCACACCTACTAGCATGGCCAAAATGCAAAACGCTGACAGCACATTAAGCTGGATGAGATGTGCAGCAATGAGAATCTTCATTCTCTGCTGGTGAGACTGTCGTGTGATAATGCTATAAAACACTCTGGTGTTTTATTACAAAAACCTCCATACTTTACCTATATAATCCAGTTATAAGTTTCCTTGATATTTACCAGTGGAGGTAAAAACTGATGTCATACAAAACCTGCACATGGATTTTAAAAGAAATTTTATTCATAAAGACCGAACTTGAAATGAAACAAGATGATGAATGGCTAAATAAACTGCAATACATCCAGGCTGTGGAATATAATTCAGTACTAAAAGCAAATGAGCTATGAAGCCATAAGATACAAAAGGCTCTTCACTGCGTGTTCCTAAGAGAAGAAGCCAAGCTCAGATGTTCACATGCTCTGAGACTCCAAATCTATGATATTCTGGGAAAGGCAAAGCTAAAGAGATAGTAAAAAGATCATTTCTTGCCAGGGAGGGGCTAGAAGAAAGGGGAATGGAAAGCAAAGCACATAGGATTTTGAAAGCAGGGAAAATGCTACATATGATAAAGTAGTGAATATATTTCATCAAACATTTCTGTAAACCCATGAAATGTACAAGGCAATGAATAAATCCTAATGTAAACTATGAACCTTGGGCAATAATCATACATTGATGTAGGCTTATTGGCTGTGTAGTTTGATGCAGGTTGCTGATAATGGGGTATGATACATGTGTGAATACACGGAATTCTGTGAAAAATGTAACTATACATACATGTCATATTGAGGAAATGCGGACTCTTTTCTGAAGCTGGATTACAGAAGCCTCTATGCACTGGGAGTGGAGGGGTGGTGGACACCCAAAGATGTGGGAGTCAAACCAGAAGATAGTAAGTCCCAGCTGAGCTTGCACATGGCGCAGCATAAGACATGCACCTGGGCTAAATCCTGGTCTACTTTCCTCATCTACCTGAGTGGAGTTATGGCCACTCAGGAGGCAAACGATCTATTCACTAGTGTCTTTGAACATTACACTGAGTTTTTAAATATACATCACTGAAATTTTGTTTTGTCCTTTTATAGGGAACAGAATCTTGGCTTTTTCTTGTTTCTTGTTTTGTTATCCCCAGGTACTGAGGATTCACCAAGAATTTGAAAACTAGAGGAAGACAATCATTTATTTTTTGTTCCCAAATGCATACCTCCCATTCATCTGATACCAGCCTTCCAGTCAACTTGGGCCATTTACTCTCTATAAGCTGCACCCTGTTTCCCATTTTAATGTTGTAAAGATCACTGATGACTCGAAGGAAAGCAGGGCTGGCTACACACACGCGAGACTGAATGCGTAAATTCTCACTTTCCTGGAGCCCTTTGGAAGCCTAAGCACAAGAGCCCAATTTAGAGTCC
>NW_004524598.1:2310855-2312519 GCF_000260255.1 Octodon degus
CCTGGGAGTGAGGCCGGCATGGCAAGCCCTGGGATAGAACCCCAGCCCCTCTGCTTTAATCCACTGAGCTATTTGGCCAGCTCTCTTTCTTTCTTTCATTTATTTATTTATGTATTTATTTATTTGATACTGGGTCTCACTATGCAGCTTGGACTTGTAGCGATCCTCCTGTCTCAGTGAGCCCTAGCATTGGGATTACAGGTGTGCACCACCACGCCCAGTTTTAGTGCCCCGCGTGGTATGCCCAGAGTTCAGGCTGGCACAGCATGTAGTACCATGGTCCAAACCCAGCTCCATGCATTTGCCAGGCAGACCCTTGGATCACCGAGCTATCTCCCCAGCCCTATTATTTTCTTTTAATAAAATATTTTTCTGTGGACTTGGGTACTATTTCTCTTCCTTGAACCATTCCTAAATCTGGTTCTCTGGGATCCCAGGTGATTCTGTGCAGAATCCAAACTTTGAAATCTGCTTTAATTATGCAAGAACTATTTCTGACACTTGCTACTAAAAAAATAGCGAATCTTTTTTCAATGTGGTGCAAGAGCAGCTCCATCTTCTGCTTGAATGGGTGAATTTCTTTTTCTTCTATCAGCTTCTATTTGTACATTTTAGATATTCATAATAATCACCATCATAGAGAAGTCATAGCTGTAGGTATTATAACTGGCTCTTCTTTTTCCCAGTCCCACTCTCCCTTCAAGCCCTTCTCTCCTCCCCATTTATAAAAGCTCTGTTTTCAGTTTTCCTTCTTTGCTCACTCTAATTTAACTTTTCCTTTCTTTCCTCCTCCCCTCTTTCTTGTTCCTCTCTCCATTTGAAGATTTTCTTCCTATTTTACAACACCTAATACACATTTTGGTCCATATTTGATCCTTCAGTTTCTTATACCAGAGATACAAGGTAGTATTCACATATGTGCCCAGTTCACTTCACTTAACAGTGTGGTCTCAAGGTGCAAACATGGATGGATTTCTATGTTGGTATTTATTGTAAATTTTTTCTCTCTAGTGATCTATACATTCAGGCTAGATTCTAGCCAATGCATCTTTATTTGGGAGAAATTAATGCCAGAATTACTGTCATAAATACCATATGAAATAAAATATAATGCATTAATATTTGTTAGCAAAAATATTTTGTTAAGAAAAACTTAAAATACAGTTACAATTTTAAATTAATTATAATTGTTATATATATAATTTCATAGGTATGCAGTTAACCTAACACAATGATACTTTTTGCTTTTTATTTTTTTATTTTTTATTTTTGTACAAGGTCTCACTAGCTAGCTCTGACACATAGTGATCTTCCTGTTTTCAGCCTCCCCAGCCCTGGGATTACAGGCATGCACCACCATGCCTGGTCTCGGTGGCCAGCTCAGCACACCCAAGGGTGGCACTGATGTGGCATGTGGTAATTCTTTTAAATATATACAGATTATTGTATATCAACATTACCTCATAAAGTTAACATTTTTGTAGCATATAAATTCTTTAAAGTATATTGGGCTGGGGAGATAACTCAGTGGCCTAAGTGCCTGCCTCACAAGGGCAAGGACCTGGGTTTGTTCTTCTATACCGCATGCCCTGCCAACCCTGGTCCCTAGGCACACCATGCTGGCTACCAAAACTAGGCCTAGTGGTGCAAGCCTATAATCTCAG
>NW_004524598.1:2313539-2317401 GCF_000260255.1 Octodon degus
CCCCAAGGAGCCCATCCCCTTTCCCAGAGGAGAGTCTCTGGGATCCAATACACCAAAATGTCCCCTCCTCCCATCTTGACCGTGCTCCCCATCCCACCCCTGCTGGTCACTGCTGTCTGTTCCTGTGGACTTCAATGTGGGAGCTCAGGAGTCCTGTTGACAACATGGAAGAGACCAGGATCTGCAGGGTGAGGCGTGGGGAAGGGCCTGGTCACACTTAACACTACAGAGACAGGTGTCTTTCACTGGTGATGGTGTCAGATGCAAGGCAGGAGATGCTTCTTAGTTGGACAGGAGCTCAGGCAGACCCCCCCAAACAACAGGGAACCAGATGCCCAAGTTCAAGTTATTAGTGATGTGCAGCAGGGCTGAGTGAGAGAATCCTGGTGGTCTCCTTGGTGGCTGGGAAGGAAATGGCATTGGAAAGCACATGCAGCAGGCAGTAGTGGGTGGCCTCACTCAGAGTGGGCCAAGGCCCTAGCTCCTTGTCCAAAGCCAAAGCCCTTGGGCCCAAAGTGTTTAGCATAGCATCCTTTGCAGTAAATCTTGCCATCTTTGTCTGCCAGCATGGTTGCCTTGAGGCCTTTGCCACACTTGGCACATTGGAAGCAGAATTTATGCCAAGACTTTCCAGTCCTGATCACCTTCTCTGCAGCATAGACTGCTGGCTACATTGAGGGCAGTCCTCAGAGCCTCTGCTCTTGTGCACAGACTTGGATGCATTGGGGTTAGTGGTGGGCCTGTGGACAGGGGCTTCCTCATGCTTGTCACCCAGAAACTCTCCCTTTTTAGTACCCAGCGTTCCTGCACCCTGCCCATAGCCATAGTCTTTTGGTCCATACTTCTTGCCATAGCAGGATTTGTGGTAAATCTCTCTATGTATAGCCACAATAGTGCTATCCAGATTCTTCTTGCAGACCATGCACAGGAAGCAGGACTTAGGGAAGCTGTTGCTCTCACACTGGAATTCTTTGGCAAAGTAAGCTGTCTTCTGCAACACCCCACATTTCTTGCCTCCTCCCCAATTTGACATTCTGAGAGCTGCTGGGTGGCAGTACGCGGGACAGATGCAGTTGGAAGTGATGGTTCATTTTCTTGTTTAATATTAAATAATATTCAGAGAAAGCCACCATGCTAGGTACTGTGATGGATTAAGAAAATCACAAGATGAGAATGTAATAATAAATCAAAGCATTGCCTAAGATATAAGTAATACCAAAGACTGCCATATTTAGATTATATGAATAACTTCTTTATTAAGAACAGCTCTACACTGTCTTCTGAACTTCTAGACAAAAGTTTTATTAGTCTCTTTTCTTTCTTTCTTTCTTTCTTTCTTTCTTTCTTTCTTTCTTTCTTTCTTTCAAAAAATCTTATATTTATTTGTTACAGGGTCTCACTATGCAGCTCAGACTCATAGTGATCCTCCTGTCTCAGCCTCCCCAGCACTGGAATTACAGGCATGCGCCACCAATCCCAGTTTCAGTGGCCGGCATGGCATGCGGTACCAAGAATCGACCTCAGGTCCTTGAGTTTGCCAGGAAGGCGCTTAGACCACCAAGCTCCCCAGCCCTCAATTGCTTCTTGATATACCATTCATTCCTAATTATAGCCCTGCTCCATGAGCCCTGTTTCCAAACCACACAATACAGGCCAGTAGCTAGGAAGAGACAGAAATACCGTACAAACTATTTCAGCTTCTAGAGTGTGCTTTCTCCCCTTTAACAGTGAATCAATAAATATAAATTTGCCCAACTGTGGATGTTTCTTGTGGTCTTTGGCAAAAAGACATTCTCATTTTTAGAGTAAACTTAAAATGTTCAGAAAGGGTTATCAATATTCATAATTAATGTTTAATTTTTAGGGATTGTTTCATAGAAAGTTATATATCATGATTCAAATTTTCTCAAAGTTGAACATTATACCAATAAATAAATATTTTTGTTGTTGTCCATCAGCGATCATGTTCAAAATATATTTGTCAAAGAGCTTTTTGCAACAGGTAATTTTTTCCCAGTTGCCCTACTGTTACAGTATTAATTCTAGAACAACAGAAGCGAATTACGCCTGTTCAAGGCAGCTGGGATCCTGTTGTTAATGTGGCACTTTGCTGTTTAGATTAAGCTCTAAATAAATGTAAATTTGAAGTGGAAAAGGAAACACATGCTGGTTTTCATTTACTCCCTCAAAAACCTAAAATTGAATTTTTGGTTTGAACAAAATCTTATTTATACAAAAGACAAATTCATATTCCTCTCATAAGGAATCTAAAGAAGATAATTCCACTTGGCTATCAAAATTGAATTTGCAAAACAGTCTTATTGACGTAACTCTAAGTTTTAGATCTTCCTTGTCTGGACTATGAAGGTACATCAAACATTTTCTTTGGAAACCTTTAAAGGTAAATATTCTAATGGGAATGGGCTTAAATCTCTCATTGACAATAGATTTTAAACTGAATAAATATGCTTTTGTCTTTCATCAGTCATTGTGCCAGAGTCCCTGAGCTGGCTCCAATCTTTATACATTTTAGAGAACTGAAGAGTAGCAGGCTCCTGACTAAAAGCAAAAAGCAACAAGGTGGGAACTGTGCTAGTCACATCTCTAACACATTGATTCATGATGAGAAAATTATTTTTCGTTTATTTAATCATGGTTTAGTTTGGATGCCAGGAACTTATAATAGGAAGGCTTACAATATACAAAATAGTGGCAAATGAAATCAGGTTGCAAATTAATTAGATTTATTTAAGATATTATTTTCTAAATTCTTTATAAATGTTCCAAATGAAAGAGCTATATAAAAAGTATCAAGAAAGAAAAACTATTAGTCTTAGCTCACAGATAATGCAATTGAAATGCCCTAGCAATGTTTAAGTGATTTGGTTCTTAGCTAATGAAATTTTTCATGAGTTACTACCCAGAGAGGCTTTTTGTTTCAGAAAATAACTCCACTCTGAGTTCCTCTAAGATGTTCTGATGTTGCTTATTTACTTTTGATGCTATTAATTCATACATTTCAGCTAAGCTAGTGTCCTCTGCACTTGTTCTGGGTGGGCATTGGGTTTCCTCCATATGTTTCTGCCTCTGATTCTTTACTGCAGATGCTATTAATTCAGGGATTTCTTTTTTCATTTCCAATCTGAGTTCCTCTATATGTTTCTGCAGCTGTCTCTTTATTTCAGAAGCTGTTGATTCATTGATTTCAGCTGTGTGATTTCCAATTTGTTCTGTGTTAATGTCCTGTGCACTTGTTATGGGTGGGCTTGGGATCTGAGATTGCATTTTGCTTCTTCTCATTGTCATTTTGTATAGCACTGTCTTCTGATCTTTGTTGTAGAGATTTGGTACAGTTATAACCTTAGCACCTACTGAAATTCAGGTGCAGATCTACAAAGTTTGAATTTATCCAGCTGTGCCTGGCTTGGGTCTGGCTGCTGTGCTCAGCTCCTTCCTGCTGCTGCCCTTGGGAGTGGACCTGTTGTGCCCTTCTGGCAAGATGTTCTGCTCCTGGACTAGCTGGGTGGTTCTGTCCCTTACTCTCTCTGCAGGGACTACAGCTGCAGAGTTTCACCCCAGGCCTGTATGCCAGGCCTGAGCTGAGTCTGAATGTGGACAAAGTGGAGTCGGGGAGAGAGCAAGCTCTCCCACACACTCACTGGGCCCAGGCTAGGGCTAGCTCTCCAGAGAGTTTTTTTGGACAGGAAATGTTAAAAAGCCTATGGTTGATCATTAAAAACTTCTTTTAGTGATTCTCTTAAAATATGTACCTACTGATTCACAATTCTTAATGTACATTAATGTTTTATCTCCAATGTATCAATAGCTTACCTCATAAACCATGTTAGTAGGAATTAATGAA
>NW_004524598.1:2317511-2324545 GCF_000260255.1 Octodon degus
ATGTAAAATCCATGGGCTCAACTTTCTTGTCCATAAGGAAAATAAAGAGACAAATTAGCTAACACTTGTTTTGAACAAGCCAGTCTAGTGTAGAGTAGCGCAAGTCTAACCTAGTGTGCGGCTCAGGAATGCTTTTCTCTTTAAACGGGCTTCACTCGCTGCTTCTTGTTTGGGAGAAGCATCTTTTTACCTAGAGAAGTGCCTTTTATTTTGATTCACTAAGGGGGAATTATTACTCATGGTGACTTGTTTTATTTTTTTGCTTTTTTTATTTCCAAAAACTTTAGTACACATGCTCGCCTGTTATGAAGTTAATGATAATAGCAATAATTTATACCATTAACAACTCTACGTTCTGTCATCTTGAAGAATTAGTTTTTATCTGTTGGAACTCTTTCCTTAAAATCAGACCTGAGACTCCCACACCTATCTCCTCAATATTCTGTCACAGCAATCTCAAGTTCAGGAACGTTCATAGTTTCTTTTAAGGGGAAAAATCCAGTTGTGTGTCTATCAGTGTAGTTCTAGGGATTCACAAAGACTGCACAAGATTCACAATGATTGACTCAAGGAGATTTTAGAGGAGGCTTTTACAAGGGGTGTAGGTGATACTAGGAAAGAGAAAAATACGCTAACTATGGAAAGGTAACAAATCTTTGAAAAGACTGTAAGCTGTCCCTGTGTTAAAGATGAAGCTACAAAGGAAACAAGTTGGGACACAAAAACCAATTGAGGACTTGAACCTTTGAGGAAGGATCAAAAATGAAGGGGTGTAGCTACTATACAGATGTCGCCTCAGCGCAAGGGGAAAAAAATGGGCAGGTGCCCAGCCTGTCTCCTCAGCTTATCTCCAGGCGACCCTTTTCACTGCTTTTCACCTGTAGCAGCTGCTGGGGGCAACAGAAAAGGCAGAGAAGGGCTGAGAAATGTCTGAGGAACAAAAGCTAACAAGTGTGGTGGATGAACTAACGATCAACTAGTAACACCCAGGAGAACAGAGTCAGCATGGTTCTGGGTGTGGAAGGCTGCCCTGAGGAGAACTGGAGAGGAAGAGCCGGGCCACGATGCTCCTGAAGAAGCTTGCTGCCCTGGCTTCCTGATGGGAGCTTGGCTGTTCTCATTGTTCCAGGAGCCTGAGTCCTCACTGCCGCTGAACATAGCTATAGTGGTTTTTTTTTTTTTCTGTTTTTTCTGAGGGAGCTCTCTCCTTCCTTTGTGCGGTGCTTCCTGGCTCCAGTGCAGCCCCCCAGCCTAGTGGCGCAGGTCCTTCATCCCGCTGCCACAGACTTTCTCGCGGGCACCAAAGACCTTTGGGCCTCCTGAGTGCGAACCCTTGATTCAGATCGGAATGAGACACGTAAACCCTGGCCACAACAGGAACAATGTTTATTTCACATAGATTTTTTTCAGATATATTTATTTGAGATCAAGGGAATTCTTGCTAACATCTATAGAATATTAATTATGTTTGTCTATGTTAAGCATTGTCATATTTTATAGGATTGTACTGAATTGCTGAATGGACTTTTTACTTTCCCACCAACCCCCCACCACTATTTTGAAGTCCTTCACCCTATTTAATTAGTCTTGTTCGCAATATGTTCTATCACTTCATCACGTTTAATCAAGGTGTAACTTTTTCAAGCACATTGTACTTATTATGTGAGTGTGCACATGTATTTACATTTATTGTCATATATGCTGCACAACAGTTGATGGAGTGTATAAACCTGAGAGCAAAACGATTGGCTCAGCATAGTTTTGGGTGTTGAAACCTACCCTCGGGAGGATTGTTGGCACGGTAGCACAGAGCAAATGAGGAAGGAGGCATTTCCTCTATTTCGTTACAAGACCTACAGTCTTTGCCTTCACCTTGTAGACATCATGGATTCTGGCTTTCAGCAGAGCCTCTTCCGCCTCTAGTCCCAGCCCTTCAGCCTTCTATCTCAGACCTTTCAGCACCCTGATACAGGCATACGTGAGAAAAAATGGTGCTTCCGGGACTTCAGCGGGTCCTTTGGCTCCCAAGTGCATAGAGATCCTTTGTTCTCTTCCACATCTGACCCCAAGCAGCCATTGCAAGCCAATGTTATAAATTCTTATATATTGATACATCTTGTATTAAATCTATTCTCTTAATACACATGGTATTAAGCACTAATTCCATGTGTTTGGGTTTGTAATTCTGTTTCATTAATGTTTCATGTTTTCTACCAAGTCATTTTCCACTTGTTAGCTCAATCTATTTTACATTAGAGAATTTTGTGAAAAGCGAAACATTAAATAACAATAATACAATATTTTAGAGTGAGGCAGCTAAAGCTTTGTTGAGAGCAACAAGTGCTTCAGTGTCATAGAATGGTAGAGAACTATGTTGGTATATTTTTTTGGAACCAGGGATTGAACTCAAGCCCTTGTGCTTGCCAGGAAAGTGCTTATTCCACTGAGCCATCTCCCTATGTTGATATTTTTGAAGAGCTTCGGCTATTTGCTTGTGAGTTATTCTACAAGGGCCAATTGTTTATGCTTACTTGCTAATTGATTTACATGGAACATTGGTACAATATTGCAAAATAATGGTTACTTTCACGTACAACTAATAAGGTGTACAGTGTGCATGTGCCTCATTAAGAAGTCTGAATGTGAGATCTATCTGGTGTAAGCATCTCTCTAGTGTCTGTTGGGTGAAATCCTAACAAGTGCTGAATATGAGCTTAATAATTTCACCAGTGACACAGTAACGTTGTCTGAACTGGTCACTGCAATTGGAGATGTAAAGGAGGGTTTTTGTGTTTTTAACCACAACTACTACATGATTTGGTTTTGGTATGTAAAGAAAAAAGGTCTTTCTCTCCACTTTTGTATCAATGGATTTATTGATTATTACTTTTCAATGTCATGATTTTCATAATCACCATTCTTTAGACATTCCACTTGCTCGCATTTCATTAGTGGGTGCTCCAGCAAGATAATCTCCATGGCCTTGTTATGTAAATATAAAACATTTATCATTTTTTTTTGTGCGAGACACAAATTATTTCAAGAATTCTTTGATTAGTAGAAGAACGAAGCACTTCAGGCCTGACTTGGGTGGTTCATATGCTGTTTGGTTTGTCAGAATGAGGGTATATTGTACCGAGACCAAACAAGTTGCAGTGTGGATGGACAGGAAGACAGAAAGGCCTGGGGATTAAAAATGGAGCAGGAGGGGGAGGAAAAGGAATAAGAAAGAGTTAAGGTGTGTTGTGTAATGTGCCAACGCCCCACAGAAACGGAGTCAGGTGCACTGAAAATATGCACCAATCAAAACTAAAAATTAGAAAAAATGACATTAGAACAACAAGGATATGATGAATTCTATATAGCAGTAGAACTTTGAAAAGAGAAGACTAAAACATTTTCCTATGGGTCAATTAGTTGATATTTTTCTATATTATATATAATTGATTTCTGTATTATGTATAGATGTTGGTCCTATATCATAAATAGAATTTTGCCATAATATATTTCCTGTTCTTTTCACGACAGCATATTGTCAAGAAATACTGAGGAGCCAGGAGTGGTGGTACACACCTATAATTCCAGCTCTTGGAGGCTGAGGCAGGAGGACATTGCTGTGAGTTTGAGGTCAGACTGGGCTACATAGTGCATACAAAGCCAGCATAAAATATGTAGCAAGACCCTATCTGAAAATAAAAAATACCCTCCCCCGGCAAAAAAAAAAAAAAAAAAAAAAAACCTGATGAAGACCTCAGCTTTTTCTAAAATTCTAAACCCAAGTAACTTACTTTGTAGCTAAAGTGTAGATGCTCAAGGGCCAGAAAAAGCACCCGAGCTGGCCACTGAGTCTGGGCACGGTGGCACAGGCCTGTGACCTCAGCACTGGGGAGGTTGGAAACAGGAGGCTCGACTATGATTCTCAGCTACTTAGTGAAAGCCTGTACCAAATACATTTAAAAAAAAATGCAAATCTTCTCCATAAAGAGAAACCCTTTTAGTAAATCAGTTTTGTTTGCTTGTTTACAGTCTTATTATATATAAAAATAGAATCTGACCTTGTGTCTTTTGATTCTGAGTTGCCAAGACTTGCAGAGAGATTTTGGGTGCTTATAGTCAATATTTTTTGCGAGTATTAGGTGCTAAAACAGTTTCTAAAACACATGGACATAGGTTAGAGGTCTAGCCATCAAATATTTTCTGGATTTTCTAGAAACAGTGCAGAGAGGAAGTTTTAAAACTCAAGGTGAAGCACTCTGATCCTTTGTGTGAGTACATTTAAAGATTGTGCTAAAGTGAAATTTAAGATCATAAAGGTGGAGTCCTAATTTGATCAGAGCAGTACCCTTAATAGGACATCCTCAATTCTAGTCTTCTAGATATAAGAAAATAGACTTCTCTTGTTTAAATCACCCAGTCAGCAGTACTTTTTTATGGCATCTCATGTAGACTAATATGGGCAGAATATTGCAAGAGACATAACTAGAGTTATAAATGTCACTTGCAATCATAGAGGGACTACAGAAAAATAGACATGATGAGGGGGAAGCTCTACACCATGATCTCATTTGCACCATTTTTCATTAGCAAAATTCTAGGTTTGTAGAATAAGAACTTCTGTTTATGTCCTTGTTCCATCCTTAGGCAATTCTTATAACTGATTAGAAATAGTTTTATTCACTTGTTCATGGCTATTAGCCTAAAAGTTCTTAGCAAAGTTACTAAAATCAGAAGTTTTTGTCACAGCATTACATTTTTTTCCTAGCATTCCTAGTACTGTTTCCATAGATATTCAAATGAAATGGTCACAGTATTCTGTTTCTGCTGTTGTACAATAACAATTATTTCTGGTGACGGCCAACATTCATTTGAAACTACATTCATAGAAGCATAGAATTTTATATAAATCCCATAGTCAAGGATTTGATATAACATTTTGACTGACTGCACACCTTAGTTTTAGGTTATATTTAACTTTCCTAGTACTGGGCTTTTAATTTATATGTTTTCATGATTGATAGGACTCATATCTGTTTAAAGCCCTCTTATTTTTAGTTCTAGAACAAACAACATATGTACTTTTGGTTTAATTTTTAATATGCAACATTAAGAATATGTTATTATATGAAATAAATGATACTGGGTATAAATGTAAGTTTGTGAGTTATTGTATCCACACATACCCAGTGGGTTTAATGAATGCAGTGAATGCTGCTGCTCAAAGCCTTCCTGACAGAAAGTCAGGGATCTACAGTATAACTAACCAGGGCCTCAGGTGACAGCAATAGTGTCAAGTGACAAGTTTCAAGTTGTCTAGTTCAGGGTTTTCTACTAGATCGGACTCCTAGTGATCCGCCTGTTTACAGCCTCCCAAGAGCTGGGATTTCAGTTCCATGCCCCCACACCCAGTCTTACTTGCCGTCTCAGTGCACCCCAGGGGCGCTGGAATTGAACCCCTGGCCCCCACGCCTGCTTGCAGGCACTTTAATCCACTGGCCGGCCTTCACTGTACAGTATTTCTTCCCATAATTTTATTGAGAAAAAAATAGCAATGAATTTCAAACCAAATTGGTAGGACAATTTCAATAAATAACACACTGCATACATTCTTCCTAGTGGTGAATTGCTGTACAAGATGCGGACATGATATCCTATTTACAAACACTATTAGAACAAATCCATCTATTCATTAAGAGAATGTAACTATATATCTATCCTAACCATTTTGAATACACAGATGCAAAATGGACATTCATCTGTATCCCCCTTTTTTTTTGTTTAGTTCTGTTATTTGAATATTATAGGTGTGATAAATCAGCAAAATATTCTACAAGAGTCAAGTAGCCCATAATAGCATTGGGCCTTCCGCTTGATTGGCAATGTCAGAAGTTGTTGACCTGAGTCCCCTACAGCTCAACAGCATGGCTTTGCTTCCTATATTTCTTTTTTATACTTTTCTGCTGGATGGTTAAGACCAAGATAAAGCAGGACCTATGCAACAAGAGTTGTAGCTTTTGGGTCTGATAAAGTCAGTGAAATCCCCTACACTGTACAGTATTTTATGATCAATCATATTGTCACATTTAAAATACATGAGGTACTGACAAACACAGATAACAAGACATGTACTTCAAAGAGTCTAACTGTTAGTATTATCGTTAACAACCCACCCAAATGTAATATTTAAAATGAAAATGAACACAAATTCAACTCTTGCATCTATGGGGTCTGATTTTGGCTAAGTGCTAGTTGCTCTGCTTGTTACTGTAATGAATTACTATAAACTTAATTATATAAAACAAATATATGAATGTTTACAAATGCACACCTTTGTAGGTTACAAGTGAGAGTTAGGCTTTACATATCTAGAGTCATCAACTTTCTCTGTCATATAAAAATATTTTGAAATACCACCAGCTTCTAAGGTTTCAGGATGAATTCCTTTTATCTTGTCTGGGGCTCAGAGCATAGATAACACAGGTGAGATCAGACAGTGACTTATTCTTAAAGTAACACTACAAAACAGTATTTCTTTGCTTTTGAATATATTCTTATGAAAATGTGAAATTGTAACTTTTCATGATTCACAGAGCTAACCATTCTAATTTTCTGTTATTGCACATGAATAAATAAGGGAATATATTTAATTTACTTCTCAAGGAAAAGTTACTCTGGGATCAGATTTCTACTCTCAAGGTAGAAACCCTAATGCATTTTAAATGTGTGTTATCACGGTGTACAAACTAAATACATTTTGTTACAATGGAACGATTGCCCCCTAGTGGTCTCAGACTGCAAATTCTAGGAGAATATTTTCCTCAGAAATTCACTGCCTATTTATTGCTAGAGAAATAGCACATCTTTCTAATTATTTTCAGAAGTAACTTGCCAAAACCTAAAATGTGATAAGAAGTATATATCAAATTTAATGACTTTTTAAGGAATTTGTGTGTGTGTGTGTGTGTGTGTGTGTGTGTGTTTTGCTCCTTGAATGCCTTCAGGGCACTTTTGCATGGCTGGAGTGTTGTGGGGATCGA
>NW_004524598.1:2325760-2327237 GCF_000260255.1 Octodon degus
GGATGTGCATGTTCTCCCCCCAGCTCTTCCTGTTGTCCCCTGGCCTCTGCGGTGCCACCAAATTTTCTCAGCTAGACCCTTTGCATACCATTTCTGCCCAGGAGATGGCTGACTGTGGAGGGAAACCACGGAGCCTAAATAAATTTCTCTTTTATAAAATTGAAAATGTCAAATATTTTGTCCGAGCAGTGGAAAAGTTACTAAGACAAAAGCAAGCTAAGGATGATGTACACAAAAAGAACACTATACAGCACTTTTCAATGTTTCTTTCACATTTTCCTTTCCTCCAGTTTATGTAAGTGGGGTGTTGCACACATGCTGTATAATGTAAGGAATAAAGTTGGAGGGCTGGCAAGATATCTCAGTGGTCTATAGTGCCTGCTTAGCAAGCTTAGGCAGTTGCAGGGTACCACGGTTCAATCCCTGGCCAGCACAAGTTGAGCTGGCCAAATAAATAAATAAATAAATAAGAATAAAATTGGATAAATTCAGGTTCATGCACTCTTTAAAATTCCCACAATTCATCTACTGGACATATCCATCATTAACTCAAATTTTATATTTTTCTCAATCTCTCCTCAGAGTAGTTTGAGTCCCTGAAAAGTTTATTTTCTCTTGGTTAATACCTAGTATTGAAAAAGCTGTAGCAGTTCTTAGTGTCTATCAATTTTCTGGATTTTTTCAAAGAACAAACTATTAACTTTACTGAACTTAACTTCGTTAGGTTGTTGTTTCCTTGAATGTCTTTATTTTTATTATTGTCTTCCCTAAAGAATGAAAATGATAGTACTAAAACTATAATTGTAGGTTTGTCTACCTGTCCTTGAAATTCTACCAGTTGTTTTCCTTTCTGTTATTAGAACTAAAGAAAAAATATTTCCACGATTCTCTTCTGGTCTCTATTTCATTTATTTCCACATTTATTTTTATAATTCTCTTATGTATTTATTATGCCTTGTATATATTTTTTTTTTTGTTTTCTTCTTTTTCTAGTTCCTACAGGTACTGTTTTGCAATCTTTCTTCCATAAATTTGGTATGCAGTGATTTTGCTGATTCATTTCAAACTACTACTTTTAGAGCACAGGCCCGGCGAGTGAGTGAGATGACACAGGGCCCGGAGGGATCCTGAATCAACCAGGAGCGCAGGCCGGCCAGTGAGTGAGACGACCAGGGGACCTACAGGACCCAGAACAGATCCAGAGCGCAGGCCCCAGAGTGAGTGAGAAGACCCAGGGCCGCAGGATCCTGAATAGACCAGGAACGCAGGCCTGGCAAGTGAGTGACAAGACCTGGCCCCGGATCCTCATTCAACCCAGGCTGCAGGCCCAGCGGAGAACCCTTCAGCAGAACTCCCTGCAAAGAGGCTAGAGGCAAGACCTATCAAGCTGATTCAGAAGCAGAACATCTTGCCAGAGTGACAAAAAAGGGTTCAACTCTAATGCCTGCAGCAGAAAGAAGTGGAGCACACAGCCAGA
>NW_004524598.1:2332310-2336236 GCF_000260255.1 Octodon degus
AGGTGTGTGCCACCATCCCTGGTTTCCAGGGACTGGCTCAGCATGCCCGGAGGGCAGGGGCAGTGCAGGATGTGGCGCTGGGGATTGAACCCTGGTTCCTTCACTTACCTAAGCAGGTGCTTAATCTGCTGAGCTATCTTGCCAGACCTTTGTACCTGTTTATAATCGCTATGCCATTCTCATTAATTTATGCTTTTACTATTATGACATACTACTTTCATCTAGTAACAAATTTTACATTATCAGCTATAGTAGTATAGCACTTTTAGATTCTTCTTAGGATCCATTTTTATATGGCATACCTTTTTAAATTTTTAGCTATGAATGTCTTTGAATCTAAAATCTGTCTCTTGTACTATTTGATTATCCTTTCTATTTAGTATATTGTATCTACCACTGGACTGGATTGCTTAATATAGTTTGCAACTTTTAACATGACGATTCTTAATCCTTGACAAGGATTTTTGTTGTTTTTTTATGGTTGTTGTTTACTTGGTGATTGTTCTGGATTCATTATGTGCTGTCTATATTCTTTGTAATATTCACTCACTAAAGTTCTTGTCTCATGGGTGTTAATGGCTGTATAATGACAAGGCAGTGGTTGCTTTAAATCTCTACTACTAAGAAGTTTCATTTTCTTTCCTGAGTGTTGTCAAGATCAGAAAGAGGTATGAGAGGAAGGCTTTTACCATTCTTTTTTGGGTAACCAGAACATGTGTGTGGCCTTTATTAAAAAATATTTTTTAATCATTTATTTATTTGTTTGGTACAGGGTCTCTCTGCGCAGCTCCAACTCTAGTGATCCTCCTGTCTCAGGCTCTCTGGTGCTGGGATTACAGGTGTGCGTCACCATGTCCACTTTATGTGGCTGGGCTGGCATAGTGTGCCCAGGGTTTAGGGGTCGGCATGGTATGCAGTACAAGAGATTGAACCCGTGTCCTTGCACTTGTCCTAGACTGCCCAGCTGTCTCCCCAGGTGCGTGGCCTTTTGAATATGGGAATATATCTTAGGTTTTCAAAGTCCATGAATATCTCAGTTCCCAGTTTTTCTTTTAGCTTTGCTTATTTAGTTGTTTAATCTTTTAAAATGTATTTTAGTACAGGGTCTTCAGGGTCTCGCTATATAGATTGTACCCTTAGTGATTCTCCTGTTTTCAGCCTCCCAAGTGCCATTGGTGCTCAGTCCCACGGGAAGACCAAATGAATAAGGGCTGAAAGGAAGGGGTGAGTTATGAACGGTGGGAGCCTCAGGGTGGAGAGCTCTGAGGGGTCGCAGAAACAGCTGTAATGGAGCACTGAAGAGGAAGCGAAAGAAAGATCAGGGCTTCTTGCCCTTCAAGCAGTGGGCCACAGGGCTGGCACAGACCTGGGTAGGCCCTGGGGGAGGGGCTCGGCTGGTGTGAAAGGCACACTTATCATCCAGACGAGCCTCATGGGAGCAATGAGAGACACGTTTTGAGGCCCTGACTCGGGGCCTGGGTCCGAGGGCCCAGATTGCTAGATCTGCCTGGCTTATCGGGGGTCTTGGAGACTGAAGTGAGCAGACAGAGGGGTTGGCACAAAGGGGGTGTTGGGAGGAGATCAGACAGGTGGTGGTTGGGGCTCCCTGGCTGCAGCAGTGGCAAGGACTGGGCTCTAGGCATTTTGGTTCCAGGGAGCACATATCTGATGCCATTATTACTATCTAAAACAGGTCTCTTCAGATGCAGTCTGCCCCTGGGGCTGAGGCTGAAGGGGTCCAGGCTCTGCTGGCAGCAGGGTTCGGTTTCCTCAGGCTGCTCTTGCATTTTTAGCTCCTGGAAGTTGAGGGCTCAGTACAGGTGTGATCCAGGTCTTGACACAGCTAGTTTCCCAGGCTGCTTCTGCAATGTTACACCAATGTCCTGGGCAAACAATCATACAGCAATCTTCCCAAGGAAGAGCAGGCTCTTGAGGACAGGACTGAAGGGTGAGGCAGGCCACTCAACCATTGGGCCCTCTGACCTCTGGGGGTGAATGGAGTGAGCTGAGTTTTTGGTCATATGGCAAGATGCTGCAACAATGAATATGAAGTCAGAGCTGGGATGCCAGGGGAGGGTACACGCTGAGGCTTTCCAAAGGGTGATGGGTAGGTGACCGGTGGTACCACATGGACAGGCACAGGCTGGGCCACAGAGGCAAGGGAGACCATCAAGTGAAAGTCATGGGCATCCTGCTCTCTCTCTGGTTTCCCCTGAAGGTACTCGCTGGGCCAGACCTAGGAGGGCTCCTGCTCCTTTGTCTGAATAAAGGACATTTTTGTGTTGTTCAGGGCGAGAAGCAGGTTGTATAAGGGTTTACAGGAGCAGTCCTGAGACCTGACTCACTGAAGTCTGGTTTTTGCCACCTGTTTCTCTTCTGAGCACCTATAAACTAGGGTGGGTGGGGGAGTGAAAGGCAGATCCTGAAGGTGGAACCAGAGTCTCGAGCCTCTGGGGGCAAAAAGTCTGACTTTGGGTTTCAGATCCCTCCAGCCTTGAGGAGCAGTAAGCTCTAGCAGGGCCTGTTTGGTGGATGGGGGTTCTGGGGGGCCAAGTATGCAGAGGCTTGAGCACCCTGGCCCTGCCAGATGGCACCTCCCTGGCTCCCTCGATCCAGTACTCTCTGAGCCAGGCTGGGCTGGAGCCCCATTGGACAGCTTTGCACCCCCTCACCTGACAGGAAGGTGGCCAGGGCTGCAGGGTCAGCTACAGACTCTGTGGGCCCTGAGCTTCTGTCTGTGGAGGGAGCCTAAGCCCCGCAGTTTGTCCCCCAGGGCTAGGCCTGAGCTCCTCTGGGGGTTTCAAAGGTGAGTGACAGCTATGGACTTTTGTGATTTCTCTGTTTGGTGTGCTGCTTTCAACCTGGGGCCTTCTGAGTCAACAAAGGTATGTTGAATACTAAGTTGCAGTTTCTGCACCAGATTCTCTCCATCTTGGTTTTCCTGGTCCTGGGCACTTGGTGTGACTGTGATTAAAGGCAGGCACTTCTTTGAGTGTACAGGGATCTTGCTGGGCATAGGAGGCACACCCTGGAGGAGGGATCCTTCATGGCTTGAGTGGTGGGTATGCAGGTGTCCCAGGAACCCTTTAAGGCTGCCTCCACTTTCTTTAATTTCTCCTCAGGTTTTTGGCTCTTCTGCTGCCATTCAACATTTTGTCTTTAAGGTGCATTCACTTCCCTACAAATGCCTCAAATGTATCCTTATTTACAGCTGAATAATATTCCATTCTATACAGACACCATACAGATAACACACACATCTGCTGATGGGTATATAGGATGCCTCCAGCATTCAGCTATTAAGAGTCATGTTGCTACAAACATTACTACATATGCATCGCTTTAACACGATGTCTTTAATTCTTTTGAGAAGATACTTAGAAGGGGAATAGCCTTGTCAAGTGGGATTTTTGCTTTTAGTTTTTGGGGAAATTTATACAAACATTTTGCTGGTTTACAATTCTACAACATTGTAGAAGAGTTCCTGTTTTCTTTATAGGCAGGCCAGCATTTTTCATTACTTAACTTCTTAAACATTGACATTCTTTTGGCACTGAAATGAAATCTCAGTATTAATTTAATTGACAATTTTCTGGTGGCCAGTGAAGTTGAACCTTTTTAACATATTTATTGACCAATTGTATTTCTTGTGAAAAGTGTCTATTCATTTTAGTTGCAATTTTTTTATTTGGCATTTTATTTGGGGGTCAAATTTTTTGGATTTCTTTATATATTCTAGAAATACATCATCTGAGTGATATGTAATTACCAGTTTTTTCTCCATTATGTAGGTTGCTTTTTCCTTCTGTCTATTGCTTCTTTTGTCATGCAAAAGTTTTTTTTAACTTTGGTATAATTTCTTTTCTTTTATTTTTTACAGTTGATAAGACTTTTTCTTTCTTTTTCACACTATCATATATTTCCCA
>NW_004524598.1:2336467-2340752 GCF_000260255.1 Octodon degus
ATAATTATGTAACATTTAAGCATGTATGTTTTGACATATTAATATATGCAATGAACCATGAGCAGATTTAAAATAATAAACACATATTTTAAATTTTTCTCATGTCTCATCTCACCTTTCAGTTCCTTGTTATGATTCAATCTCTACACAATTTTGTTTTTATTCACCAAAGACTAATTTGTTTTTCCAGCTTTGAATACAAATTTAAACTATACATTAAGCATCTGTGTTATAGTCATTCATGTAATGTAATTAATTTTGAATTTACCCATTTGTGTATCCACATATCATTTATTTTGTCACAGAAAATTATTTCATTTTATGATGATAGAATATTTTATGTATGTTTTCTTTTTTTTCTGATAGTGGTTTACTTTATCATGGATAAAGTCCAATGAGGTAGACATACAGTTACAATCACTAATAAAAATAGCAATTCAAAGTTGGGTACTGTTAACACTGTATATCAAATCTTTAACATTAACCAAAGTGAGCAGTAATGACAAAGATCTCTGAGAGTACATGGTACCCCAGGTCCACAGTGTGGCCTAACCTCTTCCCTGACTCATGGACACTGCTGTGTAATCCTTTAACCTGAGGGAACCCATAGACTCTATTAAGGTAACAGGACCAAGGTGGTAACTTTTCCCATCTTCTTGCTCTCATTTTATAAATACACTTTCTACATTTGCTCTCTTCAGAAATGCATAAGGTTTTTTTTTTGTTGTTTTTTTTTTTTTTTACTTTTTTTGTTGGATTTTTTTCTCATGATTAACTTCACTGAAAATCAATTAAAATTATACAGCATATTAAAAATTGTAGACCAGTATTGAACTGTGAAAGATATAAGATGTAGAGAGTGAATTTTAGAAAAATATTTCTGAAATGAATACAGAACATGAGATTAATAATAGATTGTACACTGTAAAAATTATTTATAAACTTGAATATAACTATAAAATTGTCTAAAATAATCATGAAGAAGAAAGAATTTAGAGATCAGTCATATAAAGTTCTCTCAAGAAACTGTTATTCATTTAATCAGATGTCAAAGGAGAAGGGGTAGACAATAAATACTTAAAGATTTAAAATTTCTAAATTTAGTTAAAATTATGTCACCACATTTCCAACAAAAATGAAACTTTTGCACAAGAAATATGAATAAAAATCATACTAAGATATACAAAAATGAAATTGTGCAAAATTAATTGTAAAGAAAAAATCATTAAAGCATATACATAGGAAAAATATTAGTTATGGAAGAACAAAATTAAATAGCACCTTATTCCACATTAGAAAAAAAAGAGCAAGTGGGTAAGGAACTAGACATTTATGCAAAGGACTGAAAAAAGTGCGTCCTCATTGACTTTTATACTTAACAAACACACATTTGAAAACTAGAAGTAAAATATTTTTGAGTTATACAAACTTAAAATATTTTAATACCTCCAGACATAGCATATAGAAAAAAACAAAAACCATAATCCAGAAGGCAGGAGAACTTGCTGTATTGTTCTGGATAAAGAATAAAGTGCTTTCAAAATGCAGTTATGCAGGACTATGTAAAATATAATTATATTAGATGAAGCTATTTAAAAGGTATTGAAGATTTCCACAAAATGGTATCAATCTTATGTCAGGTCATATACATATTTTTTCGTGTGTGTGTGTGTGTGTGTGTGTGTGCAAAGGACAAGGGAGAATTAATATAAAGTCAATGGAAAATGGAAATACACTTTTTAAAGTTTCTAATACTAGGAGAAAATATCATGCTGTATCTTATAAGTAGATTGTAAGTCAAAGAAACAGTATACATCATAAAAAATTAAAATTAAGCAATATCCAGAAAATTAATTAAATATTAATTAGTTAAAATTAAATTAAATGTTTTAAAATAATATTCAAAAAATTAAAATTAAATTGTGAGTGCAACTAAGAGGCCAGAATGTAGTGTATCATATGTACAAATCTGTGATCAATTCAGAGTACTTACCCAGTATTTGATTAGGTTAATATATACAAAAATATGAGCTAAGAAAAAGTTTTCATGATAATAAAGACTTACTAAGAGTAAAGCATAAGAAAAACACTGGAATAGCAAATACGTGCCCAGCACTTCTAACAGTTTGGGCACAGGCTAACACACAAAATTCTAGTATGTGGTGGACGTGGACAGTGTCCATGACGCTTACTGTTGGCCAACGTGTTGCCTATGGGACTGAGCTACTGCTATTTCCGTGATATTCACCCTTTTTACCCAGATAGAATCATTATCCATAGGGTGCAGGAAGATTCTCTTTGTAGAGTATGCTGATGGAAATATTTTCCTCCTGTATACAAAAGAATAATTGAAAGACTGCTGTTGTATACCTTTTTTTCCCTCCGGAGTTAATTGTTTGCCTTACTTGGTGGATTCTTTCCATTCTCATTTATGGAATTGTGGTCATTTTGATCACTCTCTAGAATATCTTTTAGTGGTCTATGTAGGGTTGGCTTTGTCATCATAAAATTCTTTAGTTGTTTTTTTCCATGGGAGTATTTCACTTCTCCATTAAACTTGAAAGAGATTTTTTTCAGGGTATATCAGTCTGGGTTGAAATTTGTTTTCTTGCAAGACTTTAAGTACTTTGCTCCATGCTCTTCTTGACTTGATAGTTTGTGAAGGGAAATCTGCCATTATTTTGCTGGGTTTTCCTTTAAATGTAATCTGTTTCTTTTGTCTAACAGCTTTTAGTATACTGTTCCTGTGCTGAATTTCTGGGATCTTGACTATTATATATCTGGGTGTGTTTTTGATTGGGTTGTTGTTCTTTGGAGTTCTACATGCTTTGGTGACCTGTAGATCAGATTGTTTTCCCAAATTTGAGAAGTTTTCTGTTATTACTTCTGCCCACATTCTTTTTATATCATTTGTATTGACTCTTTCTTTCTCATTGATGCTTATTAGTCTTACATTGTTCATCTTTGCATCGTTTTGCACATGTTGAATTATTTTTTTCCTGCATCCTAGTTGTTTTTAAGAGACCTTTTCTTACCTTTTCACTAGCTGCAACGGTGTCTTCAAGGTCTGAAAGTCTGTTTTCACTTTCACTCAAATGGTTTTGCAAGCTTGTGATTGAGGTTTTAATTTCCTGTACATAACTTTGAAGGTACAATTTCTTTTGTTGATTCTTCCTGTTATTTCTTACGCAGTTGGAGTTCTCTTAAAAAAGTCCTTGCCTACTTGCACAACTTCTGGAGTTTTGCTTATTTGATCCTCTGATAAGTTATGTGCTTCTGTTTTAATATCTAGATTGTTGATCCATTTAGATTTTAGATTAACTTGAAGTCAAGGGCTGTGATGTCTGATACATTGCTCTTATTGTGCCATTCTGCTTTTGCTACCTTGGATCTTTTCCAGACATAGGTGAAATTTAGCATTGTTTTCTCTAGTTGTATGAGGAGTGCTGTTGGTGTTTTAATTTACAGTTCATTGAATCTATATCAGTTTTGAATGTGTGGTCATTTTTTCAATACTGTTCCTTCCTATTCAGGAACAGGGAATGTCTTCCCATTTTAGTTTTTCCTCTTCATCTCCTTTTTCAGAGTATTATGGCTTTCACTGTAGTAGTCTAAGCAGTCTAGGAATATAAGGGGTAATAAAATTGAATCAGTAATAAAAAAAACCCTATCAACAAAGGAAAGCCCAGGACCTGATGAATTTCCTCCACATCCTGCAAGAACCATAAAGAAATTATAATGCTGTTGCTCCTCAATTTTTTCAGTAAAACACAAAGAGAAGGATTGCTTCTAGACTCATTTCTGCAATCCAGCATCATTTTGATCATCAAACAGGAGAAAGATCTAACTAAGAAAAAAAACCTCTAATGGTCAATTTTCTAAATGACCATAAATATAAAAACTACCATAATATATTAGCAAATAGATTGGAATAAATAATAGGATCATATATCAAGAAGATTTCATCTGAGTGATGCAAGGATGGTTCAACATACAAAAATCAATAAATGTAATATACCACATAAACAGAAGTAGGGACAATAAATTCACATGATCATATTAACAAATGCACAAAAGTCTTTCGAGAAAAGATCAATACTCTTTCATGATAAAAACCCTGAAGAAAATTGATACAGAAGAATCTTATTTCAATCTGTTAAATGTCATTTATTACAAAGTAATGGACATTTTCATCTTAAATGTGGAAAAACTGAAAGTTGTTCTCTAAAATCAGAAATAAATACAAGTATGCCCACTATCACCACTCCTGTTCAACTTCGTATCT
>NW_004524598.1:2341033-2341963 GCF_000260255.1 Octodon degus
CCATTTATAACAGCATTTGGAAGGTAAATAATTAGAAATTAACCTAAGAAGTGAAAGAGCCAGTTTTCTCTTTGTGGTTTTGCTAGCCCTGACAAATATTGCCACTTCAGTTAGCTGTAATGTTAAGCAATTGTTGCTGATTACTTTTGACAATGCCCTGCGGATAGAGGTGTTCCCACAGAATGACAGCTCTGACCAACGGCAAACAAAGAAAAAAATATCTGCGAATGGTGCTTTTCAGGCATATAAAATTGTGGCAAATATCCAGTATTAGGGCTTTGGAGGCATCTTGAACTTATCGCATTGTTTCTACTGCCGGTTCCAGAGGTTTTACCACTATTACATTTGGAAGTCTTGAGTCTGCAAGTCATTTTATAGCTGAAGAAAGTTGTACTGTTCTTTCAGAGTCAGCTTAGTTTTGTGTACATAAATACTTCTCTCAGAGTTACTATAAACTTTTAGTTTTAGAGTTCATGTCTAGAGTTCATGT
Source organism: Octodon degus (assembly GCF_000260255.1). Lineage (NCBI taxonomy): Eukaryota > Metazoa > Chordata > Mammalia > Rodentia > Octodontidae > Octodon > Octodon degus. The sequence goes on from NW_004524598.1 coordinate 2,341,524, forward strand.
TTGGAGTTCATAAAAAGTCTGTTGTGAAATTTTTTGCCAGAGTTTTTGTTGCTTTTAAATGTTTTCAGAAGCTACTTTGTCACTCTGAAACCTCAAATATTTAAAAATGTCATTGATTGGCTTTGTTTGTCTTTTTCCTTAACACATATATTAATGTAAAACTTTATGTTTGCAGTGCCTCATTTCTTTTTTTTCCTGTTTGAATATGTAACTATCCTTCATTTCTTTCTGTCCATAGAAATTTTGCGGCTTATTTTTATTGTGCTTTATTTTCTTGTTACCCCTCCTGGCTTATGCTGATCTGAGGAAAAACTACCGAATGCTCTATACTTTTCATGGCCATTTTATTAACTATAATAGCTTTCAGTTTATTCTGTGAGTAGCTAGTGATAATCTTGATTTCAATATGAAATTTTATACTTAATATTTGGTCTATATAT
>NW_004524598.1:2344715-2345471 GCF_000260255.1 Octodon degus
TTCAGTCATGAGGTGTCATTTTCAGGAAACTGAAAATCCTAAGCTGTGTGTGTTCACAGCTGGGGCTCTGGAGGGTGACTAGATCGTGGGCATTTAGCACTCAATGGTGTACCAGACCGTGATGTGTTTAGTGAGATAAGCCTCAGTTTTCTGAGTCAAAGACATCATAAGTTTTCTTTTTATATGTAGAACTACATAGGGGAAAGGGGAAGGAGAGATGGACTGAAGGTAGAGGGACTGCTACAGAAAGGGAATCAGGAGAGAAGGGAAGGATGGGTTTCTTAGTTACTACCGAATCAGTGAGACAAAAAACCTCAAACCCATAATTTAAAAGATGAAAGGTTTATTTTGGCTTAAACTTTGTGAATGTTTCAGTCCATAGTTAAGTGGCTCCAAAGAATGGAAGCATCATCCAGGGCAATAGCAGGAAAGAAACAGCTCATTCATGTCAGGCAGGAAGCAGAGATCCAGGAGAAAGAGGGAGACAGATGCTTTCCACCCGCAACCACAGTGGTCCACCTCCTCTTCCCAGGCTTCAGCTCCTACCATCATGGACAACTATAAACACATCATGGTCTGACACACCATTGAGTGCTAAATGCCCACGATCTAGTCACCCTCCAGAGCGCCAGCTGTGAACACACACAGCTTAGAGAAGCATCTGGACAAAAACCATAGCAGTGGACAAAGGGTGTCAGGGTGGCAATCATGGCCTGTGCAGGCAGAAATATGTTAAATTGAAATCGTTTTTCTGTA
>NW_004524598.1:2345864-2359656 GCF_000260255.1 Octodon degus
TCTGTCTGTCTGTCTGTCTCTCTGTCTGCCTGTCTGTCTGTCTCTCTCTCTGTCTCTCTCTCCCTCTCCCTCTTCCCTGAGTAATTCATGTCCCTCTCCCCTTTCTCTTCTTCTCTACATTGACTTTTGTTCATACCACATTACATTTTATTCATGTAGCATAACAGTAATAATTGTGTTCTTTTCAGTTTTCAAGTATTTCAGAAGTTAAGTAATGATACTATTTGTGATTATGTGAGTGATTGGAAATAAAACAACTTTTTAGGATGGGAAAATAACTGTACATAAGAGTAAGCAGAAAATACTTCAGAGAATATTTATATAATATACGGTAAAGTGAAGCCTACAAAATAAGACAAATATTGCCACAAGTATTATCATATATATCTTTATATAGACAATAAATTTGGTATTGTTAAAAACACATATTTCTAAATTCCATTTGCATAATGAGAATTCTCCTTTAGTGTCTAAAATTTGAGTGAAATTAGTTTTATTATTAATTGCTAAGAGAAAAATGAAATGTGTGCATGTTGATTAAAAAATAAGTCATGCAAGAGAGACAAGATTCACCTGATTTTATTTTCACAAGTTTTGTTAATGAATTATCAAGACAGATTCTATGTAATGGAATTATAGGAAAATAATGTCATGCAATTGAAGTGTTTTTTAAATTATGGGTATTTTGTGAACTGTTCTCTACTAGAATGTCAAGCAGACAGAATATCAATTTGTTGGTCTAGTGTTTTGTTAATTTACATTGTTATTAATTAATAGTATGGAGCTCACAGACTTCTCATATTTATGCAATTATAAAATGTAACTTCTTAATATTGGAGACTTTTAGCTTCATAAATATTTTTAAGTCATGAAATTTGAAAGTATATCTTCATTTCCATTGATTAATAGTACTTTACAGTAATTTTTATGAAAAGCATGTTATCAGAGAAAGTATGACCACTTGTCATATGTAGGATTTCACACACGCATTGAACCAGGAGAAATTGAAGTGCATTACATACACATACACATAAACAGAACGAATTAAGGATACTGGCTCAAGGGTGATGGATTCTGGCCCTAATGTTTGATAATAAGGAGCAACCATGCCACACAAACTGATTATTCTCTCAATGTGAATGTATGTACCTTAGATAAAAATTAATCTTAACCTTGTGTGTCTTGGCTAAGATTTTAGTTGACATTTGTACTATCTGTCTCAAAAATGTACCCTTCCGTATTGCTGTTGAAATCTATTTAAGAGATATTTGTTTACTGCCACTAGGGTTGCTTGCCATATATTTTCATTTGATGAGTTAAGTAATGTTAAAAACAGGATTATTTTAACTAGAAAGATTTTTCAGTTTCTCATCTTTGAATGAATAACGTAAGAGTCTGGCAAATCTAACATCCTCACACATAGGAAGTTCCTTTTTAAGTTAGAGATCTGTTTAGTTTTGGGTACCTGACTAAAAAGCCATGACAACAAATTTGGCTGGTCCCATCTTCTGAATATCGTTACCTGTAACACAAAGTAACGCTTCCCTGAAGGTTGCTTCAAGGAATGTCACAAGGGAATTAGTGAGATTCTAGTTAAACTTATGTGAACAGATTGCTTGGGTTTTGTTTCTAGTCAATGTTTGTATCTTCAAAATTTGGAAGAAGACTTGCAGTTATTGTAACATACCAGCTGGCACTGAGATTGTTGGAGAGAAGATACATAGCTCCCACCTACCTCTAACTGCCAAAGGCTACCAATATTTACCCAAGTACTAACAATTGCTGAAGTACAGTTGGCGTGAGTCCATTCCCTACAATCAGGCCAGAAGAAAATCTTGAAGTTGTTATTCAATGAAATGTTATGAAAATTGAAGCACATACCACTTACACAGACTATCTTCTCTAACCATGATAGTATCAATTTCCCTTTGAAATAATCTATAGATAGGAATGATAATTGAGCTTGTAATTAAAAGAAAAGATGATCTGACAAGAAGAATGAGATTCATTTAACATCATGGAAAATTTTCCAATTGTTTATGTTTCCCACAAACTTGGACTCAAAACAGGCAGATTGCACTAAATATTTTCACCACTGTCTCAAAGTTCCACCTAGAGGTACAGCAGTATTGTGTGCTTCTTCTCCAGATTATGCGTTTGAAGGCCATGGTTCTAGAAGGAAATTTGTTAAAGGCGGGACAGATCCTTGCCTGCTGCTTAGTCTTAATCTCAACAGGTCCTTTGTACAACCAAATGACTATGCTACAGCCATCTTCTGTTTGACTCTAATCATCATTCATCCTCCACTCATGTATATAGCAGATGCAATGTGAAGACTTCCACATGCTTCTAAATAATGTCTAAAATCTCCCTGCATCTTTTTTTATGTTTTTACTTTTTATTTTTGGCAGTACAAGGGATTGAACTCAGGACCTTGCACTTGCCAGGCAGGTGCTTATTCCACTGAGCTATCTCCATGGCCTTCCCTGCATATTTTCAAATACTCCTTGTCTTTCTTATGGTTTCACTGTATAAATTCTCAACATGCTTTGAGAAAACCCTCCCTTATATTTGCACATTTATATCCATTCCTTTTTAGCAACTGTCTCAGTCACTTTTCTCTTATTTCTGGGAAAAAACATCCAACACTCAAAATTAAGGAAGGAAACGTTTATTAAACTCAAAGTTAGTGGAGGTTTCAGTCCCTACATGGATGGCTCCAAGGTAGAGTGACCCATGGCAGAGGGTAGCCATTCATGGTGGTGGACAATAGCAAAAGGCAAAGGAGGGGCAACGACTGTGGAAGCTAGCAAGCCTCTCTGCTCTCCTTATATTGCGTGCAGATTACCCACCCTGAGGCAGATGCACACTCACACCCATAATCCCAGCACAGGGTCATGAAATAATCACAAACTCTAGAAGTCCACCCCCATGACTGCATGAGGATTTGTGGGGACAACCAGACACAAACCATAACAGCAACTTAACCCCATTACTCAAGCAATGTTTCTCTTCATTTTTAAGAACTGTATTTTCTGTTCTTTCAAATTCTTATGTTCACTTTTATTTCTCCAATTGCAAAAGCAAGATTTTTGATTTCATTCTTATGGGCAATAATCAAACCTTATGTTTTAATTTATGCGACTTGCTCATAACAGTCAACAGAATTGTTTACTTCTCCCATCTTAGAATGCTTCTTTTGCCTAACTTGTAGGCAACTGCTTTTTTTCTTACTCTGTAGTTGTAAATTTATTTCTAACTGATATGAATGCTTTAACCTTCATAAGTCCACCAAAGGGCAGCCATCCCTACTTTCACATCTAAATGTTCCCTTCCATAATCTTTCCCACATAAACTGTGGCAGTTTCACATTTGCATATTACCAGACAAAACTTAAAGTTGGACTCTGCTCCTCATTGTCTCATACCTAATATTTAATTGGCCTGTAAAGTCTAGTGGACCCAACTTCAAACCGTACCTAGAGTGCAAACAGAACATAAACATCATTTCTCTGGAATAAGATATCATTGTTGTTTGTTAGGGCAACAGTTTCTACTTTTTATACCTTCCTGGATACAATTTCTGTGTATTTTATTGTCAGTGTAGAGCAGAAAATAGTCCTTCGCAGACTTTCTGATTCTTCGTTAAAACCTAAAAACCTTTGTAATACTCTGTTAGGTTTTCTATGATTCTGTCATTGTGTCCCCTTTGCCCACATGGTCTTTGCTTTTCTAGTAACTCATAAGCCTCCTGGTCACATCAAGGATATGTCTAACATAGGGGTTCTCCCTTTACTAATTCCTTTTCCTAGAAAACACTTCCTCATATGTGTACTCAGGGCTCACCTATCTTCAACATTCAACTCTTTGCTTAACTATCATCATCAATACATGATTCTGAGAAAACCCAGATCGATCTTTAATCTCCAGATACACAGAGCCACCTTCTTTTTATTTTGTTTAATATATCTATTCCTAATACTTAGCGTCTTCCAGCAAACTGATTATTTTACTTATTTTGTTTTTAATGCAAGAATTATTTTCTTTCTTCCTGTAGTTTTATTTATTTACTTATAAATTTATTTTACTTATACTTTATTTTACTTATACTTTTTTACTAAAATTATCCTGGTGCATATTATATTTTCTCTTTACAAGGCTTTATCTAGACAAAGCTAGAGAATAAAGGCCAGCAAGAGATCCAGAGCTCTGATCACCGTGCTGAAGTCTGCTGGGAAGGTTGGTGGCTGACGCTTTACATCCAGATGAAAATCGTTAACACACACTCAGTGATGTTTGAAAAACAGCGACTCCTTCTACTCGCTCACATTCTTTATTCTGATAGCCTTGAAAGCCCCTCCATATTAGCGGTATTGTCTCTACTTCTGCAAATGACTTTTCAAGTAACCATATCCCATGTAAACATACCTAAAATATGATTTGCCCTGGCATTTCATAAAAAAAAATGCATTGTATTTCCTGACAAAAGTTTGTAACAAATAACAATTTGTTAAAATCTCTACACTGAGAAGACAAAGACTCTATCTCTGGACTCTAAATAAAGGCCTTATAGTCTAAAGGTGTTTTTGCGAGGAAGTATATGTAATTAGTGAAAACATACTTTCTCTTTGGAATTGCAGAGTGAATATTAACGTCATATTTAGAAAAATACATTAAGGGATTCTACAAGGCCATTTATAGTTTAATAAGTTGGAATATAAATGATCTGAGACAAAGATATTTATCTAATTGATGTTACATAGTTTATGACTTAAGCATATCTGTTACCTATCACTTGTTCCTCAAAGAATTGCCTATCTTTCTTTCTCCAATCTTAAAGAAATTAGATTTATGTAGAATATTTAAAACTTCAGATGTTTTCTCTTCATCAAAAAGAAGCTATTTTTTTCTGAAAGCACAGAAGTGTTATTCTAAGATTGCAACAATAGAGGCCAGTAAAGCACCAGGTTTTATTTCACAAGAAGAAAACATCTTGGTAGTAGGGGAAAAACCTCCAGTGCAAACATTATTCAACTCTAGTTGTATATCAAAACACTTTATTTTAATGAAGAAAATGAAAGACATTTTTTTAGAAATGGAAGCATTTGGCATGAACACCGAATATCATATAAAAGCTCTGAGCATACGGTTAAAATTTAAGCTTTCTGTTTCTGGTGAGAGTTGTTACTGTTTTATAATAGAGACTTTGGGAAAATATATATTTTTAAATTTATCTCCAATTTTGCTATGACCTTTGAATATTAATCATAAAGATCCAGTCATCTTACATGAATCCCTTTTACAGCCATATGGTGAAATATATGCAGTAATTTATAGTACATTTTATGAGTCTGATCATAATCAATTAAAAGGAGGGACACATTCAGTTCACAAACATTTCTTGGTAATCTGAGATATCTGCAGATAGAAGAAAAACTCAATTGAATTTCATTGATATCTTAGAAGGATGAAGAGCAGATTCTGTTTAAAAATGTTAAATTATTATAAACTTTTTCTCATATAATTTGGCAAAATATAGGCTGATTTTCCAAAATATTGGCAAAAGTATGAAAGCCTGTTTAATGAAATTAGTTTTTTTCCAAAATATGAGTATTTTTATCTCAATTTAGGTAGGTCAGTGGCACAATCTTCGACGCACAATAACTGAAGAAAAGATTTTAGGTGAAAAAAAGTATGAGAGAAAAATCTGTTGAGCACATGGTAGACCTCACTGCACTAGTTACAAGAAAACACCATTTATTTTTAGTTTTTTAATTTTAAAATATTATTTATTCATTTATTTAGTACAGGGTCTTGCTACGCAGCTCAGATTCATGATCCTCCTGTCTCAGCCTCCCCATCAGTGAGATTACAGGTGTGCACCACCATGCCCAGTTTCAGGGCTGGCACAGTGTGCCCAGGGTTCTAGGGTGTCACAGCAGGTGGTACCTGGGATTGAACCAGATACTTATGTTCTCCAGGCAGGTCCTTAGACCACTGAGCTAACTTCCCAGCCAAGAAAACACCATTTAAAAAATAGCTTTTATATACTTTATTTTTTTTTTGACTAGTGGTACACTTTGAAACCATAGACTTGAAGATTTATCTCAAAACTTGAAGATCTATCTTTCTGCCAAAGGTAATATAACATATTTAGTTCACTTTCTCAAATTTTATGTCACTAAATTTATGTTAGGTCAGAATAGATAAAAAGAACAACCTTACAGAAGTAAAACATTATATGATATCATTTGACATTTGGAATAACATGTTTTGATGCTGATATGCCTTTTTGTTGCTTATATAGAATACTAAGCAAGATTTTCTTCAATTCACATCATTGATTCTGTAGTCTTTTAGTAGACAAGAGATGCTACTTAGAGTATAGATCTTAATTTATGACAGAAATAAAATAAATGAAGTAAATGAATTTCAGTATGAATGAATTTTAACAAATTGTATAATACTTAGTCTAAAATATTTTTGTTAGTACCTATTACCATAGTATAGTAAAACAGTAGAACCTATTCCAGAGAATATTATGATTTTATGTGTTCTTTAACTGTGTATATGATTTAATACTGTCTGACTTCAGTCTACTTGCTACTGATTTTATTCTTCATGATATTAAAAATGTTTAGGTAGAAATACAACATTTAAGTAATTGTGTTTTTGAGTTTATGCTAGCGATTTCTGACATTATAGGCCTCCTTACGAAGCTTGATAATGACACTGAAGCCTCTACTGTGTCTGAATTTACACACTGCAGTTGTGATGAATTTGTGATGGATTTGAATTCCGAACCTGGAGGACAGCCTATCACAAAGTTGAGTGCTGGAGACCAAGTAAGTGCTTACAAATTTAGGCTGGCTTCATTGTAGTCAGAAGGAAAGAAACTGCACATATTCCATGATAGAAGGTATGAGTTAAACAAGTCCGCCCTACTATTAGAATAAAATATATTCAAGATCTCTAGATCAAAGCCTGATGCCTGATTCAAGCCATTCTTTTAATTGTAACATGAATTAGACTTAGAATTGTAAGTTAAAATGTTGAGCTTTTGAATCATAAATTTAATTTTAATTGACTTTTCTATTCTGGATGGTTTGCTATTCTTCACATAAGCATTCATTCATAACTCTTTGTACATGTGTACATACATATTTGTATATACACTTTAAAGATAAATAAATGTTTATAGCATATACAAAGTAGAAGTAAAATACTTAAAATATAAGAAAATTAAAAACAACTTACATATTTCAGTTAGACCAACTTTGCTATTTTTTCATTCAATTTTGAGCACCAAACCTGGAACTTTTGAACTGTGAATATACTTTTTCACATGAGAATGCCAACAGGGTGATTAGTTCAACTAAACTGGCACACAACATTATGATGTGTTTGGAACAAAGATCAATAAAATAATTTTTAAGTGTTTCACTAGAAGCATTAATGGGGCTATTATCATCGAGCAGTTTCTCTTGGCAACCCCTGAAGTGCTAATAATTTAATAATATAGAACAAATTCCTAATAGAATGATAATTTCAGTTTGTAGCTCAGAATGGAAATTAACTTTTACTATGAATATTGTGGGTCATTTGTGTAAAACGTTCTGAAGAGGTTAAGCAGTTGTTTGTATCAGTGTTGCTGGGAATGCCTGTTGCTTTTAAAAAGAAAACAATATGTCAATTTAAATAATTTCTCTCATTTGTTCTTCTGGATTAGCCACATTTGTCTTTCTCAAAATTTTACTCAGATTTCACCCTCACTCTAGGTAAACCTAGCAGTTTTATATAGCACTGTGCTCCCTGTTTCATAGACCCTGTTTTCCAATACCGATGTCCTTGCTCTATTCTTTTTCTTTTTTCTACACCACTGTAAGACTTCATTTTCCAGAAAAGCTCGATTCTTGTTAAATAGTGATACTCACAATGGAATATTGGTAGCTAGCCCAGTCACAGGACTACTGTTTACCAGAATGGAACTTGGAAGTTTCTAAGTAGTTCTTCACCTAAGTCAGGCTTTCAGGTTCGCGGTTCTCTGTGCTTCCAGGTGAACTATGGGACGCCGTGCAGCCCAACTCCGTCTCCACCTGATGCACACTCGGACGTGTTCTCCCTGTGTCACTGCTTCCTTCCTTTCTCTTTCCTTGAACTGATAAATCTGAGCAGCTGAGTTTTCAGAAGTTACGCTGAAAATTTTTAGCTGTAATATATGTTATTACTACAATTTTTATATATAGAAGCTATCAACATAGAAAAATATCCCTATTCTCAGGTGATCCCAAACCATTACTTTTTAGCAAATTTTTTATGTCTCCCACTTTCTTTTATAACTCTACTATCATTTCATACCTGATTTATCTTGTGATTACTTTTTATTACACAATTATAGCACAAGCACTTCCTAAATTAGCATAAAGGACTTCGGTATCTTAGTTTGTAATATATATTCCTACATAAAATAAATAAGCCATGATTTACTTACCACTTTTCTTATTTTGGTTCTGTATTTTGCTTCAGGAGATTTTAGGATTGTATGAATCTTTAGTTTAGTCTAGGGTTGTCCTTTAAACTGTGTAACAATAGCATGTAGGAATTCCTTCAAACGATAGCTGGTCTCAAAAGTAAAGCATTAGAAATCTGAGAAGAAAGAAAAATAAAATTTCTCACCCATCTAGAAAGCCATGAGTTGGACCTAATCTGTATCCATAGAAGTGCTCTTTATCTTACTATGTTTTAATAATTTGTTTTTGAAAATTTTAGGAATTTTTACAGCAATTAATGGAATGCAAATCTCATTTTGCATAATTTCCTTTCAGACAAAACCTTCCTTACAAATTTAAATGATTTTTTATTATTATACATAATTATACTCTCCTCACTAGCCAAATCAATAGCATCTCATGCCATGCTTATTGACATATACTTAATAATCACTACAAAGGATGGGGAGATGGCTCAGTACAATAAGCACTTGCCTGGCCTCAGTTCAATCCCTGGTTCCACAAAAAAATCACTACAATCTCAGTGACTTTTTAAAATTTCTCATATAGCCAATCACTTACACAAAATATTTCAATAAATCGTTAAAAATCTATAGGTTACATTCTATTATTAAATTATTTTGTCTCAAATCTTCAATTAAGTGTTAAGACAATTACTTGTAATGTTCAGGCCAGGTAACATACAATTATTAATGCAGTAAAAATAAGTGTTGCATTTTACAGGAACAAAGATCAAAACCCAGCAACTTGAGACCCAACAAATCTTTGCAATACCCTACTAGTTTGGCAAAACAATCAGTATTTAGTCTGACAAACTTACTAATATTGTGCTTCCCCTAAGAAAGCTGATAAGATAAATTTCACTAAACTGCCCAATAAAGCCCTTCATAGAAATGTTTAACACAGCCCAGTAGAGAAGGACTCATTCCATTTGTGCATGACCTGTTTATACAATAGTGTCGTATTAACAAAGCAATTACATTGGCCTGGTGACTATTGGGACAAATTAAAGCATCGAATAAAGTGTTATTATAGTCATTACCCTTCACTGTAAGTGAGCATTTTCTCAGCATTATATAAGTACTAGGCAACATAAAGTTAATAGGGAAGTAGTATTGAACATGTTGTTGCTTTGTTACTACTCATGTAGAACAGTTTATTTTGCTATGTTGAGTGACCAAATGAGATAATATATTATTGAAATCATTACTGCATAATTTCTCATGTTATGTTTAGGATACTGCACAAGCCCCAGGTCACTAATTCAGAATGATTACATTTGCTGCCATATTGTAACTCCTGTCTGCCCAGTCCTTTTGGAATCCATGTATTACATATGAAACATAGTCGTGACCAAATTTGCTTGCAGAAAATATCTTAACAGAAAATATATGTCATATATATGATTACATACTTACACATATATTTCCGTATGTGCACATATATATGTGAATTACATATATGGATGAGAGACAGAGAGAGAGAGAGAGAGAGAGAGAGAGAGAGAGAGAGAGAGAGAGAAAGGACAAACATCTTATCTACTTTTTCTCTAATATGCACACACTGACGGACAACTATGATACCCATTGGCTACATCTTAATGTTAATTTAACAAGAGTTGTGTGAGATAAAATTTGCTAATGTGAATCTATTATACATTTTGTATTTTCTGAATTCTTCATTAGGTAATTATTATGTCATAATTATATCAAGCCATTTTAAGATTATTAAATCTTTAGTATGCATGCATATAATTTCATTAAAATATAAATGTATTCAGCAATTTAGCAAAAGTATTGCAAAAGATGTAAAAAGCAATATCTTACCCCACAGAAATCTCTCTCTTCCTCTACTCATTGGTTGAAGATATTTGTCATTGTATTTTTTCAGCTTCCTAAAATGAACAGTAAAATTAACTTGTAAAAAAGAAATAAGTGGATGCACCTGAACTCCATAATGTTGAGTGAAGTCAGACACAAGCTTAAATATTACATAGTTCCTCTGTTCAGAAACCCAAATTATATAAAAAGAGCAAAATAAAATAAATAACAGAAGCAGGAGGGCAGATCTTTCTCTAGAGGCAAGGGGATTAAGAGATGGAGGGAAGAGAAAGGGATGAGAAAAAGAATGAAGATTTATGTGTGTGTGTGTGTGTGTGCCAATTTTGCACAAGTTGTATAAAAATTTTGTGCTGCAGGGCTGGGGAGATGGTTCAGTAGAATAAGCACCTGCCTGGCAGGCGCAGGGTCCTGAGTTCAATCCCCGGTACTGAAAAAAAAAAAAAGGAAAGAAAAGAAATGAAAGAAAAAAATTTTGTGCTGAAAATATATAATAAAAACACAAAATATCATAGAAGCAAAAGAAGCCTACAATTCTGCAGAAAAATGCTTCACTTGATATATCATTATTATTATTACTTTGGATTGAACAAGAAGATCGAGGATATGTAAGTTGAAAACTTACTACTCTGTTTATTGAAAGCTGTGACAGCCAGGACATATAAAATTATCTCACTGAAAGATATGAAGGATCATAAAGATATAATTTAAATATATTCAAAATATATTCGTGCACAGATAGAGGACGTATTGTTTCTTGTAGACATTAAATACATGCAACTATAATTTAATTTATCTACTGTGAAGCTTGTGGTTTTGGTCATTGTTTAGTTTTCTTCGTTGTTGATTTATTCTCCTTTTATTTTTATTTATAGATGCAATCTCCCATTTTTTGAGAAAAAGGCCAAATGGATGTGAACTAAGTGGTAGCTATCTAAATACTATTGTAGAAAGGTAGTATTTATTTTCACTACTTCCCTACAAGAATTTAAAATTTTAGTTTTAAATTAGAATATAATGATTTCACATTCACTACTCTTATCCAACACAGTAGTAGAAATCTTGGGTCAGGGCAATTAGGCAACAGAGAGAGATAAAAGGCATTCAAATACGAAAGGAGGGAGTAAAATTGTGTTTGCAGATGACATAGTCCTAGGCATAGAAAATCCTCTAGTCTCCATTAGAAGATTGTCAGAACTAATTAATTAATTCAGAAAACTGAAGAATACAAAATTAATGCCCAAAATTCAGTCACTAATAACAAACTTCCTGCCTGGCCTGGTGGCGCAGGCCTGTAATCTCAGCATAGACAGGCCGAGGCAGGCGGATTGCTGTAAATTCAAGGCTAGCCTGTGCTACATATTGAGTACAAGGCCTGTCTCCACTACAGCGTGAGGCCCTGTATCCAAAAACAAAAACAAAAGCCAGCCTCCTGAGAATAAAGAAAACAATCTCACTGTCAATGGTGAAAAAATATCTAGAAATAATTTTAACCAAAGAAGTGAATGATTTCTATGATGAAATTTACAACTATTAATGAAAGGAATGGAAGATCAAATAAGAATGATGTCCAATGATCGTGGATCAGGACTATTAGCGTTATTAAAATATCAAAAATATATGAAAAGCATGAAAGTGTAATAAAAATAACAAAAAGTCCAAAATTGTTTGCTTTAAAATTGTAAGTGTTGGGCTGGGGAGATAGCGCAGAGGTCTAGGTGCCTGCCTGGCAAGTGCAAGAACATGGGTTCAATCCCTGGTCCACATGCCATGCCAGTCCCAAAACCTCTGGTGAGCACTGAAACCAGGTGTACTGGCGCATGCCTGTAATCCCAGCACCAGGGAGGCTGGGATAGGAGGACCACTGTGAGTCAGCTGTGTAGCGAGACCCTGTACCAAATAAATTAATAAACAAATATTAAAATTGTAAATGTTAACATATAAACATATATTTACTATACCTACATATTCATATATAATTTCAATATGATTAATATGTGATTATATTAATATAATATTCTGTGGTGTTTTGGTACCAAGGATCAAACTCAGGACTTTGTGCTCACCAGGTAGGTGCTTATGCCACTCAGCTATCTGCCCTGCCCAACATAATATTGTGTTAATATAATAATCAATCTTATATTAATAATTATTAATATGCAGATATATAATTGATATGTATGATAGTAAATATATTAATATAATATAAATAAATATATATGTATATAATAAACTCCTCTGAAGTTGTACCACCGACTATAGAGTGTATAAAAAGGTGTGCCTTGTCATCAGGGAAATGCAAACCCGACGTACAGTGAGATATATCACTTCAGTCAAAATGTATGTAATCAAAAATCTAAAAACAATAAAGATTGCTTAGGACATAAAGAAAAAAGCCTTCGTACACTCTTTTTTTTTTTTTTTTTTGGCGGAACTGGGAATTGAACTCAGGCCCTTGCGCTTGCCAGGGAAGCACTTATTCCACTGAGCCATCTCCCCGGTCCCTTTCATACACACATGGTATAAATGCAATTTAGTGTGAACACTGCATGGAACAGTATAGACTTATCAGAACATTAAAATAGTTCTCCTGTGGAATGCAGCTATTCCACTTGCTGAGCATATGACCCCTGGAAGTGAGGCCGACACTTCGAGGGCAGCAGCGTTGTTTGCTTACTGTAGTACTCTTCCTAACAGCCAAACTGCGCAGCCAACTGAGGGGTCCTCTGCAGAATGTGGAGTGGAATGTTATTCAGAAATAAGAAAAATAAGAGTCTGTCATTTCTGACAAGTGGCTGGAACTGGAGGACATCGAGGGAAGTGAAATATGCCAGAGACAGACAAAATGTTGCATATCCTCACTAGCATGTGGGAGCTAAAATAGATGATCCCAAACAGAGGGGAAGGATGGATGATGAGGACTAAAATGTAAGATGAGGGCATAAGTCAGTGCTTTACTGTGCGGTTGGTGATTGTACCTTACAGTCACCTACTATATATTTTATTCTGAATTAGTAAAGAGTGTTGGAAGGCTCCAAAGCAAACAAATAAAAGATAAAGAGATGGAGGTAGTAATTGCCCTGAACTGATCTGGGCACACTATGAATGCACTGAATTCTGGCAAAAGTATGTCTGCTACAACTTGTGTCTGGAGGTCCCCGCAAAGCCTCATGCAGTCATTGTAGAGCTGTATAGAGGTGGCTGCTCTAGGGTGTGTTATGCTAAGATTAAGTGTGTGACCCTGGGGTGAACTGTTCTATGCTGCAGTGGTCCACTGATTGGCTGTCAAAGTCCGGGAGTGAGCAATGAGGAGGCTCCTCTGGGTGTGAGTAGCGCTACTCAGGGTGGGAGGTTGAAAGATTAAAAGGGAGGCAAGCTGCTTGCTGCCTTTGGTCCTGCCGCCCTCTGCCTGCCAGGGACCGGTTCTCCTCTGGGAGGCCCCACC
>NW_004524598.1:2359826-2361601 GCF_000260255.1 Octodon degus
AGACGCTGATCTTGGTAGGCACCAGACAGGTTACGAATTTAACACATTATACATTTAAATATTATTCCCATTACCAGTGGGCTGTGTGGCATATTAGTAATCTTTTATTGGACTAGAATATCATACATATTATATATAATAAGTTTATGTTATTAGTATGAATTAACAATAAAATATAAATATACATATACATAGTATGCATGTGTGCATATATATATACGTACTTGTACACATAAACAGTACAAATGTACCATTAGTATTTATATACTTTTTCTACTTCAGAAATAGCATGAAAGTGCTTATAAGGAACATTTTACAGAATTTTCATTGTTAGTTACTTTTTTGTTTGCTTTTGTCTGTTGTTTTGACCTTTTGGGTTTGAGGATCAAAGCCAGGGTCTGGTGAGTGCTAGGCAAGCCCTCTCCCGCGGAGCTGCATCCGAGGCCTAACCCACTTTTTTTCCCCTAGTTTTATTGCTTCACTTGATAACTTTTTCTTAGTGAAGCTTTCTAATTACCTTAGAACAATAATAACTGGATTTAAGAGAGAAGCTGCCTTGATAAATTTTCAAGTTGAAGTGTGCTTGTGTTTGCCTTTGTAACGATGCTTAGCAATGTTATATTAGTAGCAATATGACACAGTGTCACTTAGATTTCAGCTAATGGAGAGGCTGCTCAACTTGGCTTACAAATGAGTATGTATTATATGTATGTATTTAATTTCCCTTCCATTTCAAAAATTTAGGTTGATTTTGTGTATATTAATGATAATTGTAAAAACCCAAATAAATGTTTTAAAAATGTATTGCTATAAGAACACCCTGGTTTTTGTTTGCTTGCTTGGTTTTTTTTTTTTGTACTGGGGATGAAACTAAGGACCTTATGCTTGCAAAGCAGGCGCTTGAGCCACTGAGCTATCTCACGGGCACACCCTGGGTTTTTTTAAATTGAGAAATTGTATAGAAGATTGTTATCCTTTAAAAATATGTAAGACTAGGGAAATTTCTTATATATAATATATATAATACATGCTATTATATATAATATATAATTTAGTTGTACTCCTAATTTCTCTTAGTTCATTGAAAAGAAAGCTTTGTGTTTATATTGTTTGAACATTTTTTATGCCAAGATAAATCTAGTACTCAGAGTAACTACTATAAAAATAACAACATGTAATGTACTAACCATTGTTACTCAATTACCTTGTTATGCAATTTTGTTTGTTCTTTAAATAAAATTTTAAAAGTAAACCAGACAAAATATACTTTTATAAATAAAAACTTCCAACATTTTTTTTAAATAGAGATGGATGAGCATTACAAAGGTACTTCAAATTAGAGCAACAATTCCTCCCACTGATGTCTAGTTGGAAATGGTAGTTACTTCTTTCCTTTACTTCTCTTGATTTTCAAAGTCCCAATGAAATGAACAGCAAAATGTTCAAATATTTGAAATTATGATTAAAATCTACTGCTTAGAAAGGTGTGAATATATGCTCCTTCAAAACAATGCTGGTGGAAATGTGAATTTATATATGAATTTAAATTAGAACATAATAGAAATGTACAGATATGTCTTCCCAAGTATGTTTATACATAATTATGATAACAGTAAAAATATTACAAGAAAGAATGTCAGCTTGATTGAATAATATATTTCTTACAACGTGAAATTGCTTTAACGATTTAGCAAATGAAGATAATTATAAACCAATTACCACTTGAAATATTTTATACAATGTTAAGATATGTAAGCACTACCATATATATATAT
>NW_004524598.1:2362356-2384210 GCF_000260255.1 Octodon degus
ATATAGTTAACCAGTTAAAAGAACTAAAATATATTTGGGTTGGACTCTTTAATGAAGCATTAAAAATAAAAATTCTCTTTTTACTGCGACCTATAAAAAAAAATAAAAAAGTACAAAGTAGTATTAAAACAGAAAAAATAAAAATGATACAGAATTTCACTAAACAAAATAATATCAATTTCACAGTATTTGTTGTATTGCATAGTATTGTCTTCAAATTAGTTGTTCATGTTACCAGATATATGTGGGCAAAATTGGAAGAAGAAAGAAAAAAATATACACAAGAAAGTGAGAAGAGAGAAAAAAGAAAAATAATTGAAAGAAGAAAAGACAAAACAAATTAAGGAATAACTGCTCCTTTCCCTACACTCATTTTCTATGAATAAATCTATATCATTTTATTAGCAGCCAAAACTATTCCTATTTTAAAATTTGTACTTATGCAAACAAGTTAGCATTGTTAGAAATTATGCATGTATATTTTTAATTTAGTCATGATTTTACTACAGACCATTTTTGCTGAGGTGAGACAAGACTCAAGTAGACTTAGTTGACCCGAGAAATAAAGGAATAGGATGAAGTATGGTCATTTCGTCCTGGATATCAATAGAGGTTATCAGTCTGTATAAAGGGAAAACAAAGAGCGATTGTTTTCCATAAATATTTTCGAGAACTTCCTTTTACTCATTAATTCTTTGGCTTTTATGTGAATTCTGTATCCATATCAAAAGATCATAACATCAAGGGTTAAACATAAGGAAGGTCTGGGTCATTCCTGGTGCTTAAGGGCCTGGTCTGTCAGGCCAAGGGAGGTGGAACGCAGAGGAGAAGGAGCCAAGCTCTGTAGGAAGGTAGTGATCCCAGAGACGTCTGGTTTCAAGCTGCTTACTACCAAATCTTTCATAGTTTCCCTGAACCAAAAGGATGCATCCAATATGTACATCAAACCAATTCCCTAGGGGCTTTAATAAGGTGTTTTTGTTGTTGTTGTTTTATTTGTTCGTTTTTTGTACTTTGTACCTCACAATTGAACTCAGGGTTAAATGCATCTGTAAACTTCCGGAATGCCGATGAAGAGGCCACTTTTGGTTATCTGGAACACACCCCTAGCCACGGAAGAGAGTAGAGATTCATCAGAGAAAGTGTGTATTTAAATACATGGTTGATATTCTGGTACAGAACACTTGACCAAATCTCCACATTTCTAAACCTGCAGTTTCTACTGCATAAAGCAGGTAGCAGTTGTGTCAGATTTCCTTTTCTAGAGTAAAATGAAGTAACGTGTGTACATAATTTAGAACTATTACTGTTATACAGCATATATTCAACAAATAGTAGTTCTAGTTGTTCTGAGGTTAAAAATAATAAGTGTATTACATATGTATATATAATACATAAATTCATATAATGTTGAGGAGTTCATTAAATCGTCATGTTCTTGTAAAAATGGGAACAATAGCCATTTGTTTAAACTTCCCCTCTGACATCTATTTAAGAGAATAAACTATTCTAATACCATTGATCAAGATTATGCAACAGGTTTTTATTTTATTTATTTACTTATTATTATTGTTATTGTTATTATTAATGTATTTTGTGCAGGGTCTCACTGTGCAGCTTGGAATCAATGATCCTCCTGTTTTCAAACCTTCCAGGGCTGGGATTATAGGCATGTGCCATCCCACCCAGACTCAAATATAGTGAATTATTATATTATCAAATTGAGCTTTTGCTGTGGAGCTATATTAGAAAAAGATGTCCAAATGAATCACTCTAAAGATGTTACTCTAACACTAGAATTAGGCAAACTCATTAACCATCCTTTCTCAGACCTAACTGTTCTTTGTATAACTGGCTATAGTTTCATATTCACTCTACATAGTTAAGAGAGTAAGTACAGGTTTTTTTCCTTGTCTTTTCATTCCCTCTTTCCCACTCATTCCTTTTCTTTTATGCTCCTTTTTAAAATTAATTTTCTGCAGTGCTGCTTTGTCATAATTTTGTTCTTTTCAGTCTTTCTTTGTTTTATGAGATCTCTTTTTTTCTTTCAAATTCTGTGCACATGTTTCTGTAAACAGTAACTTTAGCTTTTGATCCTAATTTCCACACTAAATATTTGTAGTACAGTGTCTCTCCATGTTTTTTGTCTGCTACTAGTAGCAAGTAGTTCACCCACATTACAAGTTAACTCTCATCTTTTATTTATTCATTTATTTTTTTGTGCAGAACCGGGGATTGAACTCAGGCCCTTGAGCTTGCCAGGCAAGCGCTTATTCTACTGAACCATCTCCCCAGCCCAGTTGTCATCTTTTCCTGTAAGTATTCACTTGGCCCCTGTCCCCTTCTTGTTGCTCCACCAATAATGACTTTGGGGACTCAGCTATGAATTATATATGCTCCCATAAGTGTTGGTTTGATTTCTTCTTGCCTTCCTATTTGGTGAGATATTGGCTCTTCTTTCTTTCCCTTTGCCTTTCTGTGTAAATGTCATAACTCACGGTGGTTACAGGCTCTTTAACTTGTCAAATGATATAAATAATTTACTCATATGTAATATGGTTTAAATACATGCTAGATTTTTTTGGCTCTTCTATTGCTTAACTCACTTCATCTTTCATTTGTCTTTTCCAACTTTCTGTGTATTCTCATCGTGTCCATGATCTCTGTCTTGTGATACTCACCACTTAGACCAGTGTTTTGTTTTGCCAGTCGCCTTTGCCTCAGTGAGACCCTCAGAAGTTTGAACTAGCAATGGACAGGTGCTGGGGTTGTCCATGTTTCTGACTCCTGAAAATGGTTGTGATTCTTGAACTTCATCTTGCAAACTCCAGTTAAATACTGAGTTATGTATTTTCTCTCTCCTAGGTGCCCACATCATCCTTCTGGGACACATATGGAGACAATTACAAATTAAGTTAAGACTCAATATACAGGTTGATAGTGAACAAAAGTTGGGGCCTTTGTAAATCCTAATACTTAATAGCAAGTTATTTATCAAACTTGCTGTGAATTCAGGAATGAAGGATGCCAGCCATTATTATTATAACCAGTATTAGTATAGCCAGTATTATTCTAAGCGTTATTCCACTGCAGATTCAGTATTGCTGGAAAGCGTGCTTGGTTGGTCATCAGGTCACTTGCCTGCCCTTTGTTTCGTGGGCTGGGGAGTGCAGTCTTAAAGAAATACATAGGCCGAACCATTGGTTTAAAAATGGAAGGCAGAAAGAGTACTTAAGAGCTGCACACGATGCAGGAGAAGTGGCTTTGAAGTAAATAGTGTTCTTCTTTAGAGGAGAGGAGAGAGGTTTTGACTTCCCCCAAAGAAAAACAGTCTATGAGAACTCTGAACATAGATGTTGTCACATCTCTCATAAGCTTCTATTTGCTTATCCCGTTTCTTAATCTTTCCAATGTACATGGAAGCTATCTGTATTTTAAACTCTTCATGACAATTTACACAACATCATCTTATGTTTTCCATGTCTTTCTTTGATATGCTATGTTTTAAACATAGTTTTGATATGTAATAATAAATTTATTTTTAAAGCTTAACTATTTTATGCATGTATTAAAAATGTCTTTTGCATTCTAAGTTTTCACAAGAGAAGGCCATTTATTAACTACATTTTCGTTTTTAAGGTGGAACCTTGGTGTGTTCCCCGCATTAGTCTTTTACTCCTGGACTCAAGATCACCCAGAATGTGGTTTTTGTATGCAATGCAGTACAACTTTCAGATTCAGTCCTCAGTATTAGTAAAAAAAGCCTAAGTATTCCAGCTGGAGAGACTACTATCAGACAACCACAGATCATATATCAGGGTCAATCAACTTGTTCCCATTCGGCAGACTGCCCTAAATTTCCAGAAATGAGGAAAAGGCATCTTCCAAGTGACTCATCCAGCCTCTCAAAGCAACTGTACTACATCCATATACAACACAGAGGAGCTGCCCAAATTACAGAATTGCAAGGAAATAAATTAATATTTGTAACGTTAGTCACCGTGTTTTCAGATAATTTGTTTTGAAGCCATAGATAAATGAAACAATTTTTCTGTATAGAAATATTTTAATTTCTTATGTCTATTAAAGTTCATTTGAGTTCTTTTGAAATGCACAGTTCTAAAGGACATTTGCAAAGTTCTAGAGTGGCAAAGCAAATTTCACTTCATTTTAACACCTTGTGGCAAGACTTATGACCAATCACAAATGTAAACGTATGGAGTAAATTATAGTTGTATAAATGAGACACTGAAGTAAAAGCTAGCTTCCTTAATCATTAGTTTGATATACAACATAATTAACTAAGTGGAAGTAATAAAATTACACAGCCATGTAATAATTCATTTTGTGTTCATGCACCATGTCCAATTTCTCTTATGTTAACCTTTCACCTGCATATTATCACTCACGTTATTAATTTAAACAAACAGATGCTCATTTTATTTTGTTTTTAATTACCTGAGGGCTCTGGCATGATTATTTATGCCCCTATCTTAATAATATGTAAGTTGAGAATGTTGTTGTTACAAAAAAGTACTCAATAAATATTGTTACTTCAAAATAAATATATTGGAGTTTATTAATTTACTCTACCATTTGAAAGTGTGTGAGAAGATACAAGCACATAAAGTATTGCAGAAATAAAATAGAATTATGAAATAAACCAAATAGCTCTTTATCAAGCTTATACAACCACTGAAGGCATATGTTTGTGTAGGGTGGTGTAAGGGACATTTTAATCAGCCAGCTGTTTGCGAGTGACCAATCCGTCCTTTTCTGAATGTGGTTGCATTGATTGATAGATGATATGATGATGGTAATTATATGCTTCCTTGGCATTCAAAGGACTGAGTTTGTAAAGATGGAATTGATGAACAGATAACATAGCTTCTTATCTGCAATATTCTATGTTCCTACATATCTATACATGTAGAGAAGTGAACTGCAAGTAACTAAGGCCAAAGGTGTATTAAATATTGTACAGATCTTACTTAAAACTCTATGGTTGAAAAAGGAAAAGGATATTCTTATAAAATGAATGACTTTTTCTTTATTACAATAGGAAAATAGTTTGGCACTAACTATGCAGTATCTTCTTTTCCTGAAAATGCTCCAAATTCTTTATTCAATATTTGTCTAGCAATATGTAAGTTTTGTTCCAACACTTAAGAGCATGAGGTGATGTAAACATGTATTCATCTTTTTTCTCTTTCAGTTTATTTTATGTTTTTAAAGATGATTTTCTGAATACAAATGAGGAACAATTAACAGAGCCTAAAAATGTTATAGCTCAGTGATGGTCATGTTTATTTCATTTGTTTACCTTTTCTGTATTAATATTTAATTTTTGCAAAGTTATCAATCATTTGGTTTATTTTATAGTTTGCTTCCTCGGTTCATAATTCTTGAGCCTTTTCCTCACTACTTTATTCAAAGAAACTGAAACTAATAATAATTTTTATTCATAGTACAAATCAATTTCCAGTGGTCATAATTAAGAAAATACTCTGATTCCTATTTGCCATAGCTCTACAGAGATTCTGTTGATTATAGCAAAAATAACTTCTTTTTTAATTTCTTTAATTTCTAGTGGTTTCTATTTAGAGAGTGATACTGTTAAAAACTGCCACTAAGGCTCTATTACGTTTCTGCTGGGGGGTTTAACTTATTAGATTTGGACCTAACCTTATCAAACGAGCTTCTAACTAATGATTATACTCCAAAGACCACTTCTACACTAATTGGCTTTCCCTGTTTAATTGTTTTAGAAAATTGATAATTTAGTAGAAATATAATAAGCCTGCAATATTTTAGATAATTTGGCCCCTTTGCGGTCTTTAGAGGGTTCTCAGTTAATAGAAAATTGGAGTGCACATTGTGAAATTTAGGTCTTGCTTTCAACATGTGATTTGTAGAGACTGTATAAGGAAGAATTTCATAATACTAAGATCCCTAGTTGAATAATATATATTTTTAAATTTTAAATTGAATAACTATAATAATTCAAAGACATCTTTGAGGATTTTAAATATAATAATGATATTTTTAAGACTTTAAAAATATCTTTATTTCCAGTTAAAATAAATATGTATTTCTGTCTTATACTTAATTAAATTAAACTTGATATCATTGTCCAGCTTTATTTTCTGTGGCTATAGCAGCAGCAGTTTTCTGATTTATTGATTCATGTGTCTAGTGGGCCATGTGGACATAACAGTTTGAAAATTCCTGAATTACTGTAATATGTTTGTTGATGCTGCTCAGTTTTGAACCTCAGATGCAAAGGGGCTCCAAATGTTTTACCTAACATTTGTAAATGAAGCTTCAATATATTCTAGAAGGTACTTGATGCACTGTCACACAACGGCTTTTATGCCCTTGCTCCCATTGGAATATTGGCTCCACAAGGTCAACACAAGACACTACAGTGTTCCCAATCTTCCCAGTGAATTAATTTATTTTTCCAAGAGTTACCTGGGAATAGAAAAGTCAGAGTTCATGAACCCAGCAACATAAATATTGTAACTATATCAAGAATGTTTGTTTTTTAAAAATACATATGTGCTATATTAGGACATAAAACAAAAACAAAGATAACCAGCAACAAGATAGAAAATAATGCTGTTAAGTGAGTGATGGAATGAGAATAGATTGTGTATTCTGCCTTTTTTTATTTACCTTAGTGAAATGGGGAAAAATACTTGCTTTAAGAGAGAAGAATGGGGGCTTTTAGCCTAATGATTCATATAATTCTGTATATGCACACAAAAGCTAAAATTTGAACTTAATGACAAATATAAAGAGCTCTTAAAATCATACTTTTGTGTTAAGCACATAATAGCAGTAAGGTATTATTCAACATGTTCGAAACAATAGGCCTACTTCATAAGAACAAATTAAAGATTAACATACTGATCATTTTTACGAGAAAATTATTATGTTTTTGCAGGTCAATTTTTGTCCTTGGTAGGTGATTCTACAAATTTAGACATACATTTTCTTTCCTTAGCCTACTTAAAGGCTCAATTCTCAATAGCAAATTTAGTTCTTCATACTTTAAAGCAACCCCAAAATGGCAAAAACCAGTATCTAGAACTGTGACTAACAGACGGGCAGCTGTGATGTAGATGTACTTTTCAATGTACAGCATGTGCCCGTGGGCCCGCACCCCAAGAGACCCCAGCTAATCGCAAACCCAGTGAATGCCATCAATAAAGGAGAAAGTGAAGTTAATTACAGGCTCCTGTTCAGCGTCCGTTTGCTGCTGGTGGCCCATTAGAATGAATCAGTCCTCAAATAGAGAATAGATTGACAGAAATTTTATAAACTTTTCCCTCCCCATGTCTTCCTTCTATAATAAGTGCCTGCTGTACACTGGGAAAGTGATTAAATATCAATTTCATGAAAACCTGGGAATAATGTTTAAAAGACTAATGAGACACTATTTTTACTGCTTAGGTACTGTGACTTCCTCATGAGTCAGAAGAAAGCCTGTCATTCTAATTAGTCATCATTTGGCTAGATTTTTTTTCTTTCTATCTTAAAGGTCCATAATTGGGTTATTTATGAACTTTAAACTTAGTACCTCCATGGGAAGAATGTTCTTATAAAATCAATATGATTGCCATGTTATAATTCTTTTTATTTCTCATGCCAAATTTAGCACCAACTTTATTATTAGCACCAACAAATATCACTCATAATAAATCTCTTTCAACAGACTTTATTGTCAACATACAACTTGCTTGTTAAAAGTTGTTACAAAAATATCTGAGAATCTTCTCTTGTACCAAAATTATGACTATACTTTAATATTTAGTATGTACTTCAAATTGTTGTTCCAATTATTCTGTTTGAATGAAAAAAGCACATTACATATCGTACAATAATACCTGAAGTTGAACTAGTTCCTAGCAAAGTACAAGCATACTTGTTCTTTTTTCAACACTAAGATGAACTATTTGTGTTGATGAAATGGTCTAATTTATTTATGTATTTTTTATGTATTTGGCACAGGGTCTCACTATGCAGCTAAGACTCATAGTGATTCTGCTGTTTTCAGCCTCCACAGTGCTGGGATTACAAGCACAAACCACCATGCTTGATCTTGGTGGCTGGCTCAGCGCACCTGGGGACAGGGCTGGTGTGGCATGTGGTGCCAGGGATCAAACCCAGGCCCCTATGCTTGCCTAAGCAAGTGAGTAGTCCACTGAGCTATCTTGCTGGCCGAAAATGGTCTAATTTCAAGAGAATTTGAACACTATGTTTTCCTGATCTCAGATCTGTAATGATCAGCTTAAAAAGAGTTACAGAGCAAAGAGATTTTCACAGAGATGCCTGGCTTTCTGTCTGCCCCACAAAGGCAGAAAGAGATTTTTTATGCTTTCTAAATAATTGCACAATATCTCTGATAAAGTAAATGTATCATATTGTTTCTTAACATTGGTGGTACTTGATGACGGAAAATCATCCTCGTTCTCTCATCCAAGGCCTTGTAGTGTCTGTATGATGACCTCATGAAGATGAAATTATATTTAGCATCATCCAGGTTTTAGTGGATTTTTAAGCCTAAATTAGAAGCAATGTGAACATTTACCAAATTGCTTGTTAAAGTTACCCATCAATCCATTGAGAATATTTTGCATACAGGCATGACTGACATTTGCTTTTTCTTCCAGCCTTGTGCTAGTTAGAACATATTTGAGAATATCATCAGAATCTCAGCAAAGTCTTTGATAAAATTCTTGAAAGGAGGACAGTGTTATAGTTTTTATACCAAATTATCCTGGCCCCTTAATGAATCTGGATGTTCACCCAATTAATTTTTTAATGAATATTTTCTTTCAACCCACATTTTTCATTCTATCATAAGTGTATTTGGCATGGTTTTGAAAAAATACTTTGCAGAGAACACTACAAATACTTATGAGGTTATAGAGTATAAAAAATCCTTTTATAAAATACCCTTGGTTTCTGTTAAGTATTCAGATACTTTCTGGATTGGGTAAGGCATTTAGGTAAAAGTATGGTTCACACAACATTAACCAGTACAACTCATGTGGATTGTTAGAGCTAGTATACTTTTTTTTTTTTTTTTTTGAACCGAGGATTGAACTCAGGCCCTTGCACTTGCCAGAGAAGCACTTATTTTACTAAGCCATCTCCCCAGCCCTAGTATACGTTTTGAATTTGAAAACCAAGAGTCATAAAAATGTTCCAGATAAAAATATATATAATGTGTTGTATATTTTATATTGTGTATATGTATAACTTTTGTATGTGTTTACACTGTCCATTGATGATTTTAGTAATCTACTAAACTTTGATGTATGTTGAGATGTAGGAATGAATGTCCCCCCACCAATTCACTTTTTCCTTTGAGTTATCATATAATTATATAACAACTATGAGAAAAGTTTCAGGTGTCTAATAAGGTAAGTTGTATATAACAACTATGATAAAAGTTTCAGGTGTCTATTGAATGACTTCTCTGCTTTTATATACAAGAAGCTAAAGTTCAATATGTTTTTGAAAAATGTCTCACGGTTTTGAATTACATTAATTTTCATTCACAAGCTTGTGATCTCCATTTCTTTAAAAACCTTGAAACTCAAGTTCAGTACCTCATTTAAAATCTCACAGTATCCTGTGCTTTGAATTAAACTCAAAATGAATATATGAAATACATTCTCAATTATAGTGTAAAACTCAAACAATAGAGACCTAAGTGTGCTTTTAATTTTTAGTAAAAATTTTCATGCTATCCTTCCTATACATCTAATGTTAACTACCTTTTCCTCATAAGAAGAAAAATGTTATAAACTTTTCAGAGTATTCAGGATTTTAGAATTACCTCATACAGGACTGAATCAAATTCACTTAATCAAGTACTGCCAAAGAGAATAACTACATTCTTATTACTTTGAACCTGTGTGAATAGTAAATTAAAGGATTTAATAAGGATATTAGATGTACTTCATTAGTTAAAACTTAATTTTTTAAACTGCAAAAAGTACATTGATTTATTTTTGTTTCTTACAGTAAGCATTTCAATATTTTTAATAAAATATAAAATTTTAAAAACAGTACTTAGAAGTATAGGACATTGGTTAACAAAAAGAAAAAAAACTGCTAAATTACCAGATACCAACTATAAAAGAAGAGGAATGTTTAATTCTATGACTGACTGAAGAAATCAATCAATTCCACCTGTACTGTATGGCTATGCTAACTTGTATTCATTATTTTACAATTTCAATGATATAGAGAAAAACCACACAAAAACTGTTAAAGAATAAGAACGACTATGCTGATGGATATGATTTGGCATTTGTAAAAATTGTTTTTGTCTAAGCATTTTTATATATATATTTTTTCATTTCAGGGAAAGAAGCACCAAATTTGCTTAAAGCAAGGCCAATTATTTTTTTAAGAAAATTTTTAATGGCTAATAAATGGGAACTGTAGAGAACAGCGGTATTTGGATGCTGAATGAATGTTGATTTGTTATTTGCTTCATGTTCCAATCCTGTATCTCCTTTTGTCTTTATACCCTCAGAAAACACAATCAAGATGTTCTAATCGCTTTTGAATTCTTAGGATTACTAGCAAGTGTACAATATATTATGACCAGATGTTCAGCTTAGCAGGAAGTCCCACTAAAGACGTGAAATCCTGACCCATTCCAGAAAATGTATAGCATCTGGCATGTTTGAAGTAGAAGTGCTCTCATTCATTCATCGGCAGAATTGTACTCTTGTGTGTTTAGATGCTATGACTCACTTTTCTGGGATGACTTCACTCAGTTTTTCTCATGAAAAACAGCTTAGAAAAATTGTCAGTAAAAATATATAAAGCAGAGAAACAGCGTGTATTAAGACCATGTCTGACAACAGTTTTCTCCCAATTTCAATTGTGCATTAAAAAGTGGCATTAACAGGATACCATAGTTTCTTTTCAGACCTTTCCCACCTGTAGGTTATAGAACAATTTGAATTGAAAAAAATTGGTTAATTTACTGCTCTGATTTTTACAAGATCCCTATTGTTCTGTAGGGTACAATTACAATTGCCTTAACCTGTTTTATTTCAAAATGTCAATTAAGAACATAGCCATAAATCTGTTTTTTTTTTCATACTGAGTTGTTTTCTAAATACTTGTAAAATTTAGGTCTGAATTATGACAGCTGAGTTCTACTTATACTTCCTCATCCCCTTGGACTGTAGTTTCATTATATATAAGTAGTAACTTATTTTATTTGAAGTTATAAGCCAATATTAAATGATTAAAAGTCTTCATTGGAAGAATCTGATATTAAGAAGTAGCATCAGTAGGATTTGACAAGGTAGAATAAAGGTGCTATTAAAAGTTTTCCTGACGTTTTTCAAATCTCTTCAGCTATTTCACAAATTCATGTTTTGCTCTCAGATGTTTGTCAGATTTAATTTTCATTGAAAATCACAGAACAGAGAGACAGGCAGATACAAAGAGAAAGAGTAGAGAAGAGACAGAGGGGACAGAGAGAGAGAGAGAGAGAGAGAGAGAGAGAGAGAGAGAGAGAGAGAGAGATTGAGATAGAAAAATGAGAGAATGCCATAGTCACTGTTGAAAGATCTATTTATGGTAAGATGTAATTTTTTTAGTTAGCTGAAATTTTTGAAAAGTTAAATATGTAAAACAATTTTGATAAACAACAAATATGATGGAAGCCCATGGAAAGTAGAAATAAATAAAATTAAAATGAAGAGATACGGAAGAAATTCAATGATATGTGATTTGAACTTAAAAATAATTTGATTAGAAATATAGGAAATAAAAGTGAAGGAGCACCTATGCACATCCAAGACAGTCAAAGTGGGTTTAGAAATCTTTGGTGGATGGAAGAAAAAACTTGAAACTATTAAATGTTATCAAATGCAGGGCCGGGGAGATGGCTCAGGGCTGAGTTCAATCCCTGGTTCCGCCAAAAAAAAAAAGGAAAATAAATGTTATCAAATGCAATCCTCCAACTGTCTATAGTATATTAAATACTCACTTTTGCTGTATTATAACCAATGATAAAGCACTAAGTTTTTCCAGCCATTTGTTTTGTTCACTACTTCCTCAAACAGAAATAATAGTGTGTACAGTATATTCCAACACATGTCTTTAGGATTAGGTGTAACAACTGAAAGAACCTCTGGTTTAATCAAGGTAAAACTTAACACCATGTTGTCATGGAGATCATGATGTATTCCAGGACTCCTGAGACAACATTAGTAATGCTACACATTTGAGATCCTTCTGACTTTTATTCACTAAAAATGGATTTAATTGCAATGAGATTAAAAAGGGAAGGAGAAGGAATTAAGAACATCTTCTGCTTTTAGAGACATTTCCTCAAAGTTGTAATCCATTCTGTTTTCACAGCCCATTGGTCCCAATTTTCTTGTTCACACACATACTACCTACAGGGACGATGGATATCATCACTGGATTTTTTTGCAAATGGCCACGCTATCTGCTCACAAGCAGGTGGTGTGCTATTATGGAACTGGAAAGTAGGATTTTTCAGACAAATACAACATCTATCACATATGTACATCAATATCTCAGTTCACATATGCTTCAGAAGCATATGTTAAAACGTTTTGCTTCCATTCATGAACTCCATGTCAGGTGCTGTACATGGCCATGGCCGTCTCTCCCGAACTGTGGAACAAACTGGGTTTATGAACAGAGGTAGCAGTGTATTACAAAAATATTCTGCTGACCCTTATGAGAGGATGCTGGAAGAACTATGTACTTTCAGTGTACAATTGGAATATATTGAAATTAGTGAAAGAAAAATTAAGGATGTTTAATGTAAATTATTTCATAATTCCTGAACTTCTAATGTTTTTTAAAAAAGATATTGAAGGGGGCTGGTGAGATGGCTCAGTGGTCTAAAGCACCTACTTAGAACAAGCTTAGCAAAGTACAAGGGACCGCGGTTCAATCCCCCAGCACCACATGCCAGCCAGCCCCGCCCCCTGGTGGGCTGAGCTGTTCACACACACAAATAAATAAATAAATGAATAAATGAATAAATAAATAAATATTAAAAAAAAAGATATTGAAGGGGCTGGAGAGATGGCTTAGTGGAATAAGTGCTTCCCTGGCAAGTGTGAGGGCCTGAGTTCAATCCCTGGTTCCACCAAAAAAAAAAATAAATAAATAAAATAAAAAAGATATTGAAATGTTTGGAACAACTGAAAATCACCAATTAATATTATACCCTATCTGTGTTTTTATATGTAATGAGACCTCATTATTTGTTATTGCTATAGAATATTTTATATGTATATTCCACAATTAATTTGTCCTTTTATTATAAATATTTGTATTGTTTCTAAAAATATTATACTCTATGTGGAATTTATATGTAACATGCTTATAATACTGCTTTTAGGAAAAAATGGGCAATTTTCCCATTTCTATCCCAATCTTTTTATTGAGACAGGCTCTATCTATGTAGTTCTGGCTGGCCTTGAACTCACTCTGTAGTCCAGGCTGGCTTCAAACTCAGGGCAATGCCCCTGCCTCTGCCTCCCAACTGCTGGGATTACAGGTATATGTCACCACATCCAGCCTTTATTCTAGTTTTAATTGGAATTTTCAGTGTTTTTAATCAACAAATCCAAGTGAATCAACCATGATTTTCCCAAACACAAGTTTGTCACTTTAAATAGAAACACAGCATTAGAAAGTTACTAAAGTCTGTAAAATAGAATGAATAAATCATGAAGCTGCAATATAATTTTGTGCCCTTTTTAGAACCTCATTTCTGAATGCAATCTAGACTTTGAATAGGTTTACACTGCCAGCGAGATTGCTCCACTTATGATACTTTCCATTTTCTAAAGTCATTTTATTGTGAATCGTCATCCCCAGTTTTAGGGGAATGAGTTCAACTTAATTACTCTTATATGCAGTATTCTATCTGACAAAATTTTGAGTTTAGCAGTTGTAAATAATTTTAAAAGCAATGATTATAAAGGGTGAGTCAAAAATGTGTCCCTGAGAGCCACCAAAAGAATACAGTTAGATTTCCTTTGTGTTCTTTTAGATGCGGATACATGTAGTTTTGTGTGTGTGTGTGTGTGTGTGTGTGTGTGTGTGAGTGTGTGTGTGTGTGAGAAAGAGAGTGAGTGTGTGTGAGTGTGTGTGTGTGTAGGGTTAAAATGCAGGTAGTTCTAAGGGAAACTTTCTCACATTGAATGACATTCGTTGACTTAAAAATTGCCTTATTTTGCTCATTTTACACTGCATTTACCTAGTTTAGAATACTTTCCTCTAAATGTAGAGAACTATTCAGCCACCTATATGAATCCCACCTATACATACGGAAGTGCTGTCTCTCAATGAGCACCCATTCTTCTATCCCTGCACCAAAATGGACCCCAGTTCAAACATCTGTCTCTCACGTCATCACAAATCTCCTGTTTGCAGTTTCCACAAATAATCCCCAATCCGCTCCAAACTTACTCTTGTTCAAGTACAGTGTCATCTTCCATTTAAAATGCCCCCCAACTCTCAAGTAGCCTAGTTGGGAACATGAAGGTCACTGTGCTTCACTTTCACCCTGCATCCAACTGTTTTCTACGGGATTGGAACAGGGGTCCGTGTGTCTTCCGCTTTTCAGTCTTGTGCTGGTGAAAATTCACAGGGCGGTTAAGATCGATTTAAAGGAGTAGAACAGAATGGGACCAAAAGCAGAGTAGCCAGACGGCAAGAGTCAGCACAGATGGAAAGCTAAAACCAAATTATCAGGGACAGAATAGAACATTTGGTTAAGACAAACACATGATGGGAGGAAGGGATTTCCATTTATCTTCTTTTCTCTGTTCTGTTTCTTACATATATTCTTGATTAATATTAACTTCAGGGATCTTGCAAATTAAAAAAAATCCAACAAAAACCGTGTATGTACCAATAAAAATTTGAAAATGCTAATGTTTAACGTTTACTATTTTTATCCCCAGTTTCATATTTCTTTTAAGGCAATTACAACATGGATTTTTTTTCTATTTTTATGAATTCAAGAAACATTCAGAATTCTAATGTATAAACTAAGTCTAACATGTTACTTTGAGTTTTCATTCTGTTTAGAATTTTGGTATTAAGAATTCCCTTAAAAGTTGAAGATATAGGTAGCTGCGATACTGTACACATATAATCCCATCACTTGGGAGGCTGAGGCAAGAGGATCCCTGTGAGTTAAAAGCTTACCTAATGTGTATACTAAGTTCAAATCCAGCCTGAAGAACATAGTGAAACCCTCTATCAAAAGACAAAACACAAGTTTAAGAATATAAAAGAAACAGTGAACATAAGTAATTAAATTTGTATAAGTATTGGGGAATAATGATGTAATATGGTTACTTAGCAACTTTGAATACATCTTTTTTTTTTATCAGGGATCAAACTTAGAACCTTGTGCTTCCTAGGCAGGTGCTTATGCCACTGAGCTACCTTTCCAGCCCTTGAATACATCTTGAAATTAAGCAAGATCAAGCACAGTGCTTAACGTCCATAAGAAAATTATTTAACAGTAACAGTGATAGTACTGGAAGTAAATACAGTGTTGCATGGCATAAAACATAATAGAAATTGTGTAGGCTAGGAAGCACAGATGATTCTGTTTGGGGTTCATAGATATAACAGGATCTCACACACACTGGTGGATTAGAAAGAGGTTACTATAACATTTTACCAGCAGAAAAACTGCCTCCGTGATGCTGTATTATTCTGCGAACTTGAACTAAAGTTTTGACTCTAATCTCAATCTTCATTCAGGCTTCCATTTTTTTCTAAGCTGACCAAAGTCACAAGGTTCTTCTAAACATAGAAATATTTGTATCTGTTCCCAACATCCTGTATGTTGTTCAAGTACTAGCCATCATTGCTAATGCCTCCTCTCTGTTACTGTCCTTACTTAATGACTCAACCCAGATTTCTCCTGGCCTCTTCTTTGACTGTTTGATGCTCATGGTCTTGATTCTCCAATTAACCTTGTCACTGGGCTTGACCCTGAGGAAAGGGTCTCAGTCCATCCCATTGACATTGTGCTAGTGATTCAGGAATAAAAGGTAATGCAGAAACTGCTACTGTCAAGGCAAAGGACGTTGGTAATGTGAATAAAGATGGTAACTTTGTGAAGCGCAAGAGAATTGTTCAGAAAAGGGCTGATTCAGCCTCTGATTCACTAATTAATTTTTTAAAGACAAAAGTGTCACAGAGCCCAAGAGGTCATGGAACTGAACATTCTTTATTCTCCTTCAGTAGCAAAGAAGAAAATAGAAGCAAACAAACAAAAGCTTGATTATACCAGAGACCTTCCCAGAAAAGTACATCTCACCTATCTTCTGGAGTTAGTAATTAGTCAGCTGCAAGTTCAGCATAGCAGTATTGGGGAGTAAAAATTGGTTATTATCATGCCCTTTGGCCCAAGCATACTAACACAGGGAAGTTGATATAATGTTAATTATATTTATATTCAAGAATGTTTCTATATTAGTATAACTTAAAGATCCATTATTCGATGTTTTATGTTTTTTTCTTGGCTAGAAACCCCAAGTGTTAAGAGAAATATTTGTCAAAGCTTCAGTCACAGAACACTTTAATATTTACTTTCTGAAAACAGTCCACCGCTGCTGAGGATCAATTTTCAACCATTGAAACATCATGATGAAATAAAATAAAACATTTACCACGTATAAAGGTAATGTAAAGATTAAATTCTAAGACTAAATACACTGTATAAGTGGACACTTTTTTCATTTATACCAGTTAATACTGTAACTCTAAGAAACTCAAAGGGGTATTTTTATTAAAAAAGAGTATAATCAAATTTGGTTTTACAAATTAACTTTTGATTTAAGTAGTTATATGTTTTGTTGTTGTTGTTTGTTTGTTTTGTTTGCTACCAAGGAACAAACTCAGGAGCTTGTGAGTGCCAGTCAAGTACTTAGGCCACTGAGCTGTCTCTCTAGCCCAAAGTAGTTACTTGTGCATTGAGTAAAACTTTCTATATCTTTGTATTTTTCTTTGATTATATTATATGCTTACTAATGTGTTACAAACCATTAAGATTTCAATTGTTTCTTCATAATTTTGGCATTCTTCTCTTAAATATTTGTGAGTTTGTTTAAATTTTAGCTTCCTGGAATAAATATAAAAGTCTACTTTCCTCATTTTAATTTACTAGTGTAGTAATTGCCAATAAATTTTAGCATATTTTTAACAAATAGTATTTTTAATCTGATACTTAAATAGTGTTTAAAATACTATTAAAATTTAGCATGAATTTTTGTCACAGCTAATTCTTACAAAACATGGTTAAGTTCATTCAGCATATATTAAAAATAGAATGAGGACTAAAATGAGCACATCTTAATGATTACTGTACTGGAAAAACTTGGTATTCTTAAATATAAAAGCACAGCTCTACAGTCTTTTTAAAAGACACTTCTGGTTTTATAAAAAGGTAAAGCAATTTCATTGATTATTATTGGGAGGGGAGGGTTTAGTAACAGTCACAAGAAGTGTTATTATCAAGTTCTTCAATTTGTGAAAAATAATTTTAAATTACATACAATAAAAAACAAAGAACAGAAATAAAGTAATCAATAGATGATAGAATATCCTTGTGACTGCTTCACTGAGGAAATACTGGAAGGAAGATCCAAAGACCAAGAGTAAATCCATGAGTGGGGCATTAGAAGAGAAGAAAAGACATCAAGGACTTTATCTGAAAGAATTCAAATCTTGTTAATAAATAAAATCATTGACAAACTTTTCTCAGAAAAAAAATTTAATGTATTTAGTACAGGGTCTACAGGGTCTGACTACGTAGATCCAACTCATAGTGATTCCCTGTTTTCAGTCTCGCAAGCTCTGGGATCGCAGGTGTGCCACCATACTCAGTCTTAGTCTCAGTGCACCCTGGGGGCGGGCCAAAACCTGGTCGATGCCACCGCCTAAGCATGTGCTTTAGTCCGCTGAGCTATGTGACCAGTTTTTTTCTCAGAACATTTTAGAGAAAAGAACAGCTTTTAAAGCATTTATTGGTGATTAGCAGAGAATCTGGGCTTTCAGCAACTACAGATAAAAACTCAGAATTCCACGAAATCAATAAGGTAGAGGAACATATATTTAACTACAATTAGTGGATCTCCATGGGAATCAGAAAGAAATCAGTCAAATCTGGAAGAAGACAAATTGATTTTATTCCTACAAACTCAATATTCTAAGTAACACACCATATGTTTATATTTTTTCTAAGTAACAGTATTTAAAGCGATCTACATATATGTTTTTATTAGTTTATCAATTTATCAATGTATTTCTCTGAACAGTTAGCCATAATACATACTTTAGAGGTCAGTAAACTT
The DNA here is from genome assembly GCF_000260255.1 of Octodon degus. Taxonomy (NCBI): domain Eukaryota; kingdom Metazoa; phylum Chordata; class Mammalia; order Rodentia; family Octodontidae; genus Octodon; species Octodon degus. The sequence continues at coordinate 2,380,770 of NW_004524598.1, forward strand.
AGTATATGAAATAGTAAACACAATGGTTTGGATGTAGTTTATCTTGAAGGTCTTTTGAGTTACAGGCTTGGTCTCCAGTCTAGTGATGGGAGAATGATGGAAGATTTAAGAGGTGAAGCCCAGTGAGATGTCCTCAGGATACTGGGGAAGCTACCCTGGGATGGACCAAAGGAGCTGTCCTGGGATCCCTATGCTCTTGTGAGGGTAAGCTGTTCTTGTAGCAGTCCAGCTCCTAAACTGTTGCCAGGCTTTCTGTTCCATGATGTGTTCTCTGGATCCCACATGTAATGCCACTGTTGCCATCTGCTTCTAGGTTTTTCCCAAAGGCCAATTCAAGGAGGCCACCCCTTATTAGTTTTCATTCACCAATGCTGAGTTAAACAAATCTTGTAAACTGAATCTGTGTCAGGTGTTTTGTTATAGTAAAGAAAAATAGACTACTGCAGTAAGATCACTAAGCAGCTCATTGGATATTCCAGGATACATAGATTTGTATTGTTTTCCATTTCAAAGATTTTGTTCTTACCTTGCTAAAAAACTTCTGCTTCATTACACCAACTTCTCACCTTGTGTTTACCAGCTTTGTTCAGTGAACTGACAGCAATGAAGCATGTATGATTTGTTGACTATAACTATGCTTTTTTTTTTTTGGAACTGGGGATTGAACTCAGGCCCTTGCACTTGCCTGGGAAGCGTCTATTCCACTGAGCCATCTTCCCAGCCCCTAACTATGCCTATATTAATAGTGAAGTATAAATAATTCTTATTGTGTGATGTAACTGCAATCATTTTCGATTAATGCTACTATTTTTATAAAGTCTCAAGTTGGAGCATGCTTCCAAGTATAGCTTCATATACAGTGATATCTTCCCTGTGTCTATGTAGAAATCAATATTCTGCTTCCAGGATGAGAAGGCTTAGAAACTTACAATATACCAAAATATACTTCGAATAGGGCTAATTTTTAACTCAAATTAAGTTAATTAAACTTAACTGAGTCATGAGGCAAATTGCTCTACACTATTTGTTTCCTAAAGGAACCCACTTAATTATAATAGAACCAAAGTTCAATATGGTGCTACAAAGAACAAAACTGAAAAATGAGGCTCTTGGCAAGTCTAGAAAAGGTCCAGGATTTCTTCTAATCAAGTCATTGTAAGTATAAGAAGAAAAAATAAAGTGTGTCATAACAAGATTGCAAAGTATTTAATTGAGAGGAAAATCAAGTATTCTCCACAAGGGAAGAGTTTCAGGAAAAAGAATGAATTCGTTTACCAGTCTCCAAAGGCTTTCTTTGATGAATAAAGCACACAGTTCTTGCTGTAAAGATAAAAATAAGATTCAAGATATTGAAGATCTGATTTTTTGCTTAGATTAACTATTTGAAAATTAGGAAAATCTTTATTAGAACTAATCGAATCAAATTTAAAGATTGTGTTTCACAAGAGAAATACTTATCTAGGAAATTTATCTTGTCCAATACTTTCAAGCTTTAGCACTCTGTTTATAGATATGGTTTTATGTGTAGCATGTATTTATGCATAACATTTTTTCATAATTTATTAACCATTTTTAGACTCATAAATGTCTTATAACAGCTACATTTGTTTTTATAATGAGCTTTTGCAAAGTGTAGAATTTGAACAGATCGGATGGTGTTGCCTGCTCTGGTTTACCACTGCCATCATTTCTACCAACATGTTAGGGTCTTGATGACCTTGACATCCTCAACAGTAATCACCACTTCTAAACATCATTGCCTTTATAATTACTAGAGTTAAGGTAGAGATATCCATATGTGCTCACATTTAACTGATTTTTAACAAGAAAGAGAAGTGCCAGGAAGGCAGCTCAGTAGAGTAAGAGCTTGCCTGCCAAGCACAAGGTCCTGAGTTCAATCCCCAGTACTGAAAAAAAAATTCTATTTTGTGAATATAAAATGTTATTGATTGTATATTTGATTATTATAATTAAAATGAAACAATATGCATCCATGGCTTTGTAAAGCCTCACTATAGTTAATAACAAATGATTAACCACTGAATTGATCACTTGGTTTATTGCAAACATTTTACGTTCCCTGTCTCATATTCACCTAAAATTGGTTCGGGATGATCATTTCCACTTTACCAAGGGAAAAATAGAGCCTGAGAATGTAATAGTAATCTGCCTAATTCACAGAGCTGAACTATGGGCGAGGAAGGCTAACGTGCTGCCTGAACTTCGGTCTCCAGCGCTCTGTGCAGTCAGTACCTGTGTTGCTGTGAGACAGGAGCATGCGCGGGGGATGGAACAAAGGGGAGAAAACTCACATTTCAAATATGAGTTTAACAATTTTGTGATCTAATTATTTGTGACACATCTGTTTAAAGGAGTTGCTAAGAGCCAGGTGAGATAGATCAGCAGTCTAAGACGCCTGCTTAGACGAGCTTAGGCAGGTGCAGGGGGCCGCGTTTCAATCCCCTGCACCACATGCCGCACCAGCTGTGCCCTCAGCGTGGGCTGAGCCAGTCCCAAAAATTAAAAAAAAAAAAAAAAATTAAAAGAGTTGCTAAATCTTGGAAGCAGCCTATATGCTTTCAGCAGATGAACGGATAAAGGAAATGTGGTATGTAGATAAAATAGAGTACTCCTGGGCCATAAAGGTAAACTTAACTTGCTTGTAGGGAAATGGACGCACCTTGAGACCATAATGCTTAATGAGAACAGCAGATACAAGCATTTAAGGTTTGCATGGTTTCTCCTAAATGAGAAACCCAAACAGCAAGTACGGGCAAATCAAAGGGCAAAATAAGAGACAGATGATAGAAAACAAGGTCTTTAGAGAAGGGAAGGGGACCAAGAACTGAGGGTGAGTGGAAGGAGGGAGAGAATATGGTGATAAAAAATTGTGCCGTGTTATGTGCATGCATAAGCTCCCCACGAGGAATGCAGCCGAGAAGTACTCCAAACATGCGTTAATCAAAGAATAAAAACTAGAACTACAAACAAAACGAAACACGACAGACTTCCCTGTTTGTCATAGAAAAATAATCACAAGCGGAATCATACAGGAAGGACTCAGTCTCTCGCACTCGACTCCTAGATTCCAATCCTAGCTCAAAAAGTTGCCTTCTTAGCCTTGGGACTCTGATGCAATAAATTCCTTATTTGTAAAAACAGCATTCTAACACTACTGAGAATATGGGGATTTTTAAAAGGATTAAAAGATAAAGTCACACAAAGTGGATAGTGCTTAGTAATATAGTCTATTATTAGATCTTTAAAAGTTTTTAAAAATTTTTTAAAGAATACAGAAAAAACAAAAAGCAAAGAAAAACAAAACAAAACAAACAAACAAACAAAAAAATCCCTAGGGGCTGAGGAGATGGCTCAGTAGAATAAGTGCTTCCCTGGCAAGCACAAAGGCCTGAGTTCAATCCCCGGTTCTGAAAAAAAAAA
>NW_004524598.1:2384310-2393912 GCF_000260255.1 Octodon degus
AAAGAAAGAAAGAAAGAAAGAAAGAAAGAAAGAAAGAAAGAAAGAAAGAAAGAAAGAAAGAAAGAAAGAAAGAAAAAATAATACAGGGCTGGATGGATTAATCACTTTTGAAACTTTTATTGTTATTTGTTTCTTAATAAAATTATTTAAAAATAAAGAATACAGGGCTGGCGAGATAGCTCAGCACACTAAGAGCCTGAGTTGGCAGGCACACAGACCAGGATTCCATCCTTGGACCCTCAGGTCCCCGCGGTCCCACCCCTGGGGCGTGCTGAGCCAGCTACCAATTCTGGGCATGAAGGTACACGCCTGTAATCCCAACACTGGGGAGGCTGAAAACAGGAGGATAAGTAGAAATCTGATCTGCATAGTGAGATCCTGTACCAAGTACAGAAATGAAAAAATATATAAAATGGTAAAAATAATTTAGAAGTAATGCAAAATTTCATTAACAAAAGTAATAGGAATTCAGCAATCGTTTTATTGCATAATCTTATCCTCAATTGTTTAGACTAACAGACACAAACCTGAAAAATTGGTTTTAAAATGTTATAAGAAATTAAAAAGGAAAAATAAAAAATAAATTTTAAAAAAGTTTTAAGCATTAACTGTTACTTTCACTAGACAAGCAAAAATCAGCAGTACAGTTATCCAAACCATATATGTATGCATACATACATAAATATACCTTTTCTCCTTTCTTCTTTTGTCCTTTTCCTCATTCTGGTTTTTCCTTTCCAATGAACAGCATTTATTGTTTCCCTTTCACAGCATTTATTACAGCTTTCAGATTTTATTTACTTTTTCAGGTTCTTTTACTAACAAGACAATATGATGTTTACACATGCAAGTATGATTTACTTCACTTAAAAGTATGGTCTCTAGGGCTAATGATATAGCTTAGCATCTAAAGCACCTTCTTAGGCAAACTTAGGCAAGTGCAGGGACTGAGGTTAGATCCCTGGCACCACATGGTATGCCAACCCCACCCCAAGGATGGGCAGAACCAGAAAAGAGAATGGCCTCTAGTTGCATCCATTACTGATAAAAGCCTCAAATTTATCCTTTCTTATTGCTGAGTAATACTCCCTTGTGTAAAAATATCACATCTTCTTTATCTATTATTCAGTTGATGGACATTTGGATTGTTTCCATGATCTGGTATGGCAAATTGTGCTGCTATACACATGGTTGCAAATGAATAGCTGTGGTATGTTTTCAGTTCTTCCAGAAAAAATGCTCAGGAGGGGAACAGGTTGGTTGAATGGGACCTCAATCCTAGCTTTCTGAGTAATCTACACATGAGTTCCATAATGGTTGTACGTGTCTACACTTCAACCAAGAATGGAGAAGGTTTTCTTTTGCTTCACAGCCCCTCTAGCATTTCTTATTGGTTGACATAATAAAAACTCTACAGAAAATCAGAATAGATGGTCTTTACCTCAATCTGAGAAAAGTCATCTATGATGAACCACAGCCACATCATGCTAAATGGTCAACAATTGAAAGCCTTCACTTTAAAATCAGGAATAAGACACAGATACCCACTGTCACCACTCCTGTTCAATATGGTTCTGGAAATATTATCCAGAGCAGCTAGACAAGAGAAAGAAATAAAAGGAATAATGAGTGGAGAGGAAGAATTGCCATCATCATTATCTGCAGATGACATGATATTCTACATAGATTTTATTCTGTTCCATCCTTTTTATTTATTTTTTTATTAATTTTATTGAGAAACAAATAGCAATGAGACAGTTTCAAAACAAGTCAGTAGGAAAGTTACAGTAATTAATGCATTGCATATTGTTGTCTTTGTAGTGATTATTCATAGTACAAAATGCAGACATGATATTCCATCCAAACACTATTAGTACAAATCTTTCTTCTCATTGAATTAAGAGAAAGTAGCTGTATATCTATCCTAACTATTTTGTATATACAGATGCAAAATGGTCCTTCATTTGTATCCCTTTTTTTGTTCAGTTTTATCAGAGAAGGGAGTTCCATTGCCATTTAAATATTGTAGGTACGCAGGATTTTATTAGCACATTTGTAGTATATGTTTACATTCCCTGTGTGGATATGAGATGTAATGTATCTTAACTCTTTTGACCATCACTTTCCCTTCCCTCCTCTTCCTGAACACTTGCCCATTTCTTGATGCCCTCCCTCTTTTATTTGCACATATTTACAATACAGAATGGTTACCTTCCTGGGGCGGGGTGTGTCCATGTACATAACACATCTTGATCCCTCTTTTTATCTCCTTTCCCTTCTCTCCCTCTGCTCACCCTCTGCTTCTTGCTCTTCTTCCCAATGAGAAAGATCTTTCTTCCCCATATTCAATTGTCTATCTTTTCTTTGCTTTTTATTTATATTTTGAGTTTTTGATGTAAAAAAATGCAATGTTTAAGCTTTTGTGTCTAGTTTATTTTAGTTAACATAATGGCCCCAAGGTGCATCCATTTTCCTGCAAGTGATGCTACTATAAACATAAATTTGTGTATCACTGTAATATAATTTCTTTAACTGTTCTGGAAATATACTTAAAATGAGACTAGCTAGGTCAATTAGAATTTTTAGTTTCAGTTTTGGAGGGAACTCTCGTACTGATTTCCACAGTGGTTTTGCTAGCTTATGTTCTTGCCAATAGCATAGAAGGATTCCTTTTCTCACATTACTTCACCAGCATTAATATTACTTGATTTCTTGATGATGGTCATTCTTTCTGTAGTAAGATGGAATCATAATATTCTTTTAATTCATGTTTTTCTAGTGACTATCAATGTTGTACATATTTTCATGTATTCATTGGCAATTTGTACTTCTTCTACAAAGTCTATATTCTTTTCATTTTTTTTTGAGGCTTCTATTTTGGGGCATCTAATATTTTGACTTCTATATAGGTTATGATTCTCACAAGTATTATTTAAACTTTGTTATGGTGTGTCTGTGTGTCCCAAAATATCATGCAGTCATGGGGACAGGCTTGTAGAGTTTGTGATTGATTTATGGTGCAATTCTGGGATGCTGAGTGTTAGTGCTATACTCACCCTGGAGAAGGTAGCCTACATACAATATGAAGAGTTGTTCTCTTTTTCCTCCCTCTTTGCTCTTGTTACTTTTGCTGGCTTCCACCACCATGAACTGTTGCCCCTCTATCATTTGTGACTCTTCCTTAAAGCCAGCTGATTTTGGACTAAAACCTCCAGAAACTGTGAGCCAAACCTTTCCTTTATTTACACCTTGGACGTTGGTTATTTTGTCCCAGCAATGAGGAAAAAAGCAACCGAAAAGTAACAGAACTGAGGTTGGTTTCTGTGATTACACTGGACATGTAGTTCAGGAGCCTTTGGAAATGTCTTGTGGGAGGAGTTTGGAAAGGTTAGGAGATGTGGCCTGAAAGAGTAATACTAGCAAACCATAGCTTGTTCAGTATGGGAGATTATGGTCAGCGATTAGAAGACCAGAAGGCTGATAGAATCCTGCCAGTACAGTTAAGGCTTAAAATATTTCTTCTAGGAAGAAGTACTATGTTGACTGTTGGACTTCAAACAATGTATTTTATGGCTTGGCAAAAGTTTGTCTGCCTTTTGTTCATATCCAGATATTCTGCCTGAGGCTAAGATTAAGGCTTGCAGAACTAATTAATCTGGCACAAGAAATTTCAAGACAATCCAATGTTGAGGCACTGGCATGGCTATTTTTAGGGACTTTTTTTCAGATTTATGGTGTGATTCAAGAACAAAGTGTAGATCAGGGTGATTTACAATATTATGAGTTTGGCCAGAAAAAAATCTCCAGTAAAGCTGTGGACTGAAAGACAGAAGAAAGGAAATTTTGATTGCTGAGAAGGGACAGAATACAAAAGATGCCTTGAAGGTATCACAAGTAGAAGCAAGTCTCTTTGCTTTGTAGCCTCAAAACTACAAAAGTGAGAGTTTTCTTTAAGAAAAAAGCTGCACAGGTCCACGTTCCAGAGAGTTAATGGTCTAGAGAACTTGTGCCTCAAAACAGAATGCAGAGTGCTCAGTTATCCCAGCATTTATCTCCTTCATCCAAAAAAGAGAAAAGCCTGGCTACTGTTCCAGCTGGCAGCAGACCTGGGCAGTATCCACATGGTGCTGGTTTTTGGTGCATGCAAAATTCAAGAGTTGTAGGGTAAAAAAGGTTTCCACCTAGATTTCAGAAGGCCTGAGAGGCCAGGCAGTGCACCACTGAGAGGGCACTGTGCAACATAACACTGTGTAACACTGTAAGTGTAAAGCCAGAGATACAGTGGAGATCCCTGAAGTTTGGAGTATCCAAAAACATGGATCATTTGCAAAAACTTTCAAGGAGATAATGAAGAAGGCCTAAGACAGAAGCCATAGAGGTTCAACCCCTGAAAGTGCCATGGAGCAGAATCATGCAAACGTTTTAGGGTTCAGAACTTATGTTACGGTTTGTGTCTAGTTTTTCCCCCCAAAGATTCATGTATTTGTGGGGTGGCTTTTGCATTTCGTGATTAATTATTATGGGTGTGGATGCTACACCTGTCCTGAGGCAGGTAATTTTCATTAAAATGTAAGGAAGATTGAGAGGCTAGCTAGCTGCCTGAGCGGCTGTCCCTCCCTTGTGCTCTTGCTCTTTGCCACCACCATGAAAGTTTTCTCTCTTCCTTTTGCCACTCTGCCTTGGAGCCAGCTGAGTATGGACTGATACCTCCAGTAATTACGAGCTGAATAAACCTTTCCTTCCTTCATTTTGGGTGTCAGGTATTCGTCTCAGCAATGAAAAAAGAGTAACTGAGATAATTTACCACAGGTTAGTTCAGATGTTCCACAAGAAACTATAGGATTTAATGTTTACCCTGATGGATTTTGCACTTGTTTTGGTCTCAATGCTTTGTTTTGCCCTGTTTGTAACTTTTGAAATAGAAATGTCTATCTTGTGCCCTTAAATGTTGAAAGTGTTTAACCTTATTTTAATTTGTATGAGGACTCACAGCTAAGAGTTTGCCTTAACTCTCAGTGGAGACATGGAACATGGACTTTTCAGCAATACTGAAATTGTTCGGATTTTGGCAACTCTTAGAAATAAACTAGATGACTTTTACATAAAGGGAAGTGCATGAGTCTTTGAGGACCCAAGGTGGAAAGTTATGATTGGTGTCTAGATAGAACCCCCAAACTCCATGCAATTATGGGTTTGGCTTCTAAATTTTATGATTGATTCATAATCCAATGCTGGGGTGTGAGTGTGAGTGTTATACCCACCATATGGCAGGTAAACTGCATGCAGTAAAAATGAGGGAAAGATGCTTACTCTCTGGCTTCTCTCTTTCCGTTCTTGTTGCTTTCACTGTCTTCCACCACCATGAACAGTTGTTCCTCTTCCATACTACCCTGCCTCAAAGCCAGCTGATCATGGACTAAAACTGCCACAAACTATGAGTTAAATAAACCTCTCCTTCCTTAACTTTGCATGTTGGGTATTTTGTCCCAGTGTTGTAGGCAGCTTAATTAGATAGAAATACTATGGGCAGTCAGACAGGGGTAGGCCCTCAAGGAGACAATATGGAAGACAAGGTGATTTTGTGACTTTGGAGAAGACAGCCCCTCCCCACTGTGGGCCAGTGAGTCAGACCTCAAGAAGAAAGTAAACAAATGCAGCCACATACGTCCCTAGGGATGGGTGTCAGGGATTGATATTCTAAAGAGGTCTCAATCCCCTTGAAAGAGCCCAAATGAGTCACTAACCCAGCCCCCAACAGGAAGAGACCCTGTCCTGTATTCACGCCTGCTTGTTAAGTGACTTGTTTCCTCATTTGGTACTGGATTTAATCAATTTTACCTGAACAATGGTACTTGTAATTTCTTTGGTTGACCATAGCTTTATCCCACCTCATGCCCACCTAAGTGAGTTCCCATGTCCTCTACCACCTTAGACCCGCCTCACCACATGGTTTTACCTATTAAAGTCCCTGGAAGAGACAGCTTCCCAGGCACAACCTTCTTGGTCCAACTTTCTGTCCCTCTCTAGGGTAGAAGATTTCTTTCCTCCAATAAATATATTCTGCTCTTAACCCTCATTTGTCCCTAAAATTTGTTCTTCAGTTTTAGAGAACACAAACTCATCCCAGGTATCTTTCAGGTTGAGAGTTTCATTTTTCCCTATATCACCAGCAGTGAGCAAAATGTAACCAAGACAATATTCTAAACTAATATTAACAAAATTTATTTTTATTTTTATTTTATTTTATTTATTTGAGAGAGAGAGAGAGAGAGAGAGAGAGAGAGAGAGAGAGAGAGAGGTCTGTGTGTGTGTGTGGCCAGCTCAGCCCACCAGGGGGCGGGGCTGGCTGGCATGTGGTGCTGGAGGATTGAACCGCGGTCCCTGATGCTTTGCTAAGCTTGTTCTAAGTAGGTGCTTTAGACCACTGAGCCATCTCTCTAGCCCCAATATTAACAAAATTTTTGAAATGATTGTAAATAGTAGTATCTGTTGTAAACTCAATTGCTATGATTTTCTATAAAATGCTAGTAGCTTAAGGGGATAGGAATTATATTCCCAAATATCTTAAATCACAATACACACATAATGATTATATAATGTTTTCCTAAGAGTATTAAACATAAGAAAATTAAAGACAGAATCCCTGAAATTTATGCTTTTCCTTTTTACTTTTTGAGGCAATGAATATGTTATGGTTTGTAACTACATGTCACCACAGGCTTCAGGTGCTCATAGCTGTAGTTTGTGAGAGATGATTTGAACATGGAGGCTGATATTTATAAGTGAATTAGTCTAATGATGAGCTTATAGCTAAATGTGATGATGGAAAGTAAAACCCATTGAGAGTAGGTGGGTCACTGTCTACATGACCTGGAAGGATTTCCCTCCTTTCCTTCCTTGCCCTTTCTGTTTCCTGCCATTACACCATAAAGGCACTTTCCTTCCATTATACCACTCTGCCATGATGCCAAGTTTAGAAGCCAGTTGACTGTGAACCAAAACCTGTACAAGCTGCGAACCAAAATAAACTTTTCCTCTTTTGAGTTGGGGTTGTCAGGTTTTATGTCTCAGTGACAAAAGGATAACTAGAAAGAATATTTAAATGAAAAACACATACACTGAATGACAAATACAACAGTGAAATGTAATGTGATGCATATAACATATGCATGTAAATGTCTCAAGAAAAGTACATTTATATAGAATATAGCATGTGAAGAAGAATCCATTACTCAAAAACTGTTGTGTAATGACCTGAATCTGTTCCTGTTTGTATTGCTATAAAGTTTATTGTTTGTTTATTTAATTTTGAATTAAGTTTATGATTAGGTGTGTTTTTACCTATGATTACTTCTTTGATCTATCAAATTTTGGGGCAGGAGGTTCTCAAAAATCAAAGCAAAAATAATTACTTGCAGGGCAATCATTTGTGCTGTGAAATCATTTACAGTGAACCATGCTTATTTGTTCTTTATAAAGAACCATTGCAATTATAAAAATGATGTGATCATGTTTTCTGTTCATCAGCCACAATAAAGTTTTATATAGAAGCACGCAGTTATAAATAACAATACCAGAAAACTATTTTTTTTTCCTTTAAGATGGAGCAATCCCTGGGTCAGAGGAAGTTCTCAGACTCCATTGATATAATTTTACCCTCTTGGTCAACAACACTTTTAAAAGGATCAGGAATTGGGAATGGAATCTGTAACCAAATCAAGTGGCATGACTGATGGATAAAACACAAGCTTTATGTTCAGCCTACTTTATTCAAATAAGTTAATCTTCCCCTTTTATAATAATTATAATATTCCCTATTTTTCTGATATATACTTGAATTTTATATATTCTGTAACCAAATGACATTATTTTTCAAGAGTCTTTTTTGTTTTTATAACATTAAGTTTTATTCAATACACAGCTTACATTTTTATAGACTTTTATGGTCACTCTTTGAACTTGGCTTGTTAAATAAATATTTATGTAAGTATAATCAACATATAATTGCCTTAATAACAAAAGAATGTGCTGCTCAAAATACAATTGGGATGCTTGAGCTTTTCATAAAATTCTGATAAAGATGTTATTAGTTAAAATGTTCAAAGACTCACCGTTCATCTTTCACTTTCCTAGGGATATTAGAACTTCTTTTATCTTCATAAAACTTCATAGTTTGAGAAATACGTGCATACACATGCTCCTTTGTAAGAGTAGGAAGACCAAGAGCTAGCTGTGACTGAGGGAGCCCATGACTTCTGACATAGCAGCCACACAGGAGACATTCAGTGGGTACTCCATTTACAGCAGAAAGATCCTGACGCTGATGACAACTATCTAGCTGCCCTTTTAAGGGATGGCTCGGCCCAGACTCATGGAAACACGTAAATGTGGAGCTATATCTCTTCCTTCTGGAGAAACCAGTGTTTCAGACTCAGAAATCTGCAATGAGTCTAAAGCAAAGGAGACCACAAACTTGAATTTAAGTTTGATTTCTCTCTTGTATCAAAGGAGTACCAGCTGTTTTCAGTCTAGAACATAGCTGCGGCCAAGTTCTTTCCATACTTTATTCTCACAACTCAACTGTGACTACGCCAGTGCCACTTTGCACTAAAATCTAAGCTTTTCCCCTAGACGTGACCCAAACTTGTCTTTCAACATTATCTTTTGTAGGGTACATACTGGCTAATTTGCTTCACTTTTGTGTTTTGTTTTTTCCACTTCATGATCCTTGCTAGCCTATCTTCTGTATGTCTCAGGTTTGAATTCCTGCCCTCCATTCTTCCTCACACTGCAAAATCCACACCTTGGAAAAGGCTACCTGTCTTGCAAGAAATCATATTCTTCTAGTCAGAGCAGTTATGATTCTGTTAGCATTTATATATTTCTATGGTTTGTGTCTATATGTCCCTGCAAAGCCATATGTGGTTATGAGGCAGGATTCTAAGCCTTTGATTGATCCATGGTCCAAAGCTGGAATTATGGGAGTAAGTGTTACACCTGTCCTAGGGAAGGTAGCCTGCAGACAATATAAGGGAGGGAAAGAGACCTTCTTTTTCTGATCCTCCCCTTTTTCTCTTGGTGATTTTGATGTCCTTCAGCTGCCATAAGCTGTTGACCTCTGCTATGCATAACTCTGCCATGGACCCAGCTAAATATGGATGGAAACCTTCACAAACTTTCCTTCGTTAATTCTGAGCATCAGATATTTTGCCTCAACAACAAAAAAGTATAACCAAGACATATATGCAGTTTACTGCACCACATTTTAAAATTTAAAGTTAAATTTCAAAAAATTATGCATTTTTATATTAAGTTCTATAGATTATTATAAATATAATGTATTTGGGAAAAAGATAGCCTTTGCATACAGCTGCAAGTTTAAATCCAGACCATCAATTACTAGCTAAATGACCTTGTAACACTTTAAACTTAGGTTAAAATTTATATTTTTCATACAAATGTGAGTTATAATAATGTATTGAGTGATTACTAATAAGTAAATTATGCAGGATTGTATTATTTGCTTATATATATATCTTGAACATTTTTATCCTGCTTTGCTTTTGTTTTTCCCAATTAAAGTTAAGCACCTTGTAGCAACC
>NW_004524598.1:2395294-2396551 GCF_000260255.1 Octodon degus
CCATTACAAGGATTATAAGTGTGCATCACCATGCCCAGTTTTGTTGAGTAACGCTGCACCAGGTTCTGGGGCTGGCCCAGCATGCGAAGTCAGTAAATTCAGGTCCTTGTGCTTGCCAGGCAGGTATTTAGACTGCAGAGCTATCTCCTTAGCCAGACTTGAGATTTCTTTGAACCATTTTGGCTGTATTTTAGTGCACAGTGATAGACATGGGTCTAACTAGCTTTCAGCATGTGAAGAGACAATTTTTCCAGCACTATTTATTAAAGAGGTCATCTTTCTTCCAGTGAATGTGCTTTGTCCCTTTGTCAAGGGTAAAGTGGCTGAGTGTGCTTGTCATTCATTGTGGCTGCATCTTCTAATCTGTTCCACTGATCCACAGGTCTTTTTTTTTTGGCAGTACTGTGTGGATTTTATCACAGTGGCTTTGTAGTGTAGTTTCAAGTCAGGGATTGTGATGCCTCCTGCCTTTCTTTTGTTTCTCAGGATTTTTTTTTTTTTCTATTATGAGTCTCTTTTGTTTCCAGATGAATTTTAGGAATGTTTTCCCTTGACCCAATTCATTATTTCTTGAAGATTTTGCATTTGCTTTAAGAAAGAGTGAATTAATAAAGTTGAATTTGTTAATGTGTATCATAATATCTCAATGAAGAATCATAAAGAGTTACTTCACAGTAGACCCACACAACTCACTGGAGGAAATAAAATAGAAAAAGATGCTTGTATTTAAGGTTCTTTTTATCTTTGATCCTATTTTGTCACAAGAATAGTGTCTAAAAGAGATTAAAATTCCCAATGATGATGGAGAACCTTACATTAAGGTCAAATCTGATCAAAGCCCCTTTAACTAAGAATTCCCATGATATGCCTGTCTTTACCAAATGAATAACTGAACTGTCAATCATTTATTCCAAATAAAGTGAAAGCAACAGCCTAGTAGTATTCATCTGCTTCCATAGTTCATTTTGAATGTATGAATTTTCATAATCAGAGCATCTCTTTACCTTATGAGGTATGAAATTCAACATTATAGTAATTTTTAAAAAGTAGATATTCACTGTTCAGATCCACCTTTTATGCTTCTATATGTAAAGTCAGGCCAAGTAATCTTATAGTGAGGTGTTTCTTTCTCTAGGAATCAGAAAGCCCCTTTCAGTCAACATACATTAGTGTTTAATCTATCACAGGCATTGTGTATATAAACATGAATGTGACTGGTTATCACATTTGTGTACTAATGGGAATATATATATATAT
>NW_004524598.1:2396831-2427077 GCF_000260255.1 Octodon degus
TCTTGTAAAACCTATAATTAATTAGATATTCTAAAACTAAAGTTTAATCATTATTTAGTAAACTGTCATCTCTTCTTTATCAATCACTGTTTCAAATACTGTATTGTGAATATGTTTGGACAGAGCATTTCTGGACTAAGTTCAATTAACACATTTTTAATGTAGAATTACTGTACTTATTCATTATAGAAAAATTAAAAATCTATAAAAGCACAGTAGGTCCCAGAATTTTTAACAAAGCTTGAAAGAAACATCATATCTATTGAACTATTACATACTTTAAGGCAGATAGCTAGAGTTTTCATCTGGCTGGTTATAATGATGTCAAAAATATCTCCCTTCAAATTACCTATTAATTCATAGGAAACAAGGTCCTTCCCAAGTCACCTTCATGAAAGAACAATATAGTCTCTCCCTTTGCTTCTTTTAAAAAGTATATTTTTAAAATACAATCTGAGTATGGAATTCTATTAGTACATAGTACTTCACTTGAACTTCCACTATTTTTGTTTTATTGCACTACGCTTTTGATTAAACAGTCATTTGTAGAATACTTTCTTTTTGAAACCAGTGTTTATAACTGTAGCAAATTGCCTATTCTTTCAAAGTATACATAACTGATAATTTAGATTTCTAATATTAAAATCATGATACTGTTTTTGTGTGTATGGGGCTATTTTGCTAAATTCTGTGTTGATGATTCTTCATTTAAATTGTTTCAGAATAATCTTCTGTCATATTTCTTGTACATTTTGCTGCATTTTAACATGAAACTAAGTTATTTAGTATAAATAAAATGATATTTACAGCGATGGCATTCTGCACTGTTGAATGTATATTCAAATGTTGGGAGCTGGAGAAAGGAAAAGTCTAGATGATTAAATCAAAAGAGATATTTTAATGTGACAATTTATGGAAGATTAATTTGTGGATGAGTCAATGTGATTTATAATCTAAAATAATTTATACAAAAAAGCAAAGATTTATAAAACATCTAATCTATAAATGTTAAGTAATTTAGAATAGTGAAAATAAAATGTATTAACATGAACATATCTTACCTGGGTACAATACATAGAAATAAATAACTCTTCAAAATATGTACAATAATAAATATGTAAACCATAGTGTGTCCAATAAATTTTCATAAAAGGAAAGTTTGTCAATATTTAACATAGTCAAAATAAATATTATAACTTTAGGTAAGACAACAAATGGAACAAAGACCTTTTGCACCAACACAAGCTGTTATTTATCAAAAGACATACTAGTTCTGAGTTTTTGCTCATTAAGTTACACAACATCGCATTATAGCAAATGTCATTACAAATAAATGAGTTAGAGGAAACCATATTAGAGAAGATCAATTGCATTTTCTTAGAATTGGACAGTAATATGGATGACACTATAAATAAGGATGTAGAGAAAATATATAAATGATAATGTTGATTTCGTGTCAATGGTGATGGACAGAGATATTGAGAAAGACAAAAAAGTAGACAGAGCATGCACACAACAAACACAGAGAGGCAGACAGAGAGAGAGAGAGAGAGAGAGAGAGAGAGAGAAAGAGAGAGAGAGAAAGAGAGAGACAGACAGACAGACAGACAGACAAAGACAGAGACAGAGACAGAGACACAGAGAGAACAATCAGTGGGGAAATTAACTTCAAAGAATCTTCATAATTCATTGGAAGGGATCTGGCTTAGGATATGTGAGCTAGATTTCCCTCAATTTCTAAAAGTAAGTAACTATTTAGAAATTATGTGTTATTGAAACCCAAGAAAATACAAATATTCTAAATCAAGTCCACAGAATGATTTCTAGACTGAGGGTCCAGTCGGTAAAGCAAGCTCATAGTGTATAGTTCAGTAATAAAAATACCATCAGAATGTGTTGACAAATTCAGTTCCAACAGAATTTAATTAACATTGTCAAAGCCCTATTCCACCAAAAGAAGGAATACAGCTATGACTTGTATCTAGTTGTTCCCTGAAGCCCTAATGCATCATGAGGAAACAGGTTTTTTTGGAGGTAGCTGAATTTAGAGTTTGTGATTGATTTGTAGTGCGATTCTGGGATTATGGGTTGGCAAATGCTGGACCAGTTCATTGTTTGGATTGTCACCACTCTAATCCCAGAAGTAGGGATAAGATAAAGGGGGAAGAAACCAGACCCGTTTCCTCTTTTGTTCCTGCTGCTTCAGCTGCCTTCTGCCATTTCTACCACCATGAACTACTACACTCTACCATGCTTGGCTCTTCCTTAGAGCCAGCTGGTTATAGACTGAAACCTCCACAAACTGTGAGCTAAATAAATCTTTCTTTCCTTTGACTTAGGGCACTGAATATTCCATCTCAGCAACAAGTGAAGAGTAACTGAGACAAAAACTAAAGACTAGATTACAAAATCTATCTTGTGGAATCTGAATCCTACGAGGAAACCCTCTTCTGGTTACACTGCTTCCATCAGACACAGGGGTAAATGGTCAGAAATAACCTTTTTTGCTGCCTTCTAACTGAAGTTGCCCACCAAGCCTGTGACTGGCGAATTCTTCCCTGATCTAAATTATTTTATCTATTTATTCATTTGTTTATTTATTTATATTTATCTATTTAATGTATTTGATACAGGGTTTCACTACACAGCTCAGACTCATAGTGATCCTCCTGTTTTCAGCCTCTCCAGCACTGGGATTACGGGCATGCGCCACTACGCCTGGTCTCAGTGACTGGCTCATGGTGTCCTGGGTTAGAAGCTGTGTGGCATGTGGTTTAGAGGACTGAACCCCACTCCCTGCAAAGCAGGTGCTTAGTCTGCTGAGCTATCTCACTGGCCCTCAGATCTAATTTTTAAGTGAACACAAGACCCTTAGTTTTGTGGGGCTGCCTTCTGTGATCCAGCACATTTACAAGAGGTGCATATGACCACGCTGTTGCTAATTCATAAATGACAAGAGGACAGTGCCGTGTACTGAAGAAGCTTATGGGTTCACCACACTCAGAGAGCAGCAGACAGCGTAAGTATATTTATTGGAAAGCAACATACTTGAAGATTTAAAAAAAATTAACTAAGACTCTTTAGGGAAAGCATATTTATTACCTTTTGCTCCAAAAAAGATGTGCATGTAAAAATCATACCAGCATATTTATTGAGCCATTGATGTTTGTGACATAATCCTCTTGCAATTTCTTTCTGAGACAATTTATCTAAGTCACTAAGTTCCCTGGGGTTAAGCTGCAATTTACAATGTTCTTGTCTCAGCCTCCCAGAGTGCTGGGATTACAAGCATATGCTGACACTTCTGGCTCTTACATAATTTTATTTTATCTCCTGCCATTCATTTAGACTTTATTCACCTGGGAAAAAGTGATCCCAGATAAGAATGGAGATATATTTTTCTCTGGGTTTTCTTATTATCCTTGGATAATAGAGAATTCTACATCTAAATTTTAAAAATGTCTCAATTTAGTAGTTAGAATATGCAATCCCATGTGAAAGTGAAAAGTTCAAATTTGACTTACTCACATTTTTATTCTTTTCAACTTAATCTATTTCAAACTGGGAGGTGGCTTTGGACTCAGACTTTCTACTTATAACTGTATTCTGGTTCACTTCTATCTCCCTTATGTGTTGCATTTCTTCTTTCTTAATGAGTAAAAAGGGTTATACAGAGGTATGGATATTGCCACTTTTAATATAGTTTGGTGATTTCCTGACTATGAAACCTTCAGATCCTTAAAGCTATTTCTTCTCTTGGTCAACCATTTAATTCCTCAAATGGATGTGCATCACCTCTCATTTCTGTTTTCTCTCTCTCTGCAAGTACCTGGGATTGCACTCAGGACCTTGTGCTTGCCATGCAGGCACTTATGTCACTGAGCTATCTCCCCAGCTCTTCATCTCCCACTTCTGGTTCAGGTAAGCCTTTCCTGCACCCAAGTGCACCCAAGCTGTATGCAACTCTAGTCAACTTCTGAATACACAAAGGCACAACTTCAACATCTTTTGGTTTGACACTTTCCACACATACTGAACTGTATCCTACACCATTGAGGGGAACCTTTTAGAGACCAAGAGCCCAAAATGCAATCCCAAGCCCACTGATTATTTGCAAGGTACCCTACCTGAGCTGTTATCTGGGCTTCAGCTGCTGGGGCTGTTGGGAGACCTGGCTCATGTTTTTAGAGAGAGAGAGCTCTGCCTGGTGACTGTGGCACATGTGCCCTAGGTTCACCACCACTGTCCTAGAGGAGCTGCAGAAATCCCCTCTCTGTGCTATATTTTATATTCATGGGAGTCACAACATTATGTGGCTAACTCAGTCAGTGAAGTTAGGCGCAGATCCTAATTGGAACAAGAACCAGATTTGGGGATCCGGCAGCATATGAACACCTGAAGAGAAAGCACAGATATTGCGTTTAAGTCTCACCATATAAAAAAGAATTGGAACCATTTCTGTACTTTTTGGAAGAGTCAATTACAATTCATAATCCTTGAGGAGCAAAATTATTAACTTGGAAATTTAGGTATTGTGCTTTCCATTGTTAGAAAGATGAAAAAAATGACATAAAATTACAACAGAAACCCTTATGAACATTAAAAAATAGGGTCAATATCTAACAAAAGCTATTATGTTGAAGGACACATATGAAGCACTTCATCAAATAGGAAGAATTTGTGATATTTTAAAATCTACAATATGTATGCCAATAAAATATTTTCTGCCTTCTTTTTTCACTAGATGTTTTCCAATGATTGTTTTTGTGGAGCACCCATCTCTGACAAAACCAAACCAAAAAGAGATATAAATGAATGACCAATTTGTGTGTGTGTGTGTATATATATATATATATATATATATATATATATATAGAGAGAGAGAGAGAGAGAGAGAGAGAGAGAGATACTGGGATAGATATACAGCTATTTTCTCTTAGTTCATCCATTGAGAAGAAAGATGTGTGCTAATATTGTTTTAGACAAGATATCATGTCTGCATCATGTCCTCTGAATTACTACTACAAAGATAATGTGCAATGTATCAATTATTGTAACTGTCTTACTAACCTGTTTTGAAACTGTTTCATTGCTATTTTTTTCTTCATTGAAATGAAAAAAAAGGAAAACATATTATTTCTAGTATTCAAGATTTAAGCATAGTTTTGTGCTGAAAAATGGTGTTTATGTAAGCGGCAGATAATATTTATGGTTGTCTGCAGTTCCATGAGGTTACTATGGAACTGAAAGTTTTTACTACCCCACAACAGTATATACTCTTTTGTTCATGTGATGGGGTTATGAACAAATCTACTATGTTCCCTTCATATAAATATATAGCACATGCAAATGCCTTGTGCATGCTGCTTAAAAATAGTAAGTGTCATGGTTTTTGTCTAGACGTCCCCCAAAAGCCTGAAGTCAAGTGGTGGGTTTCTAGAGTTTGTGATTAATTTATGACTCAGTGCTGGGATTATGGGTGTGAGTGCTACACATGCCCTGGGTGGGTAGTCTGCATACAATGTAATGGATGGAAAGAGCCTTGATCTCCACTGTTCTTCCTCTGCTCTCTTGCATTTTGCTGGTTTCCACTTACATGAACTTCTGCCCTCTGCCATGTACCACTCTGCCTTGGAGCCAGCCAAGTATGAACTGAAACTTCCACAAGCTGTGAGCTAAGTAAGCCTTTTCTTCCTTAATTCTGGGTGTCAAGTATTTTGGCTAAGCAATGAGGGAGAAGTAACTAAGACAATAATCAACTCTGCTACTAGTTTTGGCATTTGCTATATAATACATTTCACTGTTTCTCAGGGTATACTCCCACTTGCCTTATGCCACCATCTCCTGATTAGTAGAGGTTATGCAGAATGGCTGACTGAGGGAATCTATATCTGCGTAAATATAAGATATATGATATGCACACAAAGATGATAGGCCCTGGTTCTGCATTTCTCAGGACATATTCCCACCATAAAACACTGGGTGCTTTGATATTTCCGCATGGAAAAAAGAAACTTATTCTCAATTATCAGCTAATCTGAGGCTGTAAAGACAGACAAAACAGGTCAGTTAGGATGTTAGATGTGATATACGATGTTAAGAGTAAGCAGTGCTGCAATAAAAAATTGAAGGAGTGTGAAAGGGGTAAGGTTAATATGCCTTGGAGAAAATGACCTAAAGAAGGTTAGGATGCTTGTTATAATTTCTCTGAATATTCTAGTCAGTACATAAATGAGAAAACAGAAAATAATTTAAAACCTGAAAACAGAAAACCTATACTATTATGATTTGCAGAGGATAAGGTTATATATTCACAGTCAAAATGGATATACATGTAAAGTACTAAAACTTGAATTTGATAAATTTTCTCAACAAACTTCATAATGTATATTTCTTTTGAGGTATTATACCAACAATAATTATTCTGTACATTTTAAAATCATATAATAAGTCACAACATACTGAAAAAGTATAACATGTATAATAAATCAATATATAAAAGTCACAAAATATTGATTAAAAAGGTTAAAGAACATCTAACTAAATGAAGATATTGTACTATGTTTGTGGATTACAAAGCTCAATTCTGGCCTAAAATCAATTCTTTCCATGTTAATCTTTATATACCTTACTATTCCAAACAAATTCCCAGCAAGTATGTACATTTATTCATTTAATTGGGGGAGGGGGATTAAAATTTGGTAAATTTATGGAAAAGAAGTACCTACAATAGCCAAGGAATTTTTTAATGTAATTTTTAAAATGTATTTGGTATAAGGGGGAGAAACTGAAGGAGAAAGAGATAGTTTAAAATTATTATTATTTATGTATTTTAAGACAGGGTCTACAGGGTCTCATGGAGTAGATAAGACTCATAGTAATCCTTTTGTTTTCAGAGGATTACTAAGTAGGTGAACAAAACTATTCATGACTTCCCTAGAAATTATTAAATATAGATTAATTTAATTCATTTGATTCATGGAATATTAATGACTGCTAATATTATAATTGGACACAAGTCTCTCCTGAGCTCTAGAACACCCTATTTGCTGATTTATTTATTTATTTATTTATTTATTTATTTATTTATTTATGTGCCGGAACCGGGGATTGAACTCACGCCCTTGAGTTTGCCAGGGAAACACTTTATCCACTGAGCCATCTCCCCGGCTTACTTGCTGTTTTATGCTGGATGTCTCACGTGACTCCTATTACTGATTATTCTCAGTTTAAATGTTGGTGTTAATTTATACATGTTTGTAACTCCTTAACATTTATTTATTTTTTTTGGTGGAACTAGGGATTGAACTCAGATCCTTGCGCTTGCCGGGGAAGCGCTTATCCTACTGAGCCATCTCCCCGGCCCCATAACATTTAAAATTACCTCCAAATTCAACAAATTATATCTAATAATGGTACTTTTAATGTTCTGAGCACCTACTACATTTTTTTAGAAGAATTTTGCTTTGTATTCAGGCTATCCTTGAAGTCGTTATGTAGCTCAGGCTGACTTGAACCCGTGGTGATCCTTTTCCAAGGTCAGCCTTTCTAGCTCTGGGGTTATAAGAACGCACCACTTTGCTGGGCCTTAGCACCTACTAAATTTGAATATCCTACTCCAAACTTTACATGTATTATTTTTAATTTACCCAACAACTTTTAACACTACAACAATAAGGGGAAAGAGCTCTTCCGGGTACGGCGTCTGGAGTTTAGGCTTTCACAATGGTCCAGCGCCTGACGTACCGTCGTAGGCTTTCCTACAACACTGCTTCCAACAAAACTAGGCTGTCCCGAACCCCAGGGAATAGAATTGTTTACCTCTATACCAAGAAGGTTGGGAAGGCCCCCAAATCTGCATGTGGTGTATGCCCAGGCAGACTTCGAGGGGTTCGAGCTGTGCGGCCTAAAGTTCTTATGAGATTGTCTAAGACGAAGAAGCACGTCAGCAGGGCTTATGGGGGCTCCATGTGTGCCAAGTGTGTCCGTGACAGGATCAAGCGCGCTTTCCTTATTGAAGAGCAGAAAATCGTGGTGAAAGTGTTGAAGGCTCAAGCACAGAGTCAGAAGGCTAAATAAAACATGAAGCTGTTACAGTAATAAAAGATGGAAAGGGAGGGAGGGAGAAAGAGATAATTTAAAATTATTATCATTTTTTATTTATGTATTTTAGGACAGGATCTACAGGGTCTCACTATGTAGATAAGACTTGTAGTGATCCTCCTGTTTTCAGCCTCCTAAGCACTGGGATTAAAGCTGTGCATCACCACACCCAGTCTCAATTGCTGTCTCTGTGAGCCCCAGAGGTGGGGCTGGCATGGCTTGTGGTGCCAGGGGTCAAAACCGGCTTATGCGCTTTGCCTAAGCAGGAACTTTAGTCTGCTGAGCTATCTGGCCGCACCCCAAAAATTATAATATATCTTTCCTCTGAATCTGCATCCCTTCCCAAAACAAATTTCTAACTCTTAATTATTAATCATATAATTTTTCAACTCAAGTCTCTCTTTCATAGCCCGTTTAGATATTCACAAATTCTTCCATTAATTACAATTGTTTACTTCTAGTTGTTTTTCTCATTCTAATTTCATGCACATCAAATAAATTATATTTTAATAAAATTCTTTCCTGAAGTACATTGCTATTTCTTTCCTCTAATTGACAGTAAACTCAGCTTTGCTGCATAAGTTAATTTTTTAAGCTATCCATGTGCTCCTCCACTGAGAATTGAACTTTCTCATTTCTTTTCTCCTCTCTTCCCTCCAATCCCCTGATAGCATGGAACCTTATAATTTCTTTCAAAAAGGGCACTTCAAATTTTACTATGCCTTTCTCTTGAGTTATTCTGATAAACTCTGATACTTTTTTTCTGTTTTTCAAATATATTTTGCAGTTTATTAAAAATTGAAGACATTTCAGTTGGCTTACATGTCTCTACATTATGAGCTAATTCAATAAAAATGCTAAGACATTTAGTTCTTTTTTTTTTTTTTTTTTTTTTTTTTTTTTTTTTTTTTTGCGGAATTGGGGATTGAACTCAGGCCCTTGCACTTGTGAGGCAAGCGCTTATTCCCCTGAGCTACCTCCCCAGCCCCTGACATTTAGTTCTTGATATAGAGGTGGTTTAACAAATATGTAAAACAAACTAAATTAGCAATGAAATATTTTGTTAAGAATAATTTCATTGAACCTTTAAAGGAGGAAAATAAAAACATACAATCTCCTAATTCTTAATTCACATATAGTTAAAAAATATTATTCACTTTTCTGAAACTCCTAGAATTCTGAGTGAATAAACAATAGTTTTAGAGAGCAATATAAATTTTTCCTATAATTTTAATTGTAGTTGTCACATTATGAAATGTTATGTAATGTTCAAATGATATTTGAGTTCAAGTTATGAAGATTCTTTCAAATATAAGACATTATGTAAGAAGTATTCTGTTAAGCTTTTGAAATATCTTGTGCCTGCTGTCACAAAGAAAGAGGCTACAGACATAAATCAAAATGTAACCTTACGATTTTACTTATATGAGACATTATTTTACACTAGTTTGTGCTATGTCTAGACAAAATTATATTCTAAAAAAGTCACTTCCTTCTATTTGTTACCTTATTGGGACATACTTTATTCTTTGTTACCTTATTCCTTATTCATGAATGACAATGAAGCGAAAGATCATTTTATATCAGATAAAAATGTAAATACTTCCAAAACAATGCAACACTTGCAAAGTGCATTTCTCTTTTTATTATTTGTTATCATATAAAAAAGAAATGAAGTGAAATTTTACTTTTGAAGATAGAATGTTTATGCCTTAGGCTTCTCTTGGAATATACCTTCATTTAATGAAATATATTTTTATTACTCAGGGAAGCTAACAAAGTACAATTTGTTTTGGGTGCTGAATTCAACCATAGAATTTATTTTTAAAGATTAGGTAATATGAGAGAACTTTGGTTATTATTTTCATATGGACAATTTTCTTAAACTAAAGAATGGAGAAATCCTTCCACTGGTGAAAGTTATGTGCCCATTTCTGTACAAATCTACTTACTAAATTGAAAGGATTTTTAAATTCATTTCATTTGTATATTTTGGATATATATAATGACCACATTCTTAAGGAATTTTTTTTTTTTGGCACCAGGGATTGAACTCAGGACCCTGTGCTTACCAGGCAAACACTTATTCTACCGAGCTATCTCCCTGGGCCCCCAAATATAAAATCACTACTTTGTTGATTTTTACTTAATGTGGGGGTGTCTGGAACATAGGCTCTGCGATGTGAGGGACCACTGCATCATGCTCTAATTTTTTTTTTTTTTTTTTTGAACAAGGGTTGAACTCAGGCCCTTACGAGATGTTGCGGCGTGACTGGAGTTCAGACGTGTGCTCTTCCGATCGTCACTGTAAGTAAGTACCAGGGGGTAAAGGATACCAGCCAAGGGACATCTCTCTTTTTTTTTTTTTTTTTTTTTGAACTAGGGGTTGAACTCAGGCCCTTGCGCTGCCAGGGAAGTGCTTATTCCACTGAACCATCTCCTGGCACCTTTTTTTTTTTTTTTTCCCTTGGTACCAGAGATTGAACTCAAGACCTTGTGCTCACCAGGCAAGTGTTTATTCTACTGATCTATCTCCCCAATCACCTCAGAATTTGTACCTTTACATGATGTATATTGACTTTTACCCCTTTGTTCCATTCAATCCCTTATCCTCCACTTATTTACAAAATCTTTATTTTTATTTTTTCCTTCTATCCAGTTTTTTCCCTTCCTTCTTTTCCCCATTCTTCTCCTTTGTTCTCTTCCCATTTGAACATTTTCTTCCATTTCACAATGTCTAATACATTTTGTTCCTTATTTACACTTTAACTTTCTCATAATGGAGAAAAAAAAATTGGTACTTACACATGCATGTCCAATTTATTTCACTTGAGATTATTTTCTCAAGGTGTATCTACTTACCTATGAGTGCCTGGATTTTGTCCTTCTTTATGGCAAAGTATTATTCTGTTGCATAAAAATACCACATTATCTTTATCCATTCTTCTATTGGTGGGTTTTGGGGCTGTCCAAGATTTAGCTATTTCAAGTTGTGCTGCTGTAATCATGAGTGTGAATATAATACTGTGGTATTATGCTTTTAAATGTTTTGGGAAGTTACCGAGAAGAGGAATAGTTAAGTCAAATGGAACCTGTACACCTAGTTTTGAGGTGTCTCCACCTTGTTTTCCACAATGGTTGCCCCAGTCTATGCTTCTACCAGCAGTGGAGAAGGGTTTTTATCAGCCACAGCCTCTCCAGCAGTTTTGATTTAGTCATATATTTAAGATTTTATTTAAAAGCCTAATTTTAGTATTTTCAATATTATAAACCTCTATTTTCTCCAATGAATTTATGTTTCAGCATTTTGATAGGAATGAGATTTGGGATCTTATTCACTTGTATCAGGAAATAAAGCATATCTGTCCCAACTACTCCTATTAATTAGAAAATGGTAAAGTGATATATGATAAGCTGCTTGCATGGAAGTACTGAAATAAATGATTTTTATTGGACAGATCAAAATGCAAGACCCCCAAATCTGATTGATATCATCATAAGAACTTTCTTCATTTAAAGAGAAGTGTCAGACAGATAACCATTAGATTTTAGAACTTTAACATGTATTTCATGTATCAACATATTAAATAACTACTTTTAAAATTACAAATCTTGTATTCCAAATAAAGGCCTACATTAGAAGGTCTTAACATTCTTTTTACATGGATTTGTCTCATTGTAACTTCTGCATAAATAGTGATTTGATCCCAAAAATGAAAATTAGAAATGGAAATGAGTGTCAGAAATAATGCTATCATTCTTATGTTTATTTTTAATTTCTGGGAGAATTTTGGAATGCTTTCAAATAAATTTTACCAGGAAAAAGAAACTGATATATCTGCTAGAAAAGTAGGTGAATTCGCTGAGCCATCAGTTTCAGTCTTTTCTTGATAAGACATGTTTGCATCTCAGTGCATTTTGTGCATCCTGTACAAAGTAACCAATATGAATAAGACCCCAAAACTTCAAAAATAACTATACATCTGTTCAACAATAACTACTGTAAGAGTAGTTAGTGAAAAAAATGAAACCGAAGCCCTAGCTGATTGACTGTGTCAGGAGTAGGTCTATCTGATCACCATGAAACTGGGCTGGATACTCAGTATGTGTTCATGATTTCTTGCAGTACTTCCTTTTCAGAAAAAATAGTAACATTTATTAAACAATCAGTTATTACACATTAATAATGTAGTATATCATATAAATACTAACAGAGGATGTGTTGAGATCTTTATACCTGAATGGTTAAAACACAAATATCATTGTTTTCTGACAGTAAAGTGAGTTTGAGGAATCTTTGAATGTCAAAGTTACAAAAGAAATAAAAAAGTATTTGTCCCATCAACTGAAAGCCTTCCTACAATTTCTGCATTGCAAAATGGATAAAGTAAAGAGAGGAGAATGTGAGAAGAATTCTTGGAGTTCAAAGTCTTTGAATGTGAGTTTTTAAGAGAAATAAGGATTTCTGCCCCCCCAACCCTTCAGTACAGCAGTAGAGTAAGACCCTCAAAAGTCTCATTTATGGCTTTTGGAGTTACAAGACACTGATATCAATAATTTCACATAGAAATCTAGATAATAAGAAACGGACAGCTTATTATTTTCTTTAATTAAAAAGACTAACTCTTTTAGAATTTATGCAAAAATGTCTATTATACTGGTCTGCATTTGTAATTCCAAACTTGGTCTTTCTCAATGCAAAGAATGTATAAATATCACCTGTATGTGTAACATGGAATAGGAAACACATAGTTGATAATCTTCCTTAATAAGTTTACCTGGAAAGAGGGGAAATCCAGCAACTAACTCAAAGGTGAACACCAGCCCACAGGCTTAAAAAAGGATTTGAAGGTGACTTCTCCAAAGGAGTTAAATCATTCAAGTCAAATAGACTTGAATGATAGGAAAGGAATCTGTTAGGACATTATAAGAGAAAGGATATTAAGCGCACACAGGACAGTAAGGGAGCTTAAACTGAAGAGAGTGCAAATAAGAGCTTTCTTTATGTTTATTCCACTTCCTTCATTTTCTTCCCACTACTGCTCTCACTTCATACCCAATCTCAACCAGAAATTTAATGAAATGACAATACTTAGCAAGAAATGAAGTTTAATTATTTGGTAAAATTTTAGATGAAATTAAGCTCAAGATAAGACAGTAAGTAATAAAATATTATTAGAAATGTATACTATTATTATTATTAATTACTATTATTGGTGCTGGGAATCAAACTCATGGTTTTATACTTACTAGAGCAGGCATTTGTTCTGCTAAGCTATTTCAGAGCCTTAGAAATGTGTATTATTAAATGTGTCTCATAACAGATGTGAGATATTCAAGTATTTCAGTCAAGCATGCATTTGTTTACAATGGCAGAAAAGCACCATATATTACAAGCAAATCTCCAACAGAGTAAAAAGAAAAACCACAAACTGGGAAAAATGATAGCAGACTGTCCCTCTGACAAAGGCCTTCTGTGTAGAACATATAAAGAGATAAAAACTGTCAGATTCCCCAAATTCAAAGACCTAATCCAAAATGAGCATCTGAGATGAACATGCACTTCTCAGAGGAAGAAATACAAATGGGAAGTAAATAAATGAAACACATATTTAACACCATTGGTCATTCAAGAAATGTAAATTAAAACAACCCTGAGATTCCGCCTCATCCCAGAAACAATAGCTATTATTAAGAAGTTAGCCAATAAGTACTGGAAGGGCTGTGTGGAAAAAAGAACCCTTCTCCACTGTTGCTGGGAGTGCAGACTGGTACAACCATTATGGGAATCAGTGTGAAGATTACCTAACAAGCTAAGATTTGAGATCCAATTCAAGTCAGCCATTCCCCTCCTGGGAATTTTTCCAAAGGAACTAAAATCCTAATACCACAATGATATATGTGCATCCATGTTTACAGCAGTACAATTTATCACAGCTAAATCCCGGAAACAATGCAGATGCCCATCAACTAAACAATGGATAAAGAGTATGTGATATTTTTATACAATGGAATATTATTCAGCTATAAAACAGGAAAAAAACTGAGTCTTTTGCTGGTAAATGGATGCAACTATAGAACATATTCTTAAGTGAAACAAATCAGACCCACATGTTCAAACATAGTATTGTTTCCTTAGTTTGAGAACCTGAAAGAGAAAAATGGAATCTGAAGGATAACAATAGATACTGGGAAAAGGGAATGAATTTATTAAAAAATAAAGAGTTACTGAGATGGGGAGAAAAACAAGATAGTGTGAGGCAAAAGAGACACATCTATGTATGAAAGCAGGATGGTTTGGACAACTGTACTATGCATTTCTGCTGGTCTATAGAAAGGAACAGACACTACTTAATTTGTGTTGTCTCTTCTTTCAATTGTTTGTACTTTTGCTCTTCTTAATTTCTTACACAATTTGTTTTTTTTTCTTCCAATTTCACATGCATACGTTTGGTAATATGAATAACTTGTTGGTAGAAAACACTATGTATTGCAACAAATACTGTGAAATTCAGATTATTTTGTTGTGAAATTCTGTATCACTTGTACATTTTTTGTTTTAATTCTAATTTATATTCTCTTTAAAAAAAGAATAGACAAAAAGGTCAAGGTACTGTGGGTATTTTTCTGTGTTGACTGCAAAAGATAACTCTCAGATGAATATATTTAAAAATGAAATTAGATTACAAACAAATTGTTTTTGCCATCCACATTGGATTTGTTCAAATATTGTTAATATACAAGTTACTTGTTTCTTTGATGCATAGTCAATTTTTGGATACATAGTCAATTTTTGGATACATAGTCAATTTTTCAAAACTCTATAAGCAAGAAAGAAGGGGCTGGTAGTTTGGGAGACTGTGTCCAGGAAGGTTTCTATTTATATTCTATCAATACATTCATGCACGAAGCACAGGATTTTTGACATTCTTGTAGACCAAAGTTGCAAAAATAGGCGAAATGTGCTTATGTGTATGTGTGTGTGTGTGTGTGTGTGTGTGTGCACGCAGATACTGTAGCCAGAGTTCCAAAAATAGGCTCCCTGAAGCTAGCATCAGGAAATAAGAAGTTCACTTGTTAACAGTTGGAAGAAGTAGTCTCCCATTCCGTGTCCCCCAAATAGAGAACACATACATGTGCACACACACATCGGGCCACACGGCCTCAGGCATGGTAGGAATAGTAACAACTCTAGAGTAAGAGCCCTCAATCAGGTTCTTGGAGGAGCATGATGTCTGCTTTATAAAACTGTCATAAAATTGCATAAAGACTTGCAAGGATTTGGGGAGTATTCTTGGCCCTGATGATGGTCACAGAAAGGACTAGTCATTTTGGGTATGTTATACAATGAACTACTGAATGAAATTTTATGCATCAAATATTTCTTTTGATCATCTAAACTACATAGTTTTTTAAGTTCCAGAATTGGCTTATCTGTAGAAGTTTTTAAATATTAGCCTCATTAACATTTACTAAAATGTAAAAATACACAATTTAATATACATGTCAAAAAAAGTGAATCACAGTAAATTTAACTATTTCCTCAGTGACAATACTTCATTCCAAACAATCCAAGTGTTTTGAATTTTATTTTCATCTAAATTACAATATTGTGTGTAGCTTTGTTTCCATTACGTAATGGGTGTGTGTGTGTGTGTGTGTGTGTGTGCGTGCGTATTTTTTCTATATCATATCACTTAACTTTCAGTATCATACATTAATAGGTATAATTGTTTTCCCTTACATAAGTTGACATTGTTTTTTGAAAAATATCTTAACCTGGATGTATTGGCACACCCTGTAATCTCATCAATTTCAGAGGCTGAGGTGAGAGAATCACAAGTACAGTCCAGTTTGTGCACCTGAATAATTTACTGAGACCCTGCTTCTTATGGAGTGAAACATTTAAAATCTGTGAGCCAGAATAACCCTCTCCTCCTTGAACTTGTGGGCATCGTGCATTTTGTCTGAGCAATGAGAAGCTATAAAATAATGAACACTACTTACATTTTATTTGGAGATGTACACCAAGAATAATTAGCTTCTACAGTGCAGAATGACTCTAAATTTGTTATATGCCATGACTAATTACTGCATAGAAAAGTGCAGCCAGGGCAACAGGAATTCTAAACTTCAATGACATTAAGATCAATGCTTAAAAATGAGGTCAACCATGCCAGAATCTGGAGGGCTAATGTGATCTTAACAGTTCTGTAGTATGTTTTTCAGTGGAGACTCAGCAACATCATATTTCAGTGATGTCTTCATATTTTAGACATGGTAATACGTATGCACACTGAAGTTTGAATAAGATATGAGCAGATTTTTCTTTTTGAAGATCTGAACTTGTAGGAATATCTATTATTTATCATCTATATTTTATTCTTCATAGAGTGTTCTATTTAACTATGTTTACCTAAATGTAGAAAAGGACCCAATAGGGCAGAGGAAGGCAGAGGGGAAGAGGAGAGAAGGTAGGAGAGAAAAAAGTGTCAAGAAGAATGGAAAAATTAAAGTAATATATATTCATGTATAAGTAGGTCACACTAAGAACCATATATTTGAAAAACTAGTGACTTAATTTTTACAACAATATATTATGTTTAAATTCATTTCTTATTTTCTACAATTATCTAATTCATTATTTTAATATGTAAATATTGAAATAATGAATTATATAATAGCATTTTAATATGTGAATATGCTTATTTATTGAAATATATTTAAATTCCATTGAGAAAGTTTGCCTTATAATATGTGTGTATTTGACCAAGAAACTAATGGCATTTTTTTACAATATGATAGGCATTCAGATAGTATAACATGAGATACAATTCCAGGGCAATAAAGCTGAAGAAAAATTGTTTTCAAACATGTAGAAATGCTCTCCTACTGTTAGCTAAGTGCACTGGGGAGATGGTCCTAAAATTGGAAACCTAAGAAATCATTTTGTCATTGTCTAGCATCTCCTAGTTCCTTAAGAGCAGCCTCTGAAAGCCAGACTATTTCAAGTTTATATCTTCCTCAGTCAATTCAGACCTGCTTATTAACATCAGATGTTATTACTAATGAAAGTATGGTATTTACTAAACTTTTACTTTTTATCAGTTGTATTTTGTTACTATGGAAGATTTTCTCTTTCTGTTTCCTTTTACTGTTCTCTGTGTTTCCCAGAGAATTTAGAATCAGGCCAACTTCACACTCACTGACCATATTTAATCTAAAATATAGATGCTCACCTCCCAGTCCTTATGTCTTATATTCAAATGTTCATGAGAGTGCAAATATATAGAAAGCAGTAAGGCTAGACAGAATGCTGGGTTAGGGGCCCAACCTATTTTCACAGTGTTGAGAGACATAAGGGGCATCATTTGGTGTAGGCTATCTGGAAAAACTGCAGAAATATTATGACACATGTGAAGGCTTTTAAATGACAGTGAAGATTTGTTGAATGATGGTATAGAAGTAGAGCTACATAAATGGCTTTCAGCCCATAGGACAAGCCAGGAAAATTATTTAGAGGTGAAACACGAAGTTGAGTAAAGCACAAACAATACATCTCAATCAGAGGACAACACTGGCATGTGGTAGAAAATATTCCTGTCATGTGATAGTATTCTAGGAGGGCTTCTGCACTGTGTTTAGGCTAGAACTGACATAATATGATGTGTTATCTTTAGGATGTTAATATGTTGGTAGCATATAAAGCCATAATTTTTATATTGGATTGACAACTTTGGTATATAAATTTCCTACATATGCATGCACACATAACATTCAATAAAATTTTGGTTAAATTAGTAATCTAGGGCCTGGGAAGATGCTCAGCAGTCTTAGTGCCTGCCTGGCAAACTCAAGGACCCAAGTTTGATGCCTGATTTTGCATGCAATGCCAGCCCCAAAACTGGGTGTGATGGTGCATGCTTGTAATCCCAGTGTGGGGAAGCTGAAACAGGAGGATCACTATGAGCCTGAGTTGCATAGCAAGACCCTGTACCAAATACAGAAACAAGAATTAAAAAGTATTAGTGATCTGTACTTATGAAGCATATATTTTATGTTTTAATTCCATTCTTCAACATTTTATATTATGTTTTGTTTTTAATGATGTCTGTGGTTATCATGGCAATCAGCAGTTTTAAGAATACTTGTATAGTGTATATAACTACTATAAGTGATTTTTTTTCAGATCTTAGGTCCAGATAAGATATAACTGTGTTAATTGCAAATTATTCTAATTGGGAGTGGTAAAATAGAAGAATGTGCCCACTTGGGAGAAATTTTCAAGGTATTTTATCGGGGAATTTTTTTTTAGTAATTTTATTGAGAAACAAATAGCAATGAGACAGTTTCAAAACTGATTAGTAGGACAGTTTCAATAATTAGTGCATTGTATATTGTTGTCCTAGTGGTTATTCACTATACAGATTCAGATATGATATCCTGTCCACAAACACTATTAGAACAAATATTTCTATTCACTGAATTAAGAGAATATAGCTGTATATCTATTGTAACTATTTTGAATATACAGATACAAAATGGTTGTTCATTTGCATCCCCTTTTCTTGTTTAGTTTTGTCAGAGAAGGGAATTCCATTGTCATTTGAATATTATAGGTGCGTGAATTCAGGAAAATGTCCCAATATAGTCCAGTAGTCCATAATAATAATGGGTTTTCCATAGGACTGGCAATGTCAGAAGTTGTTGACTTGAGCCTTTTACAGCTCAGCATATTAATATGGTTTCACTTGTTATTCTTTGTTTCTATACTTTTCCGCTGGATGGTTAAACCAAGACAAAGCAAGACCTATATAACAAGAAATATAGCTTTTGAATCTGATAAGGTAAGTCAAAGGATCTACAAACTATGGTACAGAGTTTCAGGATAAATCCTGAGGGGATTTGACTGAACTTAGTGAGGAATTTTATGGGAAAATATGAGAATTGGAAAAATAAAGATACAAGAAATAACTCCAAAATTTCAAGTAAATCTTAGGAATAGATCATATTGTATGAGAATTAATTTTGAAGGTACTTGATCATGTAAATTTAGGAGTTACTTAGACTTTAATTTACTTTTGACTATTTGATTCCTAATATTTCCTGATCACTTAGATAAAATTTATGTGCATGGAGCAAAAAAAATTTTTTTGCGTAGTAAAAGGAACAATCCTAGATTCAGTCTTGAATGTAACTGCTAAATTTCAGTGGCTTATCACACTAGGTTCTTGGTGCCTCTTTCAGTCAAAGTAGTATTCCTTTTTTGCAATTTTTATATATTTATTTCTTTTTATTTTTTCTGAAAAATTACCTAATCCAAAGTCACAAATATGACTTCTAACAGATTTATAATTTTAACTTTTAGATTTCTTTTTATTTTTAATTTTTATATGTAGCTAGTACAAGGTCTACAGGGACGCCCTACGTAGATTGGACTTGTAGTGATTCCCTTGTTTTCTGCCGCCCAAGCGCTGGGATTACGGGCACATGCCACCACATCCAGTCTCAATTGCCCTCTCAGCACGCCTTGGGGGCGGGGCCAGCACAGCATGCCTAGGATCTAACCCTGGCCCCTGTGCCTGACTAAGCAGGCGCTGTAGTCTGATGAGCTATCTGGCCTGCTCTAATTTTTACTTTTTAATGAGAGTACAAAGTAGCATGAGAGCAGAAAAATGATGAATAATACCAAACGAGTATTCTTGTGAGGATACTCATCTTCTGAGAATGGTGATCATGCAGCAGCAAACAGAACCACCAAAATGACACCTAGGATTTGGAGGCAGATGTATTTATGTCAATAGGCACTGACTTCACTCATTCCCAAAGTATCAGCCCTTATCTCTGGTTGGCTAGGGACTATATGGAATAAGCATGCAGGAAGTGTAGAGGCAGAATGTCTTGCTAATTGGGGATGCTTCTTACAGTGTCCATGGTAGTGACTAGCTATGCATCAATGTGAACAGTGTTTGGCAAGAAAGGAAAGTTATAGGAACTGGAACTATTACTGGGCAACTAACAGACTCAAGCAAACTGGCTTGGGGTGAGGGGGCATCTTCTGCTACGAGTAGAACTATCCTGCGGTGCTTCTGTCTTCAACATGTGATCTGGTGTTCTGAGGTGTTCTGCAGTACAGCCATCTGGAAAGGAAAGGTGCATGTGTGCATGTTTTATGAACAAGCCTTGAGAAAAATATTTCTACCTGAAAACTACAGACTGGAACATATACTTGTTAAGTAAAGAACTAGGAAATTTCATCTTAATGAGTGCTGGGAGGGAAGAGCACACTAAATTTCATAAAAATATACTGCGCTAATATCTTCCATTGTGTATTAGTTTGTACTACCTGCCAAAATAACATACTACAAACATGATAGGTTCAACAACAAAGTGTTTTGTCTTATGGAACTGAAAATTAGAAATCTAAGATCAGTCTCAGTGGGGTTTATTCCTTTTGAGATCTGTGTAGGAGAATTTTTTCATGCTTCTGGATTAGTTTCTGATGGCTTGCCAAGGAATCTTTGGCATTCCTTGACTTGAGTAATTACTACTCTAATGTCTGCATGCATTTTCACACTGTATTGTCCCTGTGTCTGATTCTAATTTCCCCTTTTTATAAGAACACCAATTTATGGATTAGGGCAGGACTGTCCTCCAATTTTACCTCATTTAACCAATTACAGATATCTGCCTCACCTTAGTCTCACATATAAGTTCACCTCTGAGATTCTAGGGTCTAGAATGCCAATGTTTGAAATTAGGGGTGTAGAGATTCAACTACTAACATATATAGAGAGAAACCTGAATTACTGAACATGTAGATTTGGAGTCGCTTGAATTAATATGACAGATGCATTGTATGAGGGAAGCATTTAAGTTAGAGAGAAAAGAGAAGAACTGTTAGGGAGTGCTCATTGTGGGAGGGTAAGAAGGAAAAGAAAAGCGAACAGATTTTCTCAGGAGTGCCAGAGGTTAGGTTTGGAGGAGGATGATCCACACGACAATGAGACACAGAGAATTAAGGGGTGAGAATGTTGTGTTTGGGGGGAGTGTTTCCTAAAGGGGGAAGCTGCTGGTGCCAGTGAATGCAGCTGTTATGCAAATCCTTGCCAGGTTTGCATTCAGTATTTTCTTTGTGTAATGAGGACATTCTCATATAGAGAACAATAGCTTGCCCGATATATTTTAATAAGCTACTGTCAAAATTGGAGTTGGCAATGAGAGCTCACAAGTCAGAAATAAACCAAGTTCCTGGCTCACTAATCTATATATACCACCTGCCTGTTTTTGCTAGAAGAAACAGTGAGAGCACACACATTTGTCTCTATAGGGTTTTAACTTGTGAAATGTTTGGATTGCTTACTTGGTATTTCTGCTAGGTTTTCGGACAAAAAAATTTTATCTGCATCTATTTTGTAGTAATTCATGATCTAAAAATTAATGTAATATGGTCCTGTTAGATAGTTGTGGCTATGACATATGAAAATCCTGCCAAACTGAACACTATGTTTTCTGGACTCTAATTCTTACATCCTAGGGACTGACCTTAAAATGTCACATGAGCACTACAAACTGAGACTTTTCATTTATAAAGTTAAATGGATTAGAAAAAGATCTAAGATCTAGGATCATCTTTGATATTATCTCCCTACTTTATATTTCATACCTGAAATAAACATGGATTGAAAGTATATATGGTCTCAGGGGTGCTATTGGAGGCCTTCTCACAAGTTATAGGCATTTAATTTTTTAGCATTTGATTGATTTAACAGTGAGAGCTTAACTTCTAGAATATACATTTATAGAGTACAATTCAAAATTAACCAGTATGAAATTTAATCCAAAATGTCTTCTCTGCTATCCCACTATGTGTAATGAGAGCAGAGGACTTCATGAACACTGAAACAAACCTCACTAAGTTAGTGTTTAGGAAATGACAAAATCTGCATAGTTTTTTCTTGCTTTTGGCACTAGATATGTACAGATACTGCCCATCAGTTTCGGACTTCTTTATATAGCCACATACAAAAGGATTCATTAGAACTGCAAGCAAATGTCCAGATAACTTGAAGACGAATTAAGCTGAATTCATATATAGATATATATAGATATATGTGAATGTATGGATATATGGATATATATGAATATATATGGAGCTTATGCATATATATGGAGTTTATATATATAGTTTGTTCTAAGTTAACTACAGATACAAATATATGTGTTTATTTATATATATGTGTGTGTTTTATGTAAATATTTACAGGAGGATGATACTGTTAATCAAATGCATAGTCTAATTTACTTTATAAAACATGAAAACCTGGATTACAGTTTAAGTATCCAGTAACTTCAAATAGTTTCTCTTATATAAAGTTATTTAAACTATGGTCTGATTTGTAGAAGCTGTTGCTCTAAACACCAAGAGAAAAAGTCATGGTACATAGACCAACTGCCTGGCAGTGCCCTGAGGCAGTTCCCACACTTACAGGGAACAGCTCAGTGGCGTGTGATGGCTGTAAGACACTGAGGGTTCTAGCCACATGACACTAATTTTCAAGTCAGAAGGACAACACCAAAGCAGAGATTTCTGGATCCAAAAGACTAGGACAAATTTTACTTAGAATGCTTAGTAGAGCCTTAACTGTGGGTTAAGGACTCGTGTCTGCAAGGACCTTTCCAGTCTCTTAGCAATAGGTCAGTTCTTGGACCTTTCCATAAATCTCAGTTGTGGACCTGCAGGGTTCATACACCCTCTCCATGCATTCGAATTTTGGATTTATGTTGAGAGGAAAACAATATAGATGTGTGTGTGCACGGAAATATATATGTATGTACACACATGTACACAGATATGCATATGCACATACATATATATGTACACATACATATATGTGCACATACACATATGTATGTATAGACATATATACATATACATATGTGTACATATATAGTTCTTTTTTTGCTTTTAAATTGGGAGAAATGCTTAGCCAAGGATTCACAGAATGACTTAAGTGTTTTTTTAATTAGTTTTGTTGAGAAACAAATAGGAATGAGACAGTTTCAAAACCGATTAGTAGGATAGTTTCAATAATTAATACATTGCATATTGTTGTCTTCGTAGTGGTTATTCATAGTACAAGATGCAGACATGACATCCTGTCCATACACTACTAGTACAAATCTTTCTTCTCACTGAATTAAGAGAAAGTAGCTGTATATCTATCCTAACTATTTTGTATATAGATACAACATGGTCCTTCATTTATATCCCCTTTTTTAGTTTAGTTTTGTCAGAGATGGGTATTCCCTTGCCATTTAAATATTGTATGTGTGTGAATTCAGCAAAATTGATTTAAGTGTTTTGATGGCTGAAATTCCTACTCTTATTGCTCAACAAAGTTCAACAAGAATAATTTCCTGCCATTATTTTATATGTTGCATTGCTATTTTTGTGAAATTTGTATCTATGCTTGACTTCTAAATACTGAACTACTGTCACTTGATGTCCAGAGCAGATTGTACTTACAATATTCTCTGTGGAGGGAAGTTTGCTTGAATGACTTATCAACACAGGAACTTTCATTAGTTTTGTTGGTTTTGTAATTCTGTCTCTAATTCAACTAA
Organism: Octodon degus; assembly: GCF_000260255.1. NCBI lineage: Eukaryota > Metazoa > Chordata > Mammalia > Rodentia > Octodontidae > Octodon > Octodon degus. Next base: position 2,420,562 of record NW_004524598.1, read on the forward strand.
AGCAGTCAAAATTCATTCACACTTTAGGAATTTGTGTAAAGTCAACATTGTTTCATTGTTCTTTATGAGAGATATACATTTTTCTTTTGCCTCTGTTTCTACACCTCCTTTAAGTTGGAGAAACACCAAACTCAAACTTGACATTAAATTATATTATTGGCCCTTTCAGCTTAATTTAAAGTTGAGGTTATTCAGGCTTGGTTTTTGGGTACTTTCCTGTGTGTCAATTTGGATTTCTCTCAACTATGTCTGCCTGTGTAAAATAACTGTCAAATAGAAATATCCCAGTCACTGGTTACAGTGGCTATGAAGAAGTTTTTTCAAGACTATTGGGTTAAATATCAAGGTTATTACAGTGGGAAAGAGTGAAGCCAAGTCTCTAGAGATAAAAAGTTGAAGGTGATGATGATTGTTCCTTATGTCAATTAGGCTTCTTCCTTCCTACAGAGATTAGGAAACTGGGGCCTTATCTTTCTTGATTATTATATTTCTTATAGAAGTATTACATCCAAAAGAAAAGAGAAAAATATAGTGTCAAGTTTCCTAAAATAAATGCTATCAGAAATGGGGGAGGAGTTAGGAAAAAATTGTCTAAAGTTTATTAAAATTTAAGAAGACATTATTGCCCCTTTGATCACTTGAATTAAGTGTCAAATGATTTTGTGGCTTCTAAAAAAGAGAAAGCTCAATTTTAGAGTGTGGCCTTTGAATTTTTCTTGGCTTCTGCAAGGAGATCTGCTACTTTATCCAGTGATCAGACAGTTAGGCAAGTCCTTTCTTTCTATGGATAGCTCATTCAAACTCCACACAGGCCTCTAGTACTGATTTGATATTAAGTTGCTTCACACTGAGTAGTTTTCTTTTTCCTTTCATGTTTGTTCTGATTCATTGATCTTTCTGTCCCTGTGTCTTGGAGTTCCTGCCATAGTGAGAGAACTCCTACTGTCCCTGCTTGCTTGCATGATAGCTGGGAATGAGAAAAGTAGCATCAGTTATTGAATCTACCTGCTATCTGCAAAATCTTGCTGTACTGAATGTTGTTCTTTGCTAAGATTTTCTTTGACAGGGGCTGGAGAAATAGCTCAGTTGTCTGAGTGCCTGCCTGGAAAGTTGCAAGGTCCTGAGTTTGATTCCAGGTCCTGCGTACCATGCTGTCCCCAAAACTAGGCATGGTGGTACACACTTATAATCCCGGTTCTGGTGATTCTGACACAGGAGGATCACTACTAGTCTGAAATATTTTCTCTGAGGATTGGTATTTCTTGGATTATGAATGAAAGGACATGTTTTATACATTCTCCTTGTCACCAGCTGTTCTCTGCTAACCACAAAGCTGGGCGGGATATTTTTACCTGCATCTTCCTATTGGGTATGTTTGATGTTCTATCCTTTGTGGTTTTCATACTCCACAAATATCAGAAGGGGTACGATTTTGAATTCTTTTTTCTCTCTGTACTTTTTATTTGCATATATATTTCTCAATTTGAGAAAAGGTTGTTAGGAAATTAAGTATCTAAGAAAAGTGAGGAATAATATTGGATGGCTCCTTCAAAAAACAACACAATTGTTAATTCTTTGCTTTCTTGTTGCTCTTTACACTGGGACAAGGGAGACTGCCACCACCCATTGCAATGGTCATTTCCCTTTCACTGGAGGAATAGTCCCTTTATAATTGATATTGAAGGAAACTATTTTCACATTATCACCACATAGAAATTATGTTTCTTTTCTTACAACAAAATACATCATTCTGAACTATGTGCAAGAGAGGAGAATATAATTTTTGTTCTGTTGCACACTTAATATCCATAATCCATAGAAACATTTGAGATATGTTCTCACATATCAAATGGAAATGGAAACATTCAAATTTAATACATTAGAGCTCTTCTCAAAGCAAGGTCATGTATTATCATCATCATATATTATCTGAGTTGCTCTTTCATTGAAATATTCTTATATTAACTTCAGAATATACAACCTATTTGGTCACACTCACACCCACTTGCAAAGCACAGCATAAACAAATCCTATACCTCCCTCCCCATGAGGTATTCTGGGACTCAGGATCCAAGTCATTTTCTCCTGGTTCTGGAATGATCAGCGCTAAGCGTAGAACCAGAAGCTGGAGAAAATGTACTGGTCACATGGGCTGTTGTAGGCCTTGTTGTAAACTACTTATGATTCAGCCTATTTGATTTTCACAAATACTTCATAGAGGCAGAAAGTCAAATTCAAAGAAATTAAGTGACTTACCCTGTGTGTACTCCATAGTTAAATATGGAGCTAAAATGTTATTGTTACACTGGAGATTTTCAGTCAGCTTTCCTAATCACACTGGGTTGCAGGAGTTTGCCTTTTAAGAGAAAACTTTGGCTCATGTTTCTGATCTAGCTCATTACCATTCCAAATACAGTGCTTTCACATTCTTTTCAAGTGCAGAGGGTATCCATAGCAAGGCACTGAATGAATCTGAACAATATATGTTCATTCTCTGAAATAGTGACTTTCAGTTTTGCATATATATATATATCCTACAGTAATCACTGAGTTTTCAACATCCTCATAACTTTTTTTTTTTTGGCAGAACCAGGGATTGAACTCAGGCCCTTGTGCTTGCCAGGGAAGCGCTTATTCCACTGAGCCATCTCCCCAGCCCCCTCTCATAACTTTTAAAACCTAATAATAAATTTTATTTTATTCACAATACCCCATTTCTTAAAAACAATTAAAAGCATCAAAATATTTTCTTCATATTTTGTTCAAAAATTGCCGCAGTGGATCTAACACTTATCAATAAATATTTTCCTTTAGCCATAATTTAAAGTGACTCAGAATGAAAGTTGTAATCTGTTTTTTGTGAATGATATGTTCCTAAAATTATATATATATATATATATATATATATATATTTTTTTTTTTTTTTCTAATTAGAGTGTGTTTTTTAAAATTCTACATACACATGAACAGACACAAAATGATTTGTGTTGTAATAGTGTTTTGCTACTCGTGAGGATGTGTGTACAGATAATGATTGTGTAAAATTAGGTGTTATGTACAACTAATCATATTAGTTAGTTATAATAGTTAATAACAAAAGTACTGAGAATGTTGGATGCTAACCAAAGTTGAGTGTCGTGATGTATACCTGTAATTCCATCTACTCAAGAGGTTGAGGCAGGAGGATGGTTTTAAAGCAGCAAGAACAACTTAGTAATACCTTGTTTCAAAATAAAATTTAAAAAGGAAGCAGATTTTGTTTGTTTGTTTTTGGTACTGAGAGTCAAACTCTGGACTTCACACTTACCAGGCAGGTACTCAGACAACTGCACTGTGGGTTTCTGCTAGTGTATGGAAAGGAGTAGTTAATGTTTACTTTTTTTTTTGGACAGGATCTGCAGGGTCTACAGGATCTCACTATGTGAATTGGACTTGTAGTGATTCCCCTGTTTTTAGCCCCCCAAGCACTGAAATTACAGGCAAGCGCCACTACTCCCAGTCTCAGTCCCTGTCTCAGTGTGCCTTGTGGGCGGGGCCAGACAGCACTCCGGGGATCTAACCCCTGCCTCTGCACTCTGCCTAAGCAGGCACTTTAGTCAGCTGAGCTGTTAGGGCAGCCCTCTTAATTTGTTTTTTTGTCCTTTTTCAATTCTTTGCCCTTTTTCTCTTCTTAATTTCTAATATATTTTTTCCTTTTCCTTTCTTCTTCCAATTTTGCATGTATATATCTGGTAATATGACCAACTAATTTGAAGACAACGCTATACATTACAACAAATACTGTGAAATTCATTTCATTTTGCTTAGTGAAATTCTGCATGACTTGTAATTTTTCTGTTTTGATATCATTTCGTAGCCTCTTCAAAAATTTTTTAAAAAGGGAGGGAGCAGTGTGCAGTTATGGAGTAAAGGGCTTGCCTAGCTTCTGGAATGTGCTGCATTTAATTAGTAGGCCCCCAAAAGTTAATAAGGTGATTTAAATATGTAGAGAGATAATAATAACTAGACAAGAAGAAAAATTAGTGTTGACTATCATTTTATTAGAAAAAAAGAAAGCATTATCTTACAAGATTTGAGTACTTACAATTCTGAAAACACCAGACATTTGTACATGACAAGGTTTAGCTAGTGTTATTTTTTTCTCCTTGTCTTTTTTATTTTTTTTGAATTTATACATATGTAAAAGCTGAAAACAGGTGCATATACAAAACAAAATTCTTTGGCAATGCAAAATTTCATGAATTTTGGCATGAATTTTCATGGTAATACTTAGAACTGAAAAGAATGTCTGAAAATTCAAGAAACAATTTTTGGCATTAATACCATGTAGTGCCTCTTATTGAAATTGATCATGGTCAATAACTGGCAGGTTTTAGAAAAAAACTTTCAAAATGGTATTGCAAAATCAGTGAAACATAAAGACACACTGAGAATTATATATATTATCTTCATTAAAATTTTATTCTGGACAACACTTTTTTTAAAAATAGAAAATGCCTTAAAATTGCATTTTAAGATTCTCATCTTAAAATATTATTTCAGATATGCGTATTTTTAGATGTATTGTGCCTTGTCACTTCTTTGTTAAGAGTTTTTATTAAGCTAAAAATGTGTTGAGTGCTATCATAAATCAAGCACTTTTCTAAATTTAAGTATATTAAAAAGCCAAAATCCTATCTCATTTGAAATAAAGAACATGCTATAAAATATGGACAAAATAAATCACACAATAGAAGTAAAGTTTCTTCAGAATAAGTGTGAGAACGGTGTCTCTCAAGTACCCGCCTTGGAAGCCAACATGTACAGGAATGGCCACAACAATCTGTGTAAGGTGTGTTCTAGGCAGATGAACTGATGCAAAAAGCCTTAGGAGAAAAAGATTTGGAATGCTGCAGGTGATCTCAGCTGAGTCAGGGAGAAAAATATTAGAGATATGCTCATCTGGTTGATTTGTTACTCTTCACTATGGATGCTGGGAAGAGTGGAAGGCGTGCCATGAGGCCTGTTCAAACGAAGAAACACAATGTTTTGCTCTTGAAGCCACAGAATTATATGTTACTGGACTCCCGGCAGATGATAGGACTTCAGAGGCTAAATACAAGAGGACAAGATGCTACACATATTCCTACTGTCACCTCTGGTGAGCCACTTTTACCTCTGGTCTGGGCAAGGTGCCATGATGGGAGAACCTGGAGCCAGAGCAGTGTTAAGAGTCACTGTGAAGAACTATGTCAATTTCAATTATTTCAAGACATTGCCAACTGTTCCTTTGATAAAATTTTACTTGGATTTATTAATTGATTATTACTTGATTTATTGATTGATTGCTAAGTTTTGTTGATATTTTTTCTGTCAATTTTTCTTAGTTGCCTAAGATTTCTGAAGTGTTGTATGTCCTCTAAAGGGAAATCTGGATCCCATACCAAGGTTCAGTTTACTTCTGCTTGGAGAAATATATCAATCAATAAAGACTAATTAGATGTCAAGTCCATGAAAGATATTTTAAATGAAGCTAAATAGAATGACACATCTCAACATGACAGGGAATTACCTTCTACTTGGGCAGAAATGATACTGGTCAACAACAAATTCAATTAACACTAGGAGTCAATTAACAAATCAGTATACTATACTCCACTTTTTAATACTAGCAAAAATAGATTTATTGAGCAGTTGCAATATTCAGACATGCTGCTCACTGTTGCTGAGCACATTGTAACATTCTATGAAGTATATTGTCATTATACTCACTTTATAGATGAGGAAACAAGAAACAAAAAAGCAAGGAAGTTGCTGGGCTGACAAAAGTATATGGAATAAGAATTCACTAAATGAAGCTTTCATCAGATGCTTGAAGTAAATTTGGGTTTCTGAAAGGAGGGACTGGGAAAGAGAAAGGAGAAAGGAAGAAAAGCATGTTTAAGATGATTTCAGATGTTCTTGAGGGATCTGATCATGGAGGGTAGTATATATAGAGAGATTATTGTTCAGTTTTCCACTTTACTATACAGGGTGGAGAGTTGGGGATTTCTCACAGCGGTTTAGAAGTGGGTCAGTAAGGACAGGAATCATGCGTGGAGCTATTGGTGTGGTCATTGGGGCGGGGACATGTAAGGGAAGCTTTGCTGTAAATAATCATTAGGTTTTTAGAACTAACCAGAGGTCAGAGTTGTGCTGGTTCAGGTCGGGAAGGCGACGGGATTGCTCTGGAATGGCCACAGGATGGAGCTCTTCATTAATTAGCATGGAATGACAGCCAGGGTCTTTCCCTAAGAGGGTAGAGACAAAACAGGAAAGAATCCCATAAAGGTCTATGAAAACAAAGTCATTTTACTGAAATAACAAATCAGAAGATAAAAATAGGAATCACTGAGCAAATAAGTAATAAAAATAAGATTTTAAATATATACCAGTTTTCACAAACCCACTTCCAAAGGACATCTCCTGAAATAAATCAAGAACTACAGTGTAAGCAGAGATATAATTTCACTTGGAATAAGATTATCAAACCATATA
>NW_004524598.1:2429257-2439100 GCF_000260255.1 Octodon degus
CAGGATTAAAAGTCTATTCTAGAAAGTCATATGTTCCCTGTAGGTGTTAAATTTTCTTAAAACCACTTCATGGTTGTTTCAGAGCATGTACATTTATGCTGTAATTTTTGGATGGTGCCGCAATGATTAAACTCGTACAAATAGGCTGAAGAAGGCATCTCTTTAGCTCTCTACTACCAAATAAAACTGCAATGGGTATAGCGTATTGACGTCCACTGTATCTTGGGTGTGTTGCTTGTGGGGGCCTGCTGTGCAGTAGCTGCAGGAGAAGGGAGGTCATGCACTATTTTTAACCTATACTCCTATTGCACCTGTGAACCTATTTCAAGAAACAATATCATTTGTAAAGCGGATACGTCAGTTGCAAAGTTTTTCTAACTTTGTCTTCTGCAAGAATAAGCAGTAAAGAAGGGAGGAAAGTTTTTTTTTTTCTCCTTCAAATTTGGGAAACTTCACGAAAATACCTAAGTGACAAATTTCACTTTTGGCTGGTTGTGTCGTCTGTACTTTGCCAAATCAGACAGGTGTTCATGAATATCTCCAGGTAGGAATGACTTCTGAGAGTCTTCAAGATCAGGAAAATACTCCAAAGAAGTCTCATCATTAGCAAGAGGAGGGTGGTCTACTTATAAGGACAGAGCAGTCTAAGCCATAAAGTACACAGAATGAAGAGACTTAAGTGTCCTCAAGACTGTGACAGCTTGTCTCCTCTACAGGCTTATATGGGTGGAAGACAGAGACAGTTTAAGAATTTTAGTTTAACTGATAAGGATTACATTTAATTATTCTGTCTCTTATCACCGAGCTACTTTCCTCACTGCATCATTCTAAGTAAGAAATGCTTATATTGGTATAGTGTGGGCCATAGCTTGCCCTAAATTCCCGTCTTTTACTGCAAGTACATTGAGTATATCTGACTATAAAACTCACTTCTGTTGCCTTATGTAGGTAGCATGTCTCGCTTCTTTAATGGTATGGCTGAATTCCAAGACAGAAAAATAAGGCATTTTTTGTAGTATGTATTAGATAAGAAATGACTCCAGTTATAAAGAAGAACAAAACAAAGTATAATAATCAAGCAAATTAAAATTCAGAACAATAAGTAAGAAGAGACTGAATAGAGCTAGTAAGACCATAGACAGAGTAATGTTTTGGTGAAAAATGAGGAAAGTTTGGATAAGTGGAGACCATATTTTATTAGAAGGCAAAGAAATAGTTACATATAAATAACTTCAAAGGAAGAGGATATATTCTGGGTAAATGGACAAAAATAAACAAAGATCAGAGTGAGATTAGACAAAAGGATTTATATTCCAGGCATCTGAGAGATAGACTTTTAAAGGCTCTAAATACTATAACATAGTAAAACAAAACATAAAGAATTGTCAGATATATTTAGTGACTAAACGTAAAAGGTGAATTGCATTATGAAAAAATAAGGGAAATGGTTAGGTAAGTGAAACTGAAAGCCAAAATAAGATGGGCATTTTGGGGACAGATAACCTTTGATGAAGGGAAGAGACTCAAAGTCATTTGCTTAGTTGAGGAGAAGTAGGATAATCTAGAGGAAAAGGGAGCCATACTGTTCTTTGGGAAATATGTCATTGACTTTGTTTGTGAAAGCACTGATTTTAGTCTTTTGTTTATTTGGCACAGGGTCTCAGTACACAGCTCAGACTCATAGTGATACTCCTGGCTCAGCCTCCCCAGCACTGGGATTAGAGGTGTGCACCACCACACCGGGCTCTGGTGGCAGGTACTGTGGGCCAAGGGCTGTGGCGCTGGCACAGCGTGTGGTACCAGGGATTGAATGTGGATCCTTGCACTTGCCACACAGCCTTGAGACTGCTATCTCTCCAGCCCCAAAACACTGATTTTAATGAAATGCTGCGAACTGTATTTTCTGTCTGGATCTAAAGAAAGAGGCTAGTATGCCATTGATATTGGGGCTGCAAACGGAGGATAAGTTATTATGCAAAAGCCCCCAAATTAATTGTGTTATGGATTCTTACTACTATATCTATACTTTGTGCTCAGATAATAAAAAGAAAAAGGATATAGAGAATAAGGAGGACAAAGGAAAAAATGAAAGCAAGATTTGGTATCCTTGCAGTGAGTTTTTTCTTTCAGCATTGCATGAAAAAAATATTTTTGACCTAACAGTAGGCCATACTATGAAGTAGGTAAGTAATATCTCCTTCCTTGAGGAAAATCATAGAGACAAAACTGACTAGTAGAAAAAGAATGAAGCTGGATAGACACAAGCGTAGAGAAGATTATATTAGGTCATGAATGCTAAAGGCAAGTAGAGGACCCAAGGGCAAGTCAGAGCCCACCATCCTGTTTTGGGAGGCAGGCAGCAACATCAGCATCTTGAGGACACCTCACAGGGCATGAGGCATGCAGAGAACAGCCACAGTCAAGGCAACTCTGAGGGAAGCATATTCTGAGGCTCCCTTCTAAGGGCAGATTACATTATCATGTGAGAGCATTTTATTGAGGAGCTGGCAAGTCTGAAGATAGGGCTTTGGGGCGCATGTGAACTGGGGTTTGAAACCATTGTCTTTACATCAATTAAGGTCCCCAGCCCTTTGTTTTAATTATTTTTTTATTTTGAAATAGGATCTCTGTTTCTCTCTAAGTTACTAAATTACCCTGTCTGGGCTCAAACTTGCAATCCTTTGGCCGCAGCCTTCCAGGGTACTGATGTGAACCACCATGCCCAACTTGGAGATCTGTTAAGACAACTGATAACTAAGTTCGTGGTATCAGCGAGGCTAGCCAAGTTCATAAGATGGACAAGAACGGGAGAACAGTATAAAATAAGGTTGTAACTCTTAGGCTTGCAAATTATTAATACTTAAGAGTGAATGAATAATTTTACAATTCCAAAATATAATGTAATGTCTTTCGTGAGAATATATGTGATTCGTTATGTGCTTATAGTTGAGTTGCTTATTAAATTTTCGTATTTAAAAAATAAGACAATTTTTTTTTCAGTTATTCTCAGATAATGAATGCAAGACCATGTGTTAACTACTAATCACTATAGTTCCAAAGCTCAGTAAAATCTTAGACACAGGCGGTAATAAGTATTTTTTGAAGGGAATGACTAAATGAATAACTGAATTTAGTTCCACACTTTCCATGAAACAGAGATCATGTAGTAGAATTTACTGAGTCCATGGACCCTAATCTAAGTGGGGCCTTAGAATCTTTCCTCAAGACTTGTGTTGTGACTACCTCAATTTCTACCAATTTGGCAGTGGTGGGAGTTAGTTTTATCCCAGTCATAGAGATGGGGAGAAGGACTCTCAGTTGAGAAGTTTGCAGCAGAGGAAATATTAGGCCAGTGGTATTTCTATGGTAATGCTTTTAGAATTTTATAATGCAACCTTGATCTCTCTACTTGACTGACTATGAATCACTGTAACTTACTAAAATGCTGTTTGTAAACTTACAATATATACTACATAATAAATGTTATATAAATATGTACATAAATGCATTTTATGAATCTAAAACTAACCTTATAAGCTTACTTTCCTCAATAGTGATCCTAAGGTATGTTTCCTTTGCGGAACAAGAAAAATTATTCCTGTTGTCTGTAGCATTTTTTTAACATATCCTAATAAACCTCTCAAAGATATCTATATGTACAAATAATATTTAATGCTCAAATAGGTGTGGTTCAGTGGTGGCAATGATTAATTTTAGGCAGATATTTCTTTCACATTAATCATCATACCTGTTCTCAGGTGTTTTTTCCTGAAATCTGTTTTTTCTCTACAATTATATGCCCAGAATATATCCCATAACATTAATAGAAACTTTAGTTTTTAATTGAATACTCTTTAGGCACTCAGTGCCCTTGAGTTCTGGCTCTGACTCAGTGCTCCATACCTAAGGCAGCTGCATAGGGTTCCATTTCTGTACATCCAACTACTTTTAGTATAGTCGTCTGCCAAACTTTGCTGGCTTTTTTTCCCCTGCTGCCTGCTCTATATTTATTATTCTCCCCAGAGTTTTCAAATTTAACAAATTCACAGATGCTTTCTCTGTCTAGGCTCATTTATGTAGATTTTTATAATGGTAAATATGTCTATTGACCCACTCAACACTTCTCTTCTTGCAACCCTGGTAAATTCTTGGTATTTTAATCATCTCTTCTCCCACCCAGAAACTTGCCTTGTGTAACTATCCCATTGTGTGATGTTTGACAACTGCTCTTAACCATAATGACACAGACTTGGATTATTGCTTGTACAGAATTTTATGTCCTCAGAACACTCTCTTTTAATTAAAAAGCATTTTTAAGCCTATTTAAGGAGCGATCGATATAATTTGAAGATTTATGATTAGAAGTACTTGGCAGGACACTTCACTGATTCTAGACACATATTTAGAACAGTCTTGATTACGCTGGCAGCTAATATCTTTGTAGTGAAATCATTCTGCTTGGACCATGGCCAAGAAAATTTTCAAAATTTGAGATATTATCCAAGAAGAAGAAATAAACTGGATTTACATTTTTCCACTGGTAAATTTAATATTTTTCCTCTACATATTCTAAGAATTTAAATTTTAGGTCATATATAACTCTACATTATTAACTGTTGCCATGAGAATAAAGTAAGGATGTTGTATAATCATATACATAGCTTATGTTTAATATTTCATCTAATGCCTTTTTCTACTTTTTCCTCTTATAAATTTGTAGCTTTTCACATTATTCAATTGACAGAATGCTCAAGGGCATGATTGGACTATGCTGGAGAATTGAAATAAGACTATTTCAAATGGTATCAAACTTGTAAGCTTATTTTTGAGATCAGTGAGTCATATGGTACATTCCACTTCAGATATTCACGATGCTGACATTTCTTTATATTGCAAAGTCCACGTTGTTCAGGGATGTTTCCTGGCTGGTGGCAAGCACTTCATTAAATCTGCTGTCAATCTATAGCTCAGCACAGTTAGTTCCACTCAGGAGTTTTATGATGATAAATTAAGAAGAGAACTAGCTGTATTTCCGGATAAACTTTTTGTCTTGTTAGGAATAATAATTATGATAATAATGTTAGTAAGTTCATTCATTTTCCTGGCTATTGAATAGCCACTTCTATAAAATGGCATCTGTATCTAACTGTGAAGATATCCTAATATTTAATTAATCATAATAGTTTAGCCAAACTATTATTTTTGTCTTTTAGCATCAAAAAGCTTAATCTATAATATTAAACAAGACTTAAGTCTCAGTGTGCCAGAAAGAATTCTACTGTCACCATCCTGGTCAGAGACGCGCTAAAGCGCCCCCTTTCTCCTCCCAGCACAACTGCACCTGGAGACTCAGCGCTGTGAGCCTGGTGCTGAGAGAGCCCTCGCCTCCTCCTTCCCCAGCCTCAGCCTTAGGCTACAATCACTGTTCCTGCTCTCTCTAGCCTTGTCCTTGAGAGGTGGCCACAGGTGTCTCTCACTGAACTATCCCTTCCTCAGGATCCAAGAAAAACCCCATACCTTGTAGGAGAGCTGCTGTTCTGGTCTCTAGGGCCAGCATCATCTCTCTCAGGTTTGTTTTGAAATAATCCTGTCTGTTGAGCTTTTACCTCTGTTTCTTTACTTCTCGTTTTCCCTGGAACAATTCCAATGAAGAGTAAACAAAAATGAATCTATAATTAATTCTCTAAGCTAAGTTACAAGAGAAAATGTAATATTGTCTTTTTCATGACCCCCATAGTTTAAATTTTGATGGGAATTTTTATCTTACTATAAACAATAAAATTTTCATTAGTCTAAAAATAAAAATGTTGTCAATCTTGTTATAAAATGTTTGCATTTAGACTTTTGCATTCTTAATTCATTGCAAAATAATTAGGTAGATCTTCAATGATTTATTATTGCAGAGTAAAATTACATTAGATATACAATGAATTATAAACTGTACTTAGTTTAAGGACAATGCTTATTAATTTTCTCACAAAATTAGTTTCTAGAAATGGCTTCCTCTCAACTGGTCATAAGATTCACATATGAGAAAATTACTTTATTACTCTTAAAATATTTCATTTGAACTATGAAGCATCCACTGGAATAAAGGATACATTATATAAAGATATTTTTCTTGAATCTCACTTTTAATAAACTTAAAAAACCTAACAGACTGAAATTTAATCTAGAACATATTTAATTAAATTGTACTTAGCTATTAGCTAAAGAAAAATTAGTATTGAGTAAGCGAACTGTATATCCCTGGTGAAGAGAATAAAATTCTTTTGTTTTAAACTCACAGATGCATTATTTATATATAATGTGGAAATTAAAGATTTTAGAAATGTCATTAGGCAATACTTTATACATAGTACATTGTCAAAATTGGCATCATGGGAAAAAAATAGGCCATACTTTTTTTTTTTAAACTAAGACATATGACACAGAAAAGGATCACAACAGGCATGGATGCACAAAAAGCATCATTTCATCTTGTAGAGACTGCTGGAAGTGAGACTATCTGAAAAATACAAAGGTTGTCTGAAGAGAAGGAAATTAAGGAGTGCGGAGCTTGTTTCATCTGTGAACTCACCAGAGCTTTACCATAAAAGTTGGTGAAAAATTATGAGATCGTTCTAAAAAATAATAAATAATTACCACAGTATGTTTGGATAGTTATCCTCATTTTATAGTAATAATTCTATCAAATATAAAAGTGTTTCACCACTTCAGTATCTGAGAACCTAAACTAGTCCCATGTATGATGAACAATGTGCCATTTTAATGCTTATGTAGTATTGCAGTATTAGGTATAATATATGTTATATATTATTTTTACCTACTTTCATACTTTCTGAACCTTATCTTAAATGATAATAATCAGCTTGTCTTATTAATGAATTTTAAACATAAATTCTTTCATTTAAAATTCACCGTATCTATCAAACAAATGAAAGGGCTAGTTTTACATTCCATGTGCATATTGTGTCTCATTTGTGCATGATTTGTACAGATTTTCCTTCAACTAGGGATATTACTTCTGAAAGCATTTTAAAAATTAATATTGATTTGCTTTCTTAACTGACACATAAACAATTGCATGTACTTATGAAGCAACATGTGAGGTTTTCATACATATACATAGTCTAATGCTTAAATCAAGTTGAAAAGATCTTCCTCCTCAAATACTTATCCTTTGTTTAAGGTGAAACCTTTCAAAATACTTTCTTTGCTCTTATTAAAGTCATGACTCATTGTTAGGCACAGTGATCCATGCCTCTACTTCTAGCATTTGGGAAGCTGAGGCAGGAAGATTATACCAGTTTGAGGGCTTCCTAGGCTATCATGTGTTCAAGGCTAGCCTGAAATGCATCGAAGGCCCCTATCTCAAAAAGAAGTTGTAATGCATCATTATTATCTATGGTGACCCTATAGTCCTAGAAACTTCTTGTTCTTATATCACTGCAACTTCCAACCTGCTGATACTTTTTCCTTAAGAGAAATGCTATTTAGGAAGGAATGATTTTCCAGAAATCCAATTGTTTCTAAAAGCTTTTATTCTGATACCACTTATGGACTATGGTTTAGGACTGATCTAACTTCTATCTTTCATAAATAATAAAGGCTTCTGTGCCTTTTTGCAGAACTTTCACTGGTAGATGTGTGGCTTACTTTTATGCCAAAATACACAGAGTAAGTTCACTACTTTCCTTTTAATTTCCATAGATGTTGAGTCTCACAGAATACTTAATCATGGGGTATGTGGGAGAGCTAAGGAATTGCAGAATGTAGTTTTCTAACAGTGACTTTTTGAGAACCCCTCTGTTCTTTCAATTATACCAGTAAATGCTATAGTTCTCTCGAATAACTCAATGCTATTCTTTCCCTTCCCTTCCCTTCCCTTCCCTTCCCTTCCCTTCCCTTCCCTTCCCTTCCCTTCCCTTCCCTTCCCTTCCCTTCCCTTATTCATTGCAAAAGAAGTCAAAGAAGTCAGAATAACTTTAAGAGTACAAGCATTGCACTGCCAACATTCTGGTTATTACCAACATTAATAATTTATCCAATCCAATCTTTGAACTATCCTCAGTGACTGGTGACCTTTTAAAGCATATGTCAGAACACTGCTGTTTAATTTTTAGGGGCATCTGGATCATGACATCAGATCCTGGGCTGGAACATTTACAGCCATATGTTTTTTTAGAGGCATGGAATATGAAAGACTTCAGTTTTATATTTCATTTTCTCTGAAGAATCAGTTTATTTTAATTAACTAATTTTATCATAAAACCTTATAAGGCTTTCTAATGGTTCCATTTACAAATAAATTCAAAACCCTGTATTTTTCAATTTGAAATTGTAGAGAGCACACTCATCCCAATTTTTTTTTTTTATGAGTGGGTTTTATTGTCTGAAATGAGATGTTATTTGTGATACACGGATGATAATTCTCTGTCATGTCACACTTCAATCTTGTTGTGTACATATACATGGAAAATAATGGCTGACATTTATATAGGGCACAAAATATATGACCACCAAAGAATACAACTAATGTGAGGGAAATATTGCAACTACCAACCTGATAGATGTCTGCTATGCCAAGTTCATCCTTTTTTGAACTCAAGGAAAAAAATCCTAGAAACAACAGAGGTTAAGAGTAGGAACACTTTTATGAGAAAAAGAAAGCTTTTGTCTAAGAGCAAAAGAAAGATGCCCCAAAAGTACATTTCCACCTTGCTTCTCAATGGTATTTGGTTAAGCAAATCTATCAGATGAGGTGGGTTTAAAATAAGGCAAAATAATAGTCAACTAATAAGATTACAAGGATAGTTGCTTAGGTAATCTCATTAGTTGATCCAATGAGAAAACACAAGACAGGTATGAGGTGGCCTAAATTATGGTCAAGCTTAAGATTACAACAAGTACTGTTGCTTGGGTAACATTGATTGAATGAGGATCAAATGGGGAAGTAAGTCACATAACAAGAGCATATGGCATTGACAAAGACTTTCCTGGAAGCTGTGTGTTAAGGAAGTTTCGATCCTCCACCATAAGGTGCTTGCTGCCTATTTAGCATATCAATCACTGCTGTTTTTTCCTAGGGGAAGTGTATGGGTATAGTCTTTTTTTTCTTGAAGCCTGGCCTACAGTGGATGGCACAATTGTCTTCTGCACTAACATTTTAAGGATTTAGACCTGTCTGCCTACAATATTTCAAAATACTTTTGGTGTCTGTAAGATTCTCTCATCTAAAGAAGTAACCCTAAGCGAAGTTAGGATAGCATGGGTGTAATTTCTATTTAGCTGCTTCCAGCTAAGAAGGGCCAGTGTAGAGGCAACACAGTCATGGTCCTTTTCCTGAGAACTAATCTAGTATAAAATAGAAGTCATGTTGCAGTTTAACAGCTAGGAAATCATATAAGTAGCCGGAACACATGAGAAAGACAGATATTTAGTATAAAAGAAGAGATTGTCACCATAAACAATCTTAGTTTTAGGTTCTAGAAGGAACTTACACCTGGAAGGCATGAATGTATTTAGTATTCCATGAAATTAGCAATGAGTGTCATAGCTATATGAAATCGTTTGTTTCTTAGCTTTATAACAAGAGCATCTTTTAACAAACTTTACTATTTTACTCACAGGAAACAGTCTTTTGATGATCACCAGTATAAACATATTATAATATGTTTAACAATGTTTATGTGTTTCCCATGAGGCTATGGAAATTACTGGGGTCTCATCAATGAAAAAGGACTAGAAGCAAATATTTCCAGGAAGCTACTTATTTATTCACCAAAAGTAGTCCTCTCCAACAGTTTACTTAAGTCTAAGCAGTCCTTATTCAATTATTTT
>NW_004524598.1:2439200-2449917 GCF_000260255.1 Octodon degus
CAGGGAACAGGGGCAGTATATTACAGTTTGTGTCTGGATATCACCTCAGAGCTTCATGAAGTCAGTAGGGCTAGGGTTTTTGGATTAGCTGAATCCAGAATGTGTCACTAACTGATGATCTAACACTGGTGTTCAGGGCATGAGTGCTATACCTGCCATAGTCCCCTAGGCGTGCAATATGAGGGATAGAAAGAGGCTTGCCCTTCCCATCACTCACTCTCACATTGCTTTTGTTGTCTTCTGCTCCTGTGAGCTGTTGTCCTTATGCTAATGTGACATCCTGCCTTGGAGCCAGCCAGTCATGAACTGAAATCTCTACAAACCTTTATATACTCTTCCTCCCTTAAACTTAGGCTTTGGATATTTTGTCTCAGCAATGAGAAAATTAGCTAAAGCAACAGACAATAACATGTGTTATATTTTTAAAACGAGTTTTGACATTGCTTTGTTCAGTTGGCAACCTAGGTAGAAGCATGTCTTTTACTCTGATGACATCTATTAGCCAATTTAAGATATAAAAAATATCTTAAAAGTCATAATATGCAAAACCAAAAAAATGTAGAGCTCAAGCACAAACAGCTCTTAGTGTAACCTGTCACACACTGAACAGACAGGAACACATAAGAAAGCTGCTAACAGAGAAGAGTGCCCTGAGATGTTTTGGCCAAGATGAGTTACAATAACTTTTATACATTTTAAGTTTGTACCCATAAATAGACAGAATATTTATTAGGTCACTTCACAGAGGTCTGCCATAATAAGAATCAGAAGGAATGAAAACCGATTACACCTGAGAAAGTAAACAATAGTTTACTTTTGATATGGACTTGGGCTAATGGTTTATCTTATCCCACTATATAGGTCTTTTATCATTTATATAATGGAATATTCCACTATATAGGCTTTTTATCATTGTTTTGACAGTCATGTGCAATTGCTTTTTTTACAGGGCAGACTAGCAAAGGTAATTTTAACTATTAAAGCCAGGTAGGCCAGACTTGGGTGCAGAAAGAGATGAGGACACCCTTTGGAGCCAAGTATGAATTTAAAACAATAGGAGAAGAAGGATTAGCAAAGTCCTAATCTGCCCTGCTGAAGATATCTCCCTATGAGTGGCTGTTTTTTGTTTTTTTATTTTAGATTTTGCCTGTAATACTTGAGCACTAACTAGATGTAGAACTTTTTTTCTGGAGGCTCAGTTAGCATGTCTTAGAGAAAATGACCAGCCTGACAAAGATATTTTGGAGAGAAATAACAATATGAAAGTCTTCTGGGGTCTAGGGCTGTGAATATTTTTATGGCATTTGTTGTTGTTCAATACTGTTATTAAATCTATAAGGTTTTCTACGACTATTTTGTTCTGCCAATGAACGTATTTATCTGTGTTTTATAAATCAGCCAGTCTGTCCTATACTATATAAATGAGCTAATATCATTCTTGAGAGGACAGAGAAATTAATCTCCAGTTCTGTTTAAGAACTAAAAAGTAGATAATCTTGGACTAAAACTTATACATCTATTCTTTGAGAGATTTAGGGTTAAATCTAGACCAGTTTTTGGATGATGACCCAGAGATAAGTGAAGATAGATTTCACTATGTGAGGGTTCCAGGGAGGGGCAACTCACCAGTATGGAAATCTGTTCCTGAAATTCTATAATCATGAAGGAGAAAATTGCCTTGGATCACACAATGTTGTGAAATGTGTTATATCTCAGGGCAGGGCAGTGGAAAAGGGACAGAAGAGTGATTCCAAGTGTGGCATTAGAGCCAAATCCTACCATCTCAGTTGAAGAAATACAATTAAAATCAAGAGTATTCCCAGGATCAATCTCAATCCTTAGCAAAATATGTCTCTAGAGACAAAAGTTATGATTGAATTCAACTGTATTGCCAAATAGAAAATGAGAGCAATAAGGTCTGCAGCGATAACTGGAGCCAGGGAGATAATTCAGTAGAATAAGTGCCTATCTGGCAAGTTCAAGGTCCTGAATTCAATCCCCAGTACCATAAAAAAATCCAAACAAACAAACAAACAAACAAACAAACAAAGCCCCAAGAAAATGAAAGCAATAATCAACAGACTTAAATGACTGTTTTTAATCTTTTAAAAATTATCCATAAAGAAAATGAAAGTATTCAAATTATATTGTTCAAACAAATAACTTTAAATCAAAAGTTCCAAAATTCTGGTCTTAAAAAGAGATCTATTTCCTAATCAGGTAATATTCCAAAAGAAATCTCAGCACTAGAACAGAGGACTTTGAGATCTTTTGTGTTTTCTACCAAGTTACCTAGGTATTGTCTCTTTCAGCAGTGCTGGTATGGCTCCATTTAAATTGACTCAATCCAGAGTATCTGTAAAACACTTAAGAAGCCCACAGATTAAAGTCCATATCAATTGTCTCTCATTAGAAGTGAATGATTTAAGTATAATACTGCATTTTCTCAAACTACTTACTCAGTTCATAGGTCTGAGTAAGTTCTCTGAAGACCTCAGTCTACCAACCAGGATCACCTAAAAACTTTCCTAATTCTTCTCATTTACTTTTTCTCAGGAATATTATCCTTGAGGAACTTCAACAAAATTAGCTAAGGATGAATATAGCTCCATGGAGGCTTTATTCACAGCTGGCCTAGAATCTTTACTGCCAGAACCCACAGAGCAGGTAGGAGTAGCCTCAGATTCAGTAATACTGGAAAGACTTTGACTAACGTGCCTTTGAAATCTCATCCTAAGGCTCCAAATGGGAAGGATGAGCAGGTTCAGACTAGGGATAGTAGATACCTTAAGGGCTAGAGCTGTCTAATTTTCCTGCAGATCACATTTACACTTTGAACCCAAATAAGCATTATTTACTAATGCAAGGGAAGTCTGGACATAAGTCAATTTGACCAATTTTTCTCTGTCTTCCTGATAAGTTAGGACCCTTAACCTAGTTAGTGCTTTCATCATCACTCCAAGGTTCACTTGCTTTTGGCCCTGAGCTGCAAGCAAAACTGCAAAACAGGTCTGCCCAACTTTAATCAGGGAGGAAAAACCACAAAAAATATCTCCTTTGTTAACATCAAAAGTCCCCCAAAGACTTGGTAGCCCTGTGAAGATTAGCTCTCCCTTTGCTGTTTTAACTCAGAAACACTATCTCCTAACACCCTATAAAATCCCCTATTCCCCTTTGTTTGGGGGCTGTCTCAGTGTGCTAGACAGCCAGCCTGCTTGCTCCTACCTCCAATAAATCTTCTCTAGCTAGAATGCCTGGTCTGGTCAATTGTGTGGGTTTCTACCTAACACAGTGCAAGTCTAGCTGTGAAATTGCATTATAATCAATACTTTCCTCTTTATTTTATCTTATTTCTGGGTTGGAAACTATTTTTTTAATATACAAGCATCAAAGCTTACTATTCCTTAAGAATATACTCCACAGGAGGAAGAGATTTTGACAATGAGCTCCCCAGAGAAAGAAAAGCAAAAAGAATAAATCAGTCATCCCGTTTAATGAGTATTTGATTTCCATGCTGTTGGGGCATCCTTCAAGTTGACTCCTCTTCAGGGAAGGTAGATGCTCTCTGGAGAGACCAGAAGACACTTTGACCAGACAATCTACCCTCACACTGGTGCAAAATTTTATCTTACCAGGGAGTTTATGCACTTATTCTTGCAGGTGATTTTTGTAAGCACACATGACAGTTGATGTCAGTGTAACAGTCATGTTTAAAGAAAGAATCATTGCATAGAATTAAGCCATTGTTTTCTAGTTCTTTGAAAGAGGGCAAATACCAAAAAGTGAGTTCGAAGTAGTCGGAGCCTCTTTCAGCCTGTAATGGAGGTTACCTCAAGACATAGACAGAAGTAACAGTTGATTTGCAGGATTCTGCCTTGGGCCCTAAGGCAAAGAACTCTCTGTGACACTTATGTCATCTATCTAATCACCAAGACACTCTACCCTAGCAGCAAGGCACGACTATAGTTTTTAAAATTTCTATATCTTTGAAGCTCACAGGTTAAACTTATATCTATCATCTAGCAACTACAATTTATATGCTAGTAATTAAATTTTATTATTCTTTGTGCACATGAAAGACAAAGGCTGACTAAAATCTCCTTCTTACTCTTAGTTTGCATATGTAAGGCACAAAGGAAAATCATTTTCCTGATAGCTGTTTCTTCTGTGAAATGCACACTGTCATTGTAAGCTGCCTCAGCCTGATATCTGGAGGGAGGTGTGATCTAAAGACAAGTTGGTTCTAAAGTTAACTCACAACAAGTTGGAGGAAAATTAGAGATTCTAATTTAATGGTAAAGAGAGAAAAGTCTGATACATAAGTAGAGATTTTTCTGCAAGCTACCCAAGCTGGGCTGTAGGGCCTCAGCTCCTACTGAAGAAACTTTGGGTATCCACAAGACAGAAGCCCTGGCCATGACAACCTCAATTGCTCTCTCAAATTCTGAAGGTCTGCACAACCATAGATCTACCTCTGGAAAAGAATCCAGCTGCCCATGTGGTCAACATTCCATTGGCCATTGGCTTCAACGGTGATTCACCCTATTCTGCTTTAAAATTGGATGCTAAACTAAAAGCACTTAATTAGCTGACAGAATAATCATGTTTCATTAATTTTAAGACTTGGGGTACAGGTGTCACTGGGACAGACTGGCCTTGATTTTCTTTTATGCTCTAGAGCAAGGTAGAGCCTGATACAGGTACCTTTCTGGTCTGATCTACACTTTTGATATTTACTAACATGCTGTGCAATAATCTCTAATTGAAAAATATTAATTTATTTACTGATTTTTCCTCTCAGAATTTGTTTTTCTTTTTTTACATTAAAAATTACCACCTCAATTGTGTTATCTAAAATAGATATTTTCAAGTTATTATTGTCACTTCATTTCTCTTTGAATATTTTTTTATTTATTTTTGTATAGGATCTTGCTACCCAGTTTAGACTCATAATGATCCTCCTTCTCATCCTCCCAGCACTGGAATGGCATGTACCACCATGCCCTGTTTCAGGGCTGACTTAGTGTGTCCAGGGTTCTGTGACCTACAAGGTGTGCCATACCAGGGATCGAACCTGGGTCTTTGTGCTTGCCAGGCAGGTGCTTACACTGCCAAGCTATTTTCTCAACCCTGCCACTTCATTTTATATATCAATTCCATTGTATATTTGTGATGAGTTTACCGCTTAAAATTTATTTGAGTTGGTCTGGTCCCTAGAAATTCTACTGGCATAATTCTTACTCAGACCATACTTTCATTTTTACTCTTTGATTGTATTTCATTCCTGTGTTCAAATAAGTCATCATTCACACATTTCAAAATGATATTTTATCATTTAGGTCTTTGTTAGGTTTTTTGGTGGTAAAGCAATAAAGCAGAAGCAGATGAAGGAGGGGGAGGCCTTTATTAGCTTTGAAGACGTGGAGAGGACGGATGGCAGAGAGATGGGAGAATCCTTTGAACTGAGTCAAAGGAAGGCAGAAACTTTATGGACTTTCGCTATGGGTGGAGTTCAAAGGCAGTTTTAGTGACACTTAAGGAGCTGATTGAAATCTCTGTGGTGTGCTTGGGAAAGGTGTCCAGGTCTGGGATGGGAAAGAAGGAGGAAGTTGTCCTTAGGAGATAAGCTATTGTTCTTGGGACTCAGCCATATTGAATCAGGGCCATGATAATTAGGCAGTTTGTACTCAAGGCCAGAAACTATCAGTATTTAAAAATGCCATTTATCTTGGTATTACCAAAAGCTTCAGGGGCACTCAATGTACTTATTTCAAACTTGTAAAAAGGTTGTATAAGATCCAGGTATAACCCCACTGGCTCTTCCTGACACTTGCCCCTACTCATTGCTCCAATGACATTGTTTCTCTTACAGTACTTTGATTTTATGAACTGAACATCTACTTCATGCATTCATGCATACCATTAGTGCTTTGGAACTTTTTTTTTTTTTTTCTTTTTTCCTGCTAGCAATCAACATCTAGATCTTGGCTCTAATTTCACTACATAGACAATTGTCCCAAGTGTTAAATTTAAGCTTACAAAACCCTATTCATTTCCTACAGGGTATTTTAGAAATTAATCATTATTTGTGCTCTTATTTGTTCACTTATTACCTATTCTCTTTTGTTTATAATTTTGTATTTCTCATTAATGTGTAAGTTTGATAAAACAATGTTTCCTTGACATTGCATATCTAGCATTTGTGTAGAGCCTCGTAAATATTAGGCATTTAATAATCATCTGTTGAGCAAATAAATGTGTCTAGTGGATGAGCAATTGAAGTAAACTTTGCTTCTTTCTTTCAATATTTCAAAAATAGCATACGATGATTCATCCATGACATGTGCTGTGTGATATAAAGCCAAATAACATACAACATTTAAGAATTCTGAATTTGTTGTGGCAAATTAATGTAACCTCATTATAAATTGCTTAGAGCTATCCATTTACAAAATAATGCTACAAATGTGAAAGGGAACACACTGGAAAATGATTCCAATTTTAGAAAAGAACATTTTGAATGAGAACATTAACATTTGCAAAGACATTTATTTTCGATTTTTAGCAAGATGACTAAATGGCAACTTGTGCTCCTGCTTTGTGTATGAAGGTGTAGAGTCAGTTTATTCTACTTATGCAGTGGAGTGCGTATATTATACACTGAAAAAAATGTCAAATTTAATTGCACTCATTACTCAATCTCAGCCCAGGAAATGTTGTAATAGAGTCAATATCTGTTCAATGACACCGCGACTTGTGTTCCATATAAGTTGTAAATTTTCTTCCTGTGAAAGGCAGTGCAAGCTAACAAGGGAGCATTCTCTAATGTCAGAATGAGTACAAAGATTTTTCCGTGTGGCTAGTTCAAAGTTGGCTTTCAAGGGCATCTGACTACAACTCATATACTTTAGCCCACTGAGCCATCCTGACTTTTCTTACAGGGATCACTGAATCCGTATACTTAAGACCTAAACTGAAGCTCAATATCACAAGGAATTTACTCGGCTTTGTACCTTAACCTTTCTGTGTTTTCAGGCTTAAATTACTAACCTTGGTTTTGTTTTTCACGTAAGGCCAAGTGAATACTTTCGAGGTTTACCTTTCTTTCCCCCACTCTGTAGATCTTCAGATAACAAGACACCTGATTGCATAAAGTTCTTTCTCCTTCCTTCCTTCCTTCCTTCCTTCCTTCCTTCCTTCCTTCCTTCCTTCCTTCCTTCTTTCCTTCCTTTATTTCTTTTCCTTCTTTTTTTTTCCTTTTTCTATAACGTTTTGTTAGTTTATTTATAACAAGATTTCACTATGGAAATTCAGGTATTTGGAAAAATGGGAAACCCTAGCCATATTGAGTATATGATGTTTAGAAACCCGTAAAGATTCAGTTGTGTATATAAACTTTTTAGTAACATTGGCCTTCATTTGTTTCTGAAGAATAGATGGGATATGCTATGTATATTGAGAGGATAGTGACTTGGGTGATCTTTTTCATTTTCCTTCTTGGTTATTGCACTTCATCCGGAGCCAAGAGAAAAGTTTGGCCCTAGAGAGGAAAAGAGATAAAGTCTACTACTTACAGGTGTGCTTAGAGATCTATACTATTTATATGTTTCTAATTTCATTTTACCATCATGGATTTCCATTTTTAGCCAAGAAACTTACACTTTTTAAGTTTAATGCATACTTCATTTTATATTTTCAAAATGCTGTCAATTCTTTAGCAGAAATCATTTGGTGCAATACCATTTTGCGTTTTGAGATTTATTCAAAAGAAATGAGCTACCTATCATTACTGATATATTTTCCCTTTTATTGTCATAACAACTTTTTAATGGAGTGGTGAGGTATAAATTCTCAGGTATTTGTGCTGTTTCAAAGTCCTTTGTCATTTACTGTTCATGCTAGATTGCTTTTATTATCACAGATTGATGTTTGAGTCATTTATATTTAAACTATCCCATTATAATTAATATTTGATGACAAAAATGATGAAATATTTTACTAGCATTGAAAAAGCCTTAAATTTATATTTTCATGATGAATCATGTCCTTCTTCACACATTTAAACTTGGTCCCTAATAGACTTGCTTAAAGATAAAATACTATAAAATGCTCATGCCTCTGTTAAGTTTTTATTAATTATACATGACTGCTTTGGTGATGACAAGACAGAAAAGGAAGAGAATTTTGAATCAGATTTGTTATTATAGGAGATTTGTTATTGTAACATATTACTGTATGTTATATTATTAGTGTACATATGATATGTCATTAATGAACTGTACTCAAACTAGGTTGATACACTGAGTAGAATATTTACAGATAATACTATCATGTCTAACATAATTTTGATTTGTTGTGTTGCAACAATCAATCCATTAATTATTTCCACCATTTCTACTACCTTTAGGATTCCTTCTAGAACTATTGATTGCATACTAATAACAATAGCAGCAGGACTAGTAGCAAATACAGCTATCATAAACAACTTGAATGTAAATACTTTATATTAAATAGTTTTCATGGTTTATTTTTTATATATACAGAATTGGACATTTCTATTATCTTCATTATTTGGATAACATAAATAGGTTAAGTAATTTGTCCAGCAAATTTAAATCTTGGACCCAATCTTATGTGCATGATACTTTACTTTGATTTTTAGCCACTGAATTATACCATCCACTGAGTTCCACAGGGTCAGAGATACAAATGGGAAAGGGAGAATCTTGTTATCAGAAGCAAAAAACATGAAGAATGTTTTGAAGAAATTTTCTTCGTAAAGAATAATACAACAAGTACTGTCAGATTTATGATTTTTTAAAAATTTTTTCTCCAAATGCCTTCAGGGCAGGTTTGGCTGGCTTGAATTGTGGGGATCAAACCACAGCAACCTGAGCCTGACTGCTTTGTTGAAGTAGCCACGTAAAGAACTGAGCTAAGGGGCAGGCTACCCTGATTTGTGTTATTTTGTTTAGTTAAATTCTGTATCTGTTTGTATTTTTTCTTTAATACTATTTTGTACTCTCTTTAAAAAATTAAAACAAAAATTAAAAAGTAACAATAGAAAACTCAGTCTCTCACATCCAATTTTTGAATCAATATCTAATGAGGTCCTTGCATGAATTGTAAAGCTTAAGAAAAAAGCTGCTATATATTTTTTTACAGAATACTAAAAAACATATCAATCTTTCTAAAAAAATCTAGAAAAGCTATATAAACATAATATTTTCAATATAACAGTATAGTTAATATTTTGATATTCATGACTTGTTTTTTTATTTTTCTAGATGTAGGTTCTTATTTGAAAACATGAAGTATACAACTTGTAAAATGCTTCAGGCAAAATCAAGAACAATAAATATTTACCATTAATTGCATTGTTTCATGGTTTTAAAAGATCATATAAGCTTTCTGTATACTTTTAGCTACATCTGGGAAAGTTAGTTCCTCTGATTTTTAAAAGTTTTATTTATATTAAATTCTGCATGCTTGGTGGTACCCACCTATAATCCCAGCACTAGGGAAGCTGAGACAGGAGAATCTCTACAAGTTCAGCCTGCAGAGAGACCCTGTATTAAAAAATTTTTTTGAAAACAGTTTTATTTAGATTAAATATGTTTTTAATGATACAGAAGGAAATAAAATTGTATGTATATATTGGGTACTATGTAATAGTTGCATAACAACAATTATGCAATGAATGCATTAATAAGGCATACATTACATAATGCATAATGAAGGCAAAATACTCATGCCCTTATTTATCATTTCTTTACATTGAAAATTGTCAAAATTCATTCTTCCAAGCTTTTGAAACATTCGCTGAAGTTATCCATCCTCATTGTGTACTAGGGTATCAAAACATTTACTCCCATCAAGATTTCTCATCTTGAAGTTTATTCTTCTTCCCTCTTGTAATCAGGATCTGACTCTTAATTTCTATGAAATCAAATATTTTTGGGGCTGGGGAGATGGCTCAGTATAATAAGTGCTTCCTTGGCAAGTGAAAAGGTCTGAGTTCAATCCTTGGTTCCACAAAAAAAGAAAAGAAAAGAAAAGAAAGAAAGAAATCAAATATTTTAGATTCACCTTAATTACTAAGAATATGCGGTAATTTTTTTGTGCTTGACTTACTTCACTTACACTAATGATCTCTTGTGATATTCTTGTTATTGTATGAGTAAATGTTGGATTTTCAATTCTATTTTGCTTAGGTACTACTTTTTAAAAATCTGTTCTTCAGGTAAGAGATGCTTAGGTTGCATCTATTTCTTGGCTATGATAAATAGTGATGCAACTCTTCCATAAACCGATTTTACAGTCACTGGATATGAATCTAGCCGTGGGATTTTTGGATTGCATATTAGTTATATTTTTAAGTTTTTAGGAGGCTCTGTACTGTTTCCTTAAGAAACACACTAATATACTTTTGAACTAACAGTGGACACAGCTTCGTTTTCTCCATAGTCTTATTACCATTTATATCTACCATATTCTCTGGATTAATACCTCATTGTGGTTTGGTGTGCATTTTTCTTATGACAAAGTGGGCACTTTTCCAGGGATCTGTCATCCACATGTCTATGTATATTGCTTCTTCTTTTTTTATTAATTTTATTGAGAAAAAAATCGTAAATGACAGCTTCAAAACAGGTTGGTAGGAGAGTTACAACAATTAATACATTGCATATTGTTGTCTTTGTAGTAGTCATCCATA
>NW_004524598.1:2450532-2460739 GCF_000260255.1 Octodon degus
AGCAATTCAAGGTCAGTGAGGACTCAGGACATAGGAGAACCTGCACTGTAACATCATGTAGCTCAGTTGTGCCCCAAATTTTCTGATCAAGGAGATCATGAGGCCACAAAGGAATGTGATCGATGATGTAGAGTGTGCCTAAGGAGAGTGACGTGGTGATAAAACATTCTCTCAGGCTTTCACAGAGAGCAAATTGGTCAAGCAATAGCTGTGACTCATCCACATGGCTGACACTGACAAAGGATCTACGTAATGCGGTACAGGGTTTTGGGATAAGACCTGAGGGGACTTGACTGACCCTGTCAGATACAAAAGTTACAATTTTTTATTATATAGGTCTTGCTTTACCTTGGTCTTTTCCTCTATATCTCTTTGACTCTGCTTCATGCAATCTATTTCTTGCATGTATTGCTTATTCAAGGAATCTGTCATTTTTCTAATCTCTATTTTTTTTAATCAATGTCTTCTTTAGAAGCAGTTATAAATTCTTTTACTGCAGTGTTTTTTTTTTTTTTTCAGATTGGGTTTCCTCCCTATGTTTCTGTAGTTGCTTCTTTACTTCAGATGCTATGAGTTCTGAGAATTCTTTTTTTATTTCAGAAAAGAATTGCACTCTGAGTTCCTCTATAATTTTCTGCTGTTGCTTATTTACTATCGACGCTATTAATTCATACATTTGAGCCGAGCTAGTGTCCTCTGCACTTGTTCTGGGTGGACATTGGGTTTCCTCCATATGTTTCTGCATTTGATTCTTTACTGCAGATGTCATTAATTCAGGGATTTCTTTTTTTAATTCCAATCTGAGTTCCTCTATACCTTTCTGCAGCTGTTTCTTTATTTCAGAAGCCATTGATTCATTGCTTTCAGCTGTGTGATTCCCAATTTGTTCTGTGTTAGTGTCTTCTGCACTTGTTACGGGTAGGCTTGGATTCTGAGGTTGCATTTTGTTCCTTCTCGTCATTTTGTGCAGCACTGTCTTCTGAACTTTGTTGTAGATCTTCGTTGTAGTTATAACCTTAGTACATAGTGAAGTTCAGGTGCAGATCTACAAAGTTTGGATTTATTCAGCTGTACCTGGCTTGAGTCTGGCTGCTGTGCTCAGCTCCTTCCTGCCGCTGCCCTTGAGGATGAATCTGTTGTGCCCCTCTGGCAAGATTTTCTCTCCTGGACTAGCTGGGTGGTTCTATCCCGTACACTCTCTGCAGGGACTGCAGCTGCAGGGTTTCACCACCGGCCTGTATGCCAGGCCTGAGTTGAGCCTGGAGGGGACAAGGTGGAGTAGGGGGGAGAGGCACCTCTCCCACACACTGACCGGGTCTGGGCTAGGACAGGGTCTGGGGGTTCCTGGAACGCGCAGAAAATCATACGCAGCAGGCAGGGTGGGGGAGGTGCTGCGTAGTGGTGGGGGGGGGCTTCCCAAGGAGGTCGAAGAGGGTCTCACCCAAGCTGCACCTGGGCTGGGACCAATAATAGGTCCCACTGGTGCAGGGTAGCCGGAAGCTCTCCCACACATTCACCGGACCTGGGCTAGGACTGGTTCTGGGGGTTCCTGGAACGCGGCCTGTCTTGATCTTAACCATCCAGCAGAAAAGTGTAGAAATGAGTTATGAAAAGTGAAGCCATGTATATTCCTTCTTTAGGGAAATGTCTAATTGCTTTCAAGCCAAATTGGTATTTTTTTTCCTTTTGTTAATGTTTCTTACATGTTCTGGTTTTTATCCCTGAATTAGATGTAAAACTTAGGAACCTACACTGCATGTTGTTTCTCTCTCTCTTTTTTGGTTGATTCCTTTGTTGTTTATTTATTTTGAATAATTTATTTCAACAGGCCTTTCCTTATTTACCTTTTTTTAAAAAAAATTATTTTATTTTTTTGTCAGAACCAAGGATTGAACTCCAGCCCTCCACTTGCCAGGGAAGCGCTTATTCTACTGAGCTAGCTCCCCAGCCCTTATACATCTATTTTATATGAGGTAAACATTATATTCAAATAAAGTGATATTTTAGTCAAGAATGTTTCAGTCTATAAAAGAAGAGAAAATGTGAATGAAAGAATAATTATTAAAAACATTTTTGTTTATTTATTTATTTATTTATTTATTGTGTTTGGGACATAGTGTACAGGGTTTCACTAGTAGATCGGACTCATAGTGAACCGCCTGTTTACAGTGTCCCAAGCATTTGGATTGCAGGTGCCTGTCGGCAAGCCCAGTTTCAATTGCTCTCTCAATGCCTCCCCCAGGGCGGAGCCAGATGGCCTCATGGATAGAATTTCCACCTCTGAGACTGCCTAAGCAGGTGCTTTAATCTGCTGAGCTATTTGGCTGGAGGTATTAAAAACATTTTTAATAAATACCTTTAGAGAAAATATTGTTTAGTTAGAGGCAATATTTTGGCATTCTGGAAATGTAAGGAAAAATTCATAAAGGAAGTATTTTCTATCAAGAAAGGAGTTAAACATAGGTGAGGCAATATTTTTTTCTGTTTACTGATGTGTCACATTAATTATATTTATTTTTAACTTATACAGTTGAATGCAACAAAAAATTTACCACTTTACTGTTTTTAAAGTGCATTTTCAACTTCTGCAGAAATTAAATAACATTTTAACTTCTTGTGTTGACTCCTTTGCCCTGAACTCTTTTTAAGTGCTAACTTCCAAATTAATTTTTAATTCTAGTCAAAATGTTTTTTTACCTTCTAAAATTTTAAAACTCTGGGAGTCCAGCATTGACTTTTCTTGCTCTTTTTCCTCGCATATTATAAAAAATTCAAATAGACCAGATATTTTTCTTCAAAAGCGTGTGTTGATTTCTTAGAATTTCAAATCCACTAGAAATTTCTGATCAAATAGCCATAGGCAGTACTGGCAAACTGTGTACTCCGGGCACATCGAATTTCATGTGGATGTGAACTGTAATCTCAAAGGAAAACACTTGAAAAGAACCATGGTAATTTTATTCCTAAAAACACTTAGTAAACAAAGATAGAAACATTGTGGTTTAGAACATATTCTATTAAAATTTGGAAACCCTAATGGAGATGAGAAGTATTGTTTAAATGCACAGAGATGGTTAGATGGAGTTTAAATCAATCTTTTACCAATGCTTGAATTGTTTTATTAATTCCCGTAAAATTTACTTACAGTTACTTTGTTTTTGGTCTTGTTTATTTTAAAATTGCTTTACTAATTCAATATTTCTTTTCATGTGCTACATGAAATAGATTAATTAAGAGATGAACCTTTATTATTTTGTCACACAGTAGAAGACTTAGTATGGATAAAGTCGACTAAATGCTTAATTCTGTTCTTTTTGTTTATTTTCAGTTTCAAAATTCATTAATAAAATTCTCTAACATTAACCAATTAGAGAAAATTTGTTTTGTCTTGTTTATTCAGTTTATTATTCACTCATGATTTGCACATTTTCAATATACTGTAATGAACACTGATCTTCAAACTTCACACATTTGACTTAGATTATTTTAAGATGATCCTTCTAGGATAATTTGCTAGTTGTCGTTTTGACAAAAATCTCAGAATCTTTAATGCATTCTCTTTTCTTCCAAGTAACAGTGTGGTCCAGTCATCCCGAAGTTCTAAAGCAGATTTTCTAGAAGAAGAAAATATTTAGGGTATTAATTTAATCACGTTATTATAGCTGTTTCCCCTATATCTGTGCTAAGAATGCCACTTCTCAATAACAGCAGGACTCTAAAATGTAAATAAAAACTATTTCTTACTCATCTTATTCTCCATTACACATAAAACATACCAGTAGAAGATACAAATACTAAAAATGAATAATTCAAAAAATAAAAAATAAATTAAAGAATGAGGAATTACTTAAATATTTAAATTTATTGGTTTTTTTGAACGCTTTTTTAAAAAGATAAATGACATACACAGCAATGCACATATTTACGGTGTACAATTTGATATGTTTGGACACACAAATGAATTCATGTTACCATCCAGACAAGATAGTAATTGTTTTTTTTTCTTTAATGCATCTGTCTCTGGAACATTCAAATTATTATGCTTTAAAGTGACTCTTCTAAAAAAGTTGTATTTAAAATAATGCCAGCTTATAAAATCAATTTATACTACCAACTGCAATGATTTTTCATTTCTGTTTTATTTTATAAATGTTTGCTGAGTGAAATTATAAATATGAATGACAAATGTGTACCAGTTTTTCAGTCTCAGCTACAAATGAGGCATATTTAAAGAAGTTTGATTTCCAGGCTTGCCCTGCACCCTATTCCTGCTTCATCTTGGGACAACACTCCCTTCTCCACTTCCATTTAAGCTATCCTTTCACTATTTCTATTTTTTTTATATATTTAGCCAAGCTTGAAATATTTATTTATTAGTTCCTTGAATACTTCATACATTTTGAGTCTCATGAATTTTCTTTTATTTCTGGAGCTCTCATGATATAATTATGGTATTCTTGTTAGTGACACCAGGTCTCTGTTCTTAAGGTTTTCAAACTCTTCTTCTCACATTGAACGCAGGGAAATTCATTGTAGCTTTTAAGGGGGTGGAATGAAGAACTGAGGAAGCTGCTGTATTTTTTTACTTTGGAAGTTTCCATTTGGTTCTGATTTACATCTTCTATTGCTTTGTTTACACTTTCTATCTTGATGTTTATCTGAGGGTCTGAGACTACTCACAGAAAACAACTTTATAATAGCTGACTTATTTTTTAAATTATTTATTTATTTTATTAATTTTAATGAGCAAGAAATAGCAATGAGAGTTTCAAAACAGGTTAATATGACAGTTACAATAATTAATACATTGCATGTTGTTATCTTCATAGTAGTTATTCTAAGTACAAGATGCAGACATGATATCTTGTCTAAACACTATTAGTTATTATCTTTCTTCTTACTGAACTAAAAGAAAGTAGCTGTATATCTATCGTAACTATTTTGTATATACATATATATTTAAATTGAAACATTTTTTTGGTATCTGCAATAAACAGATATAAATAGACTTATTTTGGTTATTATAAGGAAAGTTCATATTTTTACTTTTGTAATTAATTTCATACTAAATACCTTCCTCTTTGATTCTGTTGTTTTGATTATGATCTTTGTGCGCTTTTTATGCTAATAATGAAATTGGTTACAAAATTTTTCTTCCTCCCCCAACTCTATGTCTCCAGCATTCGACATTAAGCAACTTCATTTCAATCACTATTAATAACTATATGGTCCTCAGCAAAGAAATGTCTTTACCTATTCTATTTAGATTCTGATAATGTTATTCACATTTGATTTGGCTTTGATTTTAAATCAAACTCATTCCCAAAATATTCTCCAATTTTCTCTTCCTCATTTCCTAGAAATCAGAAGTTTAGAATATTTTAGAATATTATTTCCTGAATATACCATATGTTCAAGTTTGAATCATATTTATGGAATACATTATCTAATTTTAGTTTCATACTTTAATGAAATGATTAAATGAATTTGTTATAATGTAGTATTTCATTTCATCCTATTTTTCAACTTCTAGAAGATTTCAAATTTAGTTGTAGAATCTAGAGGTTGATTATTTCTTTCAGTGTGTCAAGGCATAAAAGCTCAAAGAAATAAATACAGCATATGGGAATTGAGCAATCATCTCGCTTTAAAGGAGAATGAATTAGAATTTTGAAATATGATAGATTAAATACTTATTTACTGTTCTATTTTTTCATTTACCCGTCATATTTTTAAACACTTTTGTGGATAAAATAAAACCTTGAACAAATTCTTTATTTCTTATTATTTTAAAATTTATATTTGTAAGCAAAAAATGCTTGCAAAATTCTCTTGCACAATTATGTTAATTGCATGACATTTACCTCCCAAATTTTTAAAATAGTTACATATAAATATACTTTATTAATAAAAATTACATAGAGTAAGATTCATTTGCTCATTTAACAATATTTGGAACATGGTTTTGATAAATTAAGCATTAGCCAGTCTTTCAGATCAGAACAAAAAATGCATAGAAATTAAATTTATCCCTGAGTTGAAAAGTATTTGTAATCTCTTATCATTTTGCATTGAATGCTACATAAAGTAGAACTTTCAATTACTCAAAAGCCCAGCTATGTCTGACAAAAATAATTGGCATGTATATCATCCATCAATTTGATAAAATAGATAATGGCCTGAATAAACTGAGGTGAGTTACCTAGTGACTACTTGAGAGTAAAAAGGAGGGGCCAGGGAGATGGCTCAGTAGAATAAGCACTTGCCTGGTAAGCACAAGGGTATGAGTTCCATCCCCGGTTCTGAAAAAAAAAAAAGAAAAGAAAAGAAAGTGAAAAGGAACATATGCTCTGTTCTCTGTTTTATGTGCCTTCTCCCTGTGGGTTGCATTTTATCATGATTGCTAGTTTGAGCAGAGGTGCAGCATGGATCTTCAGCTCTGTGAATATTTTTGTACCACATACTCTTTTTCTGCCAGATATATGAGTAAATGTATATATTTATATTTATATTTATATTTATATTTATATTTATATTTATGGGGTACTTCTTATGTATTAGTTTACTGCTCCAGGCATTTGGTTTAAAATAATATGGACGCAGGTCAACAATTTCTGCCATTGCCAGTTAAGCAGAAGACCCAGTACTATTATGGGCTACTGGACTCTTTTAGAATATTTTGCTGAGTTAACACACCTATGATATTCAAATAACGAAACTAAACAAAAAAGGGATACAGATGAATGTCCATTTTGTATCTGTGTATTCAAAGTGGTTAGGACAGATATATAGTTACATTCTCTTAATGAATAGAGGGATTTGTTCTAATAGTGTTTGTAAATAGGATATCATGTCCGCATCTTGTACAGCAAATAACCACTAGGAAGAATGTATGCAATGTGTTAATTATTGAAACTGTCCTACCAATTTGGTTTGAAGCTGTCTCATTGCTATTTGTTTCTCAATAAAATTATGGGAAAAAATAAAACAATATGGCAGACACAGCAAAAGCCTTCTGATAGCTCAGTAGAAGAGGCTTACAAATAGGCAACTGTAATGCAAAGAATGTGAAAAGCAAATCAGCTTTATAGAAAACAAATTTCAAAGTAATTGAGGTTATAGGAAGCAAAATTCCAGACACCTGGTTAAGTTTAACTATTCCTATGATATAATGTGGTTTTATGGCATATAACCTAGTCTTATAATGGAAAATATGGAGTCACACCTACTTGGCAATTGTGTATCTGTGAGAATAATGTATTGGCAAGAAGATATTTAATTGCACTTTTGCCATATTTACATTTCTGGCCAACAACTTTAAGGTGTCATGAAGCCATGTAAATGCATTTTTACTGCCTTTTATACTTGTAATGAATTTTGATTTAGATTTGAAACATCCAGTAATTTAGATAGAAGAAAAGCTTATTAAAATCAAGAATGACATAAATGTACTTTACAAAAATTTACTGTGTGTTGTAATGTTCTGGTGCACTTCACTAATTCATCCAAACACAAACAAAATTATTAACTTAGGATTTACCTGTAGAAGAAACTCACTAAGTGTCATTTCATGTGCCTGTTTAAGAGTTGCAAAATCCTTGAGTATGTTTGTTAGAAGTCATTTTGATGATCCGTTATATCAATTTGAAAGTTTCTAAAGAAATATCGTAGACTTGCAATGGGCCAATGCCAATAATTGAAAGTAGATATTTTCTTAAGTTCTTATTTTATATTCTATCAAAGCATTTGTCTATGCAATTCTGCATTTGTAGTAGTATCAAGAACATGTTTCCATTGTATAGATCAGAAATATATACAAGTAAGATGTAACTGTGTCACATTTTGTATGTACATAAGAAAAATGAAAAACATAAATGAATTTGGAGCAGATCATATCCATCAGGATTTGTGAGTTATTCTAATAGAGGTAACAGACACTGCACAATTAAATGTACAATATTTTTCTGCATTTGAGGGTATCAGGTAAATTTATCATAAGCAACATAATTAAGAGTGAATATAGTATCAACTTTTATCATAATATAGTTGAAGGTAGGACTAAGTAGACCAGTAATTAAATTTCTTCTGCTTCATGACATGCTTCTCAGTTCACATGTTAGAAATATGTGGCTCAATGTTCTGAGATTTTAAAGAAGCTGTAGCTTTACTTCAGCATACAAGGTGGTGCTGTTTAATTTTACAAACCAAACTACTGCTTCAAAAATAAATAGAGTGAGAAAGAGGACATCACATCATATAAAGACATGAAGAATACAGAAAAAAACAATCTTAATTTCTACATGCCAGTTATAATTTTGTTTAATGGAAGAATAGCTAAGTTACAGCTGTATGCACTGTACAATGTACATATAGAGGCAATAACAATATTCAACAAAGGATGAAATATTCAATTTTTAGTAGTTTATTGACTTCTATGACCTGCAGTATGTAGAGGCTGCAAAGTTCTAGTGTGAGTTGAATAGAAATAAGTTCCTTCTGAAAATAAGTGAAGTACTGAACTATCTCCCTGGCCCTGAGCTCTCTCCCTGGCTCTATAATTATTTCTTGGATTTCTGTGCTATTTTACTGGTTTTGAAAATGAAAACCTTTTTATTCTAAGTCTAGTGTTCTGTGGTAGTGATCAATTTTCCACTGTTTTCTACCTGATCAAATATGGATTACCATTGCAAAGGATGAACTTAAGTGGTTCAAAACTTGACACCTCTTTTCATATTATCTTTGTACTTAAATATTTCAAGGGCCAGTTTCAATAATAGAGTTCCTGGGTGATGTAAGAGCAATTATATAGCCTTTCTGGGCCTGTTTGAGTCCAACTTTAAAAGATGCACAGTATTAGCATATCCACAATAGTTTCTTTTTGTTGTGTTTTTTGTTTTTTGTTTTTTTAAATTTTGAGTTAGGGTCCCTAATGGGTGAACCTTTAATGCAAGTAGCCCAAGCTGACCTTGAACACATGGCCATCCTGCGTCAGTCTCTCAGCTGCTGGGATTATAGGCATATACTGTCATGCCTGGCTTTCACAATAGTTCTTACGGTTTGTTATATTTGTAAAACAAATTTAGAAGACGTTTCCTTTTAAAGAGACAGATTTACTGCAAATGCGAAATGCAAAACAATTTGATTGTCTTATGTGCATTGATATCCCTTGTCAGATCTTTTGCAAAAATTACTGACATTTATAACAATTTTGAGGTGCTTCATTATATATCAGTCTACTTATACATTTTGCCTACTAAAAAGAAAAAAAAAGTCAACTGTCTACTGAGAACATGTAAAACACATCATTTCTGTACTCAGTCTTTTTTTTACACTGACACATGTTACTTTAAATGCCATTTCAAAAATCAGCACTGATACTGACTTTTTAGAAATATACTTTTCCCTTCTAAATATGTCTTCTATGTTCACTTCATAAGGGAAAATATTATTTTGTCACAAAATAGATCTTGTATTTGATTTTGCTTTCTAAAAGTAGTTATTTATTCATGATAGTATGTTAAATGGTATTATTTTTCTATGAAATACAGATATATCATTAGTATGATTCAGTTTCAAAAAAAATTCACACCAGCAGGACTTCAATAATTGTAGATAAAGAAGACAAGGTAGTTTACTTAGCAAAGATGTCCAATCACAAACAAGATTAACAGAAAGCGACTAGGCTGAACCTCCTGGAAGGAGATTTCAGTACCCCTCACATTTTCTCCATATTCTTAAAACTTAATGTCAGGACAAGTTGATAGGAATGTTAGAAGGTTTTTCTTTCTGAAACACATGTAGTATTTTAGAAGATACTAGTACTGTTATATAAATTGCATCTTTGAATTGCGTGAAAGCCCAGATTTGAATGATAGCTGAAAGGTTTAGGATTGTATGGACCTGTAAATGTAAATAAGCCCCTATATGATTATACATATATATATGATAGCTAAGATAAATTATCATACTACTAAATTCTTTTAGTTCATTGAAAGCAGTTTGTGCTAAACTTGTTTGATCCATTTTGCATACTCATTTTATAATCTGAGAAACTGCTTTGAAGATAACCATATACAATGTATTAACAATTGCTAATTTCTTACTAGCTTGTTCTGAAATTCTTTTTTTTTCCTTTTTTTTCTTTTCAAAGTTTTATTGATAAACATATAGCAATGAGACAGTTTCAAATCAAATCGAAAGTACAGTT
>NW_004524598.1:2460946-2466545 GCF_000260255.1 Octodon degus
AAAAAAGAAAAGAAAAAGAAAGAAAGAAATAATATGGAAAGAAATAGAGGTGCATGAAGGCAGGAGAAACCTGAAGAACAGTACCCCAACCAAGTGCTTAAGGTCAGTACCATCATGAAAACCCACTGTGATATTTTAATCATAGAAATAATGATTCAAAATAGTATCTTACCTCTGTGGTACTTTTTGCTAGAGGACATTACCCCAATCTAGTCAGGGGATAAACATTAAAAGCATACCAATTAAGGAATAGCCTACACAATTCCAATATTTCTCAGTACTTTATTTCTGTCTTAGTTATTTTTCCTCATCTCTGAGGTAAAATACCCAACACCCAAAGTTAAAGGAGAAAAGCTTATTTTGGCTCATAGAGATTTCAGTTGGTTGTTGACTGGGGGCAAGGTAGAAGTGGCATGGCGGAAGGCCCTTACACAGGAGAAGGAGCGCATGGAGGGTTGCAGGCAGCAAAGCAACAACATAAAGAAGAAGAAGTAACCCCTTATTCTGTCCCTTGTATTCTACTCAGGATACAAGCCTTTAGGGCAGGAAGTGCTCAAGGAAGCTTGAGTATTCCTAGTATCCACACAGAGTTATTATGCCAACCAATCGGTGGACTGATTGAAACCACACACCCTTAACTCCACCATTCCACCTTTAATCCCCATGTTACACACTCTAGATCCATCCACCTCTGAAAATCTCATCTATGAGCACATAAGGCTTTGGATGGGGGGGACATTTAGACATAAGCCAGAATGTTCTCCAGATTTAAAACCTGAGAAAATTTCATTGCTAAAAGGAGACCTAAGGAGGCATGACAAGTAATGTATTATGTTATCCTATGTGGAATTTTGAACAGAAAGAAACTGTTGAATTCCAATATTGCAAAAATGTAAATCAAGTAAGGATGTGGGGTGCTACTAATGTGTTATAATTGTTTTACAAAAGTTCAAAATGTTTTATTAAATGTAATATGGTGAAGTAGAGAAGTCTGGACACGGATAGTATGGTAACAGTATTATTTTATCATTTTTAATCAAGTAAAACAGTCCTAAAATAGAAGTTTTACTAAACATAATTTTAAAAACCAATTGACCTTATTTGTCAATGAGTCTTCAATTTCCTCTTAAGGATGAATAATTACAAATAACATAAATGTAAAAATTTTCTGTTTGCAAGAGGAATATATATGCATTTTACAAAGTAGAAATCATTAAGAAAATAGAGGAAACTCTAAAATCATAGAAGTACTACCAGGAAATAGTAACTATTAGCATTTTTGACAGATAGTCTTTCTTGGTATTTGTTTAACAAAATTTTAAAATGAGTATGTTTCCTCTAGAATTTCATTTTTGATTCATATTTTTATAGAACCATGGATGGATGTGTACCCATGACACGTAAGTACCCACACAAAATAGTTCAAGTCAAATGCGAACTTTTGTGCTTCTGGAAGTTAGAAATGCTAGCTTGATAAGAACTAATGTGTACATTTTGTGTTACTCAGAAGGAACTGCGTAAGTGGGCAAGGGTATGTGCCAGGGACAACTGGCAGCTCATGTAGGATATGACATGTTTTTCCTTATGTCTGTATTATTTCCCTATTTTAAAAATGATAATTTAATGTTCTTAAGTATTTAGACATATTGAAAGAAGACAAAAGTTATTAGAAGACATTTTGGAGAAGAAAATGAACACCCATGCACAGGACGGCGCTAAGGGATATATTTGGTCCCCCTTCTCGTGCTTGATATTTTCAGACTTGCTTCAGATAGTATCGATTCTCTAGGCCTGAATTTCTAAAGAATTTGTTCACGATGGTGTACATACTGCTTTGGCCTTTGAACATACGCATTTGAGTGATTTTATTAGAGTAGAAAGTGAATAATCTGGGCCATTTCCTCTGCTCTTGGGTGGGATCCAAAATTTGCCTTATTAATGAGCTTAGCCATCATGTCATACCGTTGGATCTTCAGGAAGATAGGAAGCTCAGTACGAAGCTCCTCTTTGGTTTTGTTTTCCCCAGAGTTCTCTAGAGAAGGAGACAATATGATATATAGAGAAAGAGATTTATGAATAGTAATTGGCTGGCATGGTCACAGAGACCAAGAAGTCCTTGGCAAGAACCCTAGGAAAACCTGTGGTACAGTTCAATATCGAACTTGAAGGCCAGGGAACTGCTTAGACAGGAGCTAATAACTGTCCCAGAAAGGGCAAATCGTCCTTATTACAGTCATTTTTTTTTTTTTTTTTTCTATTTGAGCCCTCAATGAGTTGGCTGATTCCCAACCATATTGGTGTGAGTAAGTGCCTAACTCAGGCTTTATTTCAAATGCTAATCTATTTCAGAGACAGTCTCACAGGCACACTGAAAAAATGATTTTCCAGCTCTCTGAGCATTACCTTGCCATCCAAATTGGCAGATTAAAATTAACCATTGTCTATACTCATCGGTAGGATTTGTAGATCTCATTGCCTTAGTGAAACTGTGGAATGCGCCTTCCTTCGCCCCTGAGTCCAAACAATGCAAAGAGATGAATACAGGCCTCAACACTTAGAAGTTTGCAAATATGTCCACAAGAGCATTCTTGTTCTCTGCACAGAATTAAAAGTACAAGAATCTAATTTATATTTTTATCAATTCTCTTAAGTGAAAGACAGCGGTTGGCCACTTTTGCCACAATCATCTAGAAATATTCACCACTGAGATTAAGTAATGCCTTTCTGTGTGCATAGAACAGCAAAAATGTTGATTAGTGGATAGCTTAAAGATATATGACTTTATTAAAAAGTGAAGATGATATAAAACTCTTATCAATAAATAATAAATTCTGTTCTATTTGAACTAAATAGGAAAATAAGAAAATGTAAAATTTCTGATAAATTCAGATGAATGACTTTTCATCACAGGACATGCTATAGTATTTGATAAGAATAATGACTTACAAAACAGTATGAGGTTGAGTTATAATGTGGTTTTTACATGTACATATTTCAGTGTTTTACAGTATCATTTTATGCTGGCTGTAAATGATGAAGCAATTAACTATAGGGAAGGGTGGATTAATGGACCTGTTACCCTGAATGCCTGGAACATCTAGTAACCAATGCTTGCTTTTGTTCCAGCTCTGAGTTCAAGAATGTACTTACCTCAGTCTTGGAAGCCTGGCAAAGGTGATAAATGGGATCTTTACTGAGGCAGGGAATGTTGGAACGCATCACATTATTATATTTTATTAAGAAAACTCTAAGATGAACCAGGATCTCTTGGCCTTAGGGAGTAGTACCTGGCCCATGTTAAATTAGTCTAAGTTAACCTATCCCAGGTGTAGGTATATAGGTCTAGGTACATAGGAAGTCTGACAGAAAGACCCAGAAACCTAAAGTTGCTCATATACATGAAACATTACCACTAATTATTGCTTTCAAAGATTTTTTAATTCCAGACTTTTATCTTTCCATTACCTCCAGAACATGGTTTCTTTTTTGTATATCCTGATTTTAGTGCCTTTTTTCTCTATTGTTTAGATAAGTAAAGCCTGTGTGCTTGCTTTCTTGATATGAAATGTCCCCCAGTGACTCGTGCATTGAGTGCTTGATCCCCAAACAGTAATGTTGAGAGGTGAGATATAGAAATGTGACTGCATCATGAAGATTGCAACTGTATTAGAGGACTAATCACTGTGGAGATCACAAGGTGGTGGCATTGTTGTAAAATGATGGAAACAGCTGGTTGGACCTAAGGTAGAAGGAAGGCATTGTGGTAGAGTGACCTCATTTCCAGTCCCGGTATCTCTCATTTGCTTTTTTTTTTTTTTTTGGTGGAACCAGGGATTGAACTCAGGATCTTGCACTTCCAAGGCAAGCACTCATTCTACTGAGCGATCTCCCCGGTCCACATCTCATTTGCTTTTGTATCTGGTCAAAGTTTCTTCCACCACATACTTCCTGCTATGTTGTGCTGCCCGATCTCTACGGCAGAAGGGGAGAAGCCAACCTTCAGTGTACTGTGTGGACTATAGATATCCTCTGAAGCAATGAGACAAAGACAATTTTTCTTGCTTTCAGTTTATTACCTATAGCATTTTCTTAAAGAAAATGGATCTATGGATCAAAATTGTCAATGTGCTTGGTCTTTTCTCAATTTTCTCCTACATTTTACACAGGATAACAATGTGCTATAATTTTGACACTTTTTCATAGTAATTGTGTAAATTATATTTGATTTTTATGATTTAAAGCACTTATTACTGTTTTGTAAACATTTCATCTATGGTAACATAATTTACATGTACATAATATTTGCTATTCATTACTTTAATTGTTTACATTTAACAATTCAATGTTGAAAGGCAAGACTAATAATGATGGAAAGGTAAGAAAACTTAAGATTTGCATCCTATAATTTTTCAAAAAGTGACTTACAAAATAATTGCATATATTTATGAAGTATTGTGTGATATTTAAATCCTTTGAAATAAAATATGCACTGATCAAATCAGAGTAATTAACAATTCTATCTCCTCATTATTAAAATTGTGTTTGAAGTCTTCAAATTGCTTTATTTTGGTTATATTTTTATTAATCTTATGTCAATATCTTCATTTCTGATTTTATATTGTGTTTATCAATTAAATTAGTCCTATGCACATTGTTTTTGGTAAAAAGAGATTATAAAAACTGTATTATCTGAAAAATCTTATTTGAAAAAAACTCATCATTGACTTTGTGATTGAGTAATACCTTGGCCAGTGTCCAATGACAATTTGGTCTTTATTTCTCTCAGAATTTTTCACACATGTGTTTATTTTCTATGACACTGAAAATTATGAAGTATATTCTCAAATAAGCCTTACACTTTTTTGGTAAGTGTCTTATTCATCTTCCTTTCTTTTTCTAGATAGTTGAGAATACAGTTAGGACATGACTCATTGCTAGTTCATTATATAAAGTTTTCCTGGAATTTGTTGAATTACTCAGGCACAGAAGCCTTCTTCCATTTTAGATTTAATGTTCTTAAGCTGCCTAGCTGAATAGCTTTTCATTCAATTTATTGAGTTCTGTATTTTAATGATATAAATTTTCCTAAATACTGTCTTATTTGAATTGTACATCTATCTTCCTTTAAGTGCTTCAATTTTTCTATATTCATTATCGTTGTCTTAGGACATTCTTTTCTATCATAATTTCCATTAAAATTTCATTCTTCTATTAATTTGTTAGTTCTTTTATTTTGGCATTTGATCTATTCTCTACTTCATTTTAGATATTGAAAATCCTATCTTATGGAAAGAAAATCTACATAAGCATGGGTCCAGAGACCTTAGTTGGTTTTCCATGTATGGTAAGCAATATAATTTTGTTGCACAGTGATAGTAATAAAAATATCAGTTATTTTATCTGTGCTATTTTCTAGACTAAATAATTATCATTCTGCAGTAGCTGTATATATT
This sequence comes from Octodon degus, assembly GCF_000260255.1. Classification (NCBI taxonomy): domain Eukaryota; kingdom Metazoa; phylum Chordata; class Mammalia; order Rodentia; family Octodontidae; genus Octodon; species Octodon degus. The sequence goes on from NW_004524598.1 coordinate 2,466,400, forward strand.
TTATATGTTATCTCTTTCTTTTTGAATGGTATTTGAAGAATTTCGCCTAGAAAAATCACTATATAACAGGCAAAAGATTTATTCTATTTGAAAGAAAACCAGAGTATAAACAATAACTTTGTAAGGATAAATTTTGTTTGTTTCCT
>NW_004524598.1:2467130-2472121 GCF_000260255.1 Octodon degus
ACTTTTGAGGTGAATTTGTTTCCACAAAACAGCTGGAAATAATTTCAGCCCCTGTGATAATTACTTTTTGTTCTCGAAACTTGAGTAAGAAAACTTGAAAGGGAAATACATTTTATGCCTTGCATGATTGTTGTGTTCGCTAGCTTATACAAACAAATTCTTTAATTATTTTAGTAAATGAATGGATATAATGGCTCATAAACCAAAGATAGCCTACCTAATGTGCTTTAAATTTTGATGCAATCTGCTCTTAAGTACAAGATTATCAAATATCACATGCTAATATAATTTTTAAAATATTACTACTAGCAACACTTACATAAATCAAAAAAGGAGGAAACATTTAAAAATAGTTCCTTTTAAGCTGACTGAAAGCAGGAAAGTTTTAGCTGATGTAGAAACCAAAGTCTCTAAGAATGGACAGTAATGAAATGACAGCCTCAGTTATACCTAGAGGAGCAATGCCATGTGTCTGGAATTTAAGCCCTGAGCTCGGATTTATGATTGGCGTGTGCAGTGTATTTTATATACACTTTTTTCTTGCTCCACTTTCATTTTTATAGACTGTCATATGCTATAAATGAACTCATTTTTATACTAAACCCTTTGGCAAACTCACTTCAGTATTTAAGGAATTGCCAATTTGAGAACTTGGCTTAAAATTAAAAAAGGGGCAAATGGTAAAAAGATAACAAAAATCTGCCTTTAGATTAACAGCAATGAGCAGAAAATATGCATGTACATACAACTCAGGCTGAGTATCTAAAATAAGTGATGGATAATTATAAAGCATGTAAACCCATAATTTGTATTAAGTCATACATAGTGTGGACCTTTCTGGTCTGAGAGGCAAGTGAAGTCTTGTATGTGTTGAGTCCAGGGGACAGTCTCCATTACAGGAATTGGGCATTCTACTTTAGAAGACTTCACAATTAACACTACCCAAGACTTTTAAACCATCTTTTTTCACTGTTGCTCATTTTATGAACTATACTCTTTGAAACGATGACATTTTCTTTCAAACGGTGAGCTAACTCGTGTTTTAGTTCCTCTGAATTTCTTAAGATTACAATGATACTTATAGGTGCATCTATAGCAGCCATACTTTGTCATCAGAGTGTTACCTTCATGATAAAATAATCCAAATGGCAACAATGCATGACTTACGATACATAAAACTAACCCACTGGCACCCTTATAGAATCATTTCTTGTCTTAAGTTTAGCTTAAGCTATTAGTTCTGTTGTTCCAGTTCCTGGCCTGTCCCTATAGCATAGAATTCAATGACCTTTTGTTTACACTGTCCCCTTACCTTTTGCTAGGTCTTTCAAGTGCCACCTTTTCCCTAATTGTCAATCTGTACCATAATGCACTGTAACATTCAGAAACATGTCATGTTGCATCATTATATCTACAAAGTAAAAGGATTTGAACTATTTTATCATGTATGATTATCATTGGAAACTCAGCACAGTAGGAAAAATGTATATTAATTGAATGAGCATACAGATTAACATACAAAATTCATGTTCTATGCAAAAATGTATTTGCCAAAGAAGCAAGAGAGTCTGAGTACAAATCCAAGATCTATTATCATTTACCATCAATGATGATTGTTGCAGATGCAGAAATAGCCCCAAGGACATTCCACGCTTTGATCTTTCAGAAAGGGACCAAGGAATGTATGCTAGTGAAAGATGTCCTCATTAATAAACGGTGGTGGGAAAGTGGCTATCCACATGCGGAGGATTGAATCCAGACCCACATCTCTCACCACGTAAACATGAAAATCAAAACAGATCCAAGAACTAAATATTAAAATATAAACATTTAACTTGCAGGAAGATAAAATAGACCACATTTTCAAAGTCATAGGAGTAGACAAGGACTTTCTGAGCACAACCAGGGTTTCACAGGAAATAGGACTTAGAATTAACAAATAGGATCTCATCAAATTTAAAAGCTTCTGTACAGCAAAAGAACCCACAGAGTGGAAAGAAAATGTACAGAATGGGAAAAGATATTTTCCAACTATTGCCACAAGATATTAAGATCTAGAATATGTGAAGAACTAAAAATATTAAATCCCACCCAAATAAAGCACACAACCCCCAAAAATGGGCAAGTTAAATGAATAGAAGCTTCACAGATGAAGTACAAATGGCCAACAAATAGATGAAATGTGCAACATTGCTTGTGTTTAGAAAAATGTAAACTAAAGCAACAAAGATTCCATCTCACTCCAGAAAAATTAGTTATTATCAAGAAACTTAATAATAAGGAGTGCTGCTGAATCTGTGGGGAGAATAGAACATTTCTACATTGTTGGTAGAAAGAGTTTACTATGTAAACTAGTAAGTCACTATAGAAATCAGTACCAAGAGTCTTCAAAAACTAAACTGAGAAATTCATTTGATCTAGCTATTCCCTTCCTAAGTATCTTCCCAAAAGATTCAGACATCCTATTACAGTTATGCATTCACACCCGTGCTCAAAGCAGCACAATTCGTAAGGTCTTAATCTTGGAAGCAGCCTATATGTCCATGAACAGATACTGGGTAAAGACATTGTGGGGGCCGGGGAAGTTGCTCAGTGGAATAAGCGCTTCCCTGGCAAGCGCAAGGGCTTGAGTTCAATCCCCAGTTCCGAAAAAAAAGATACTGTGGAATTCATTCATGATAGGGTACCCCTTTTCCATAAAGAAAGGAAACGTGAATCATTTGAGGAAAACAGATGCACTTTGAAACCATAATATTAAGTGAAAAAATTAGACACATAAGCTTGTATGTTGCATGCTTTGTCTTAGATGAGTAAGCCAAATAATAATTGAAGACAAAAGTAAAAGGTTGATACTAGGTCTTGGGGAGCTATATCTCCTTCAGATGAGAAGAGGATCAAGTGACAGATGGAGGGGGAAACAGGGTAGGGGACAAAGGAAGGAATTAAGGTATGCTCTGCTCATGTACTAACCCCACACAAGGAAGGTACATACTATGTATTGCAAACATGTACCAATAAAAATTTTCAAAAAAAAAATCCATTTAAATAAGCATCTCAAAATTTGAAAATTTTAATCTATAAAATGTGATGAAAATAATTTACCATACTATTCTATGTGACTTGTAATCATAATTAAGTGATATATCAAACTTTAATCATTAAACCCGAAAACCACTCAAAATATTGACAGCATGGTATTCTGTCCCAGAAACTGGTTAAACAAGCAATGTGAATTTGAAGAAAAATAAAAAGATAGGAGGGAATAGCTCAGAGATTGGCAGAAATTTCCTACCTTCATTAGATTGGCAGGATAAGTCATGTTACCACAGGATACCAGAGGTTATTTCAAAGCTGGGATCACAATGGGTTTATCACCTACAAGCTGTAAACACAGAGAAGCCACAGAGGAGAAACTGCCCAACACAGAGAAGGTGAAGTTCCACTGACTTCGCTGTTAACCATTTTCTCCCAACATCCCAAGGGAGATCAGCTGATTGCAGATCTTCGGCCATGCAAAAATGAGGAAATGAGCTGCTCATACAGGGTGAACCAAAGGAAAACAGAAAAGAGTGAGAATAGTCCAGCCCAGAACTATGTCAAGAGATCACTGAAGATCTTAAAATCATCCATGTAGTACAAGACATTTAAGTCTTCATTTGAAGAAGCTTGTGAAATTCCCCTGCAACAGATAATACTAACTAGAAGGAGAAGACAATACTAACTAGAAGGACAAGATAATACTACTAACTAGAAGGACAAGATAATACTACCTAGGAGGGACGTTGACTTACAGGTTGGGCTTTACAGATGGCAAAATTCACACTGACTTAATTGTCAAGATAAATATTTCTAGCACTGACTGATAAGGGTTGAATTTATTTTACTTACATACTATCATTTGATTGACTAGTTGATAGATGTAATAAACCATTTGAGAATTAAAAAAGCATAGAAAATAGGAATAATGAAATTTAAAATTTAAAAAAAATCAATGCATGTTAGTAGTTGTGGTCCAAATTTAAGAAGCCACTCTCCAAATTAACCTAAATTTTGACATAACAGCAAAATCTCCTAGTGATGTGTATACATATCACACTTATAACTGTAACAGGTTTCATTCATGATCAACACACAAAATTATCTAACAGGATGTTCAGTGCATATCCCTTATGCTGAATAACATAAGTTTAAAATTTTAATAAAATATAATTTTAGTAAAAATAAGCATATTTTAGAACTATAGTTTTGCTAAGTAAAAACATCTCCTTGGATCTTCTCTTCTCTTTTCTTTTCTTTTCTTTTTTTTCTTTTTTCTTTTCTTTTCTTTTCTTTTCTTTTCTTTTCTTTTCTTTCTTTTTTGTGTGTGTTTTATTGCAGGGTCTACAGGGTCTCACTACACAGATGGGACTTTTAGTGATCCTCCTGTTTTCAGCCTCCCAAGGTCTGGGATTACAGGCATATGCCACCATGCTCAACTCTGTCCCAGGCTCAGCATGTGACAGGGGCAGGGATGATGCAGCATATGGGACCAGGTTCCTTCATTAGTTTTTAGTAATAAATTCTTTAGAAAGAAAAGAATCGTTTAAAGGGCATACCCTGTCACTCTATTAATGTCTCACATCTCAGGGCAAACTCTTTTTGGCTATTTTCATTCTGCAGGTTTTCTAAGTTTACTTTGAATTGGGATGGTCTTCACATGATAAGTAGTAACACACCATTAGTCAAGTTATATTTTGTATTTCTCATGAACTTTCCTTAAAAGTTCCTACAAAAAACATAAATATGAATGGAAAGTTCAGCATAGAATTTGTTGTATTGAATACTAATATTAAATCATTTTTTACATTATTTCACTTGTTGCTCAAACTTTAGTAACAGTTTGTTGGCACAATTTAGATATACATAGTGATCTCTTTCAACCTTGGGAATTTGTACTAGTATGTGATATGTCTTAGTTCTTGTTTTTGTTCTCATTTGCCTCCCCTCTCTTC
>NW_004524598.1:2472574-2475318 GCF_000260255.1 Octodon degus
TGGAATATAACAACCATTATTGGATTCCTATCATTTTGTTTAGTACAATTCTGTATCTTCCCTATTTATTTTTTACTATATTTTATTCTCTTAAAAATAAAATTTGGGCCAGGGAGATGGCTCAGAAAATAAGCACATGCCTGGCAAATACAAGTGCCTGAGTTCAATCCCAATACTTCCAAAAGAAAAGAAAAGAAAAGAAAAAAAATAAAATAAAATTCACCTACATTACTCTTTCACTGCAAGAAAATGGGGGTAGATATATAGCTGTGGTATATTTTTAATTCTTTGAACTTATAAAATTGCTCACAAAAATTCTTTATAGAGGGTACATTTTACATAGTAAGAAATTCAAATTTCAGGAGAAGTAAAACTTAGGAGAAAGTAGTTATCCAAAAATAAATGGAGTACTATTTATGATCTGTGTTGTTTTAAATCTGAAGACACTGAACCAGGTATTTTCCTGGGTACAGATAACAAAATAGCCAATACAACTGACAGTGTTTACTGATAACTTCTCTCACCTAGTATTTCTAGAAACACTAACTTTTCTTTAGACTCCTTAAGTGGAAACAAGGGTTTTTTTTTTTCCTTCTCTTGATCTCTTTCATTGATTAGGTACTGTTTCCATTTCTAAGACTTAATCATTAATGTTCATGTTTTCCCTGCATCAAAAAAATCAGAAACTAGAATTTATTAATTTTTCATCTCCTGTTGCTTCTAACAGGTGTTATTTAGGGTAATGCCTGTGCATCACTATGATGTCTATACTTAAAATTATGAAATTTTGAACAAAGCAAATATGCTACAGCAAAACACTAAGAAGCTGTTGGGATTTAGTTGTTAAATCCTTTACAAATTTCTCTAATAATCCATATGAATAAATCAGATATCTAACCCAAAGAAAGTTTGTTGATATGTAAGTAAAATTTTTGTAATAAGAATAAATGAAAGAGTCCTATTTGAAGGCCAGATGGAAAATTTACATTTAACTTATATAGTGGGTTGATGTGATTTGGGGACTTTGCGGAAGTTGGGAACTTTAATTGGACTGTGCAAAGTACTGAGCACAGAACTATTCCTATGATGTGTTTATTCCATTAAAAATTTGAAGGGAAAGGGAAATGGCTCTATTTTACATGCCGAGAGCTCTCAGGGCAAAGCCATATGCTAGACAGTATGAAATTCTCCTTATGTAGGGTTTTGGTGATGGAAGTTTGGAGTAAAGTAGCATATTGGTATAGCTACTTATGCCATTTAAGTTGCATTTAAAACTTTGATACATTAAGAGTAGAAATACTGAATTTCTGCATGCATAAAATCAAAACAGGCAATCTTCTATCTTTGAAGATATTTCTGTCTATACCAAGAAGACAAAGGAGCTGATACTACCATTGCTGTCACAAGCATACATATTCCTACAATTTCATAATCATAGCCTTATGGTTTCTACAAATTACATATGTGAAAATGTTTCTGAGCAGTTTGCTCTCCCCTTGGATGACTTCATGATGACTGAGTACAGTATTATGCAGTAATCTTGTCTCATTTAAATCAAGTAAATAAAAAAAATTATCCATGTTTTAAGCAAGGTGAAAAGTGCCCTTAAAAGTCTAAAATGATTTCTAGGTTAGCACCACATATATTCCACAGTATTAGTTCATAATTTTTCTAGTCTTTTCAAAAGATTCTTTTGTTCTTGCGGTTCTAAGGTATTAGTCCATTTGTTTGAGAAATGGTCACTGTACTTCAGGTCTTGAAACTACATAGTGTGATTCAAAAATTATTTTTTACAGAATATTTAAAATGTTTTTCAATTTGAGGGTGTTAAACTTAACTATTCATTTAATGGCACAAGTATCAATAAATTCATGATTTTGTGTATTGATTTGCAACTGAGATGCTGACATTTTTAGTTCTTTTTTACAAATACAGATGTCTTTCATTTTCTGAAGTTCAGAAGTTTTAAATTCACTTCATTATTCATATGACATTATTGCAAAAGTTCTTAAATATTTCAAGGAATGAATATTGATAATACTGAAATGCATTTGGTCATATGCAGAGGTACTTCAGCTAACTTTTTTAATCTGCTTAGAATCCACAGAGAAGGCCAACATGTGATTCATGTCTAAGTGGTTCCCTAAAAAATCTGCTAGACATTGACATAAAAACTACCATTCATATGAAATAAGCATTTATTTTTTAAATATTGCAATTCATATGCTAATAAAAAGTGTGATAGGACACAGACATTTAAAATCACATTTAGTTTTTCAAAACTAATTGATGTTAATGATTATCTTTCCCATGATTTGAAATTCATGCATGTTAATCATTTTAAAAGATGCTTAATTTATTGTTTATATAGATGTAATTTAAGTTACATGATTTGAATTACTTTCCACTTACTGGCTTGGATAAAATAATATATTGATTTAAATATAGAGCAAGACAATAGTCATTTGAATTTATTTGCGCCCATTTTGATTTTAAATGTTTTATATGGCTTTTACGGTTAGTTATGAAATTCATTAATAGGATCTTCAACATGAAAAATAAGATTCTGTCAATGAAAAATGTGATATTTTATACTTTTGAATTCTTAGGAGTTTGGTAATTAAATAATGCATAGATATATTGGTCTAGAAATGTTAAACTTATTTTTTCCATTTGTACAAGATTAATGCACTGTATTAAATATGTAAGGTCTTATCCACATGGTTTGACACAGAAACTAATAA
>NW_004524598.1:2475418-2478024 GCF_000260255.1 Octodon degus
GATATCTAACCCAAAGAAAGTTTGTTGATATGTAAGTAAAATTTTTGTAATAAGAATAAATGAAAGAGTCCTATTTGAAGGCCAGATGGAAAATTTACATTTAACTTATATAGTGGGTTGATGTGATTTGGGGACTTTGCGGAAGTTGGGAACTTTAATTGGACTGTGCAAAGTACTGAGCACAGAACTATTCCTATGATGTGTTTATTCCATTAAAAATTTGAAGGGAAAGGGAAATGGCTCTATTTTACATGCCGAGAGCTCTCAGGGCAAAGCCATATGCTAGACAGTATGAAATTCTCCTTATGTAGGGTTTTGGTGATGGAAGTTTGGAGTAAAGTAGCATATTGGTATAGCTACTTATGCCATTTAAGTTGCATTTAAAACTTTGATACATTAAGAGTAGAAATACTGAATTTCTGCATGCATAAAATCAAAACAGGCAATCTTCTATCTTTGAAGATATTTCTGTCTATACCAAGAAGACAAAGGAGCTGATACTACCATTGCTGTCACAAGCATACATATTCCTACAATTTCATAATCATAGCCTTATGGTTTCTACAAATTACATATGTGAAAATGTTTCTGAGCAGTTTGCTCTCCCCTTGGATGACTTCATGATGACTGAGTACAGTATTATGCAGTAATCTTGTCTCATTTAAATCAAGTAAATAAAAAAAATTATCCATGTTTTAAGCAAGGTGAAAAGTGCCCTTAAAAGTCTAAAATGATTTCTAGGTTAGCACCACATATATTCCACAGTATTAGTTCATAATTTTTCTAGTCTTTTCAAAAGATTCTTTTGTTCTTGCGGTTCTAAGGTATTAGTCCATTTGTTTGAGAAATGGTCACTGTACTTCAGGTCTTGAAACTACATAGTGTGATTCAAAAATTATTTTTTACAGAATATTTAAAATGTTTTTCAATTTGAGGGTGTTAAACTTAACTATTCATTTAATGGCACAAGTATCAATAAATTCATGATTTTGTGTATTGATTTGCAACTGAGATGCTGACATTTTTAGTTCTTTTTTACAAATACAGATGTCTTTCATTTTCTGAAGTTCAGAAGTTTTAAATTCACTTCATTATTCATATGACATTATTGCAAAAGTTCTTAAATATTTCAAGGAATGAATATTGATAATACTGAAATGCATTTGGTCATATGCAGAGGTACTTCAGCTAACTTTTTTAATCTGCTTAGAATCCACAGAGAAGGCCAACATGTGATTCATGTCTAAGTGGTTCCCTAAAAAATCTGCTAGACATTGACATAAAAACTACCATTCATATGAAATAAGCATTTATTTTTTAAATATTGCAATTCATATGCTAATAAAAAGTGTGATAGGACACAGACATTTAAAATCACATTTAGTTTTTCAAAACTAATTGATGTTAATGATTATCTTTCCCATGATTTGAAATTCATGCATGTTAATCATTTTAAAAGATGCTTAATTTATTGTTTATATAGATGTAATTTAAGTTACATGATTTGAATTACTTTCCACTTACTGGCTTGGATAAAATAATATATTGATTTAAATATAGAGCAAGACAATAGTCATTTGAATTTATTTGCGCCCATTTTGATTTTAAATGTTTTATATGGCTTTTACGGTTAGTTATGAAATTCATTAATAGGATCTTCAACATGAAAAATAAGATTCTGTCAATGAAAAATGTGATATTTTATACTTTTGAATTCTTAGGAGTTTGGTAATTAAATAATGCATAGATATATTGGTCTAGAAATGTTAAACTTATTTTTTCCATTTGTACAAGATTAATGCACTGTATTAAATATGTAAGGTCTTATCCACATGGTTTGACACAGAAACTAATAAAATCTTCCTTAAATAAAAATAAATAAATAACTAATGAATGGAATTTTTAAAATTTATCACACTGTTACTCAACAATTCATTTTGGAATACTGCACGATGATGGGGAGCTCACTGCTTTAGAAGACATTTCAACTTTTTACTATAAAACTGTGATTTTATTAAAAAATATTCTTTAAGCTGTACAAAATACCTCTGTATTTTTAGCTGCTAAGGACAAAAATGATAAAACTTTGACAATCCTGTGTTTTTTGTTTTGATTTTGAATACTGTAAGACCTAATGTTCAAGGGGGCATGTGAAATTTCCAAAAAAAGAAAATGACCTGGTGTAGAAGATATTGTGGCCAAAAGCCACTGCTAGTAGAGTTTCTTCCAAAATACCACAGTTTGAGAATAGTAAGGCCAAAGACCTGCTGGGTTCTGAAACTCTCACCCTTGCAGGCTTGGTCCGGCAGGACTGGAGCTGTATTAAGGGTCATTGAGCTAGGATGATTGCTGGCCAGGCTATAAACCTGCGTTAGTTCCATTTGGCACAAATCCATTCTGATTGCTTGTTTTAATAGCAATAGTTTTCATTCTTTAATGATTATTACATACAATGAATAATTTTCACCAATATTCATAGTGTTTTAACTCAAATGTGCAAGAGAAAAGAATATACAGTGCAACAGGTAAGGTGTGGTGGCCATGTCGGCTATATCAGCACTGAAGAAGCTGAGGCAGGAGGATTTCTATGAGTCCACAGTCAGCCT
>NW_004524598.1:2478194-2483539 GCF_000260255.1 Octodon degus
GTAGTGGGAACCTGTCTCAAAAAGTGTGCCCTGAAAAAAAAAAGATATAAAAATATTTAAGGGGAAAAACGTATCTTTCTTCACTTGCTAACACTTCCAGAGATAATTAAGTGATCTGTACAACAAGGAAAAAGTATAGTTTCCTTGGAAAAGCCTTTAGTAGTAAGAACAATTGTTGAACAAAAATAACAATGAAATCATATAAAATATATGACTAATGTTGGGAATTTTCTTCTCTCTCTTTCCGTTAATATTATGTAGAATTTTCAGGAAGGAAATTTGAAGATAACTGAATATATTTTACTCAGTAACTGATGATACCTATAATTGTTTTTATTTAAAATATTTACTGGCTGAAAAAAACAGTTGAATGTATTCTATCATGATATGCACATTTCATTTCCAAGTAGAAAGAGACTTCTATCAGGATTATTGGGCATCAAAGTAAATAAAGTGGACTGACCCTGAAATGGTTTATTTTGTGAAAGAGCATTTGTAATTCTTTGGTTTAAAAAGTTTATTCCAGTTTGCAAAGTAGGGAGTTAATGAATCCCATTTATAAACAGGTGACATAACTTATTGTAATGCTCAATTATCTCCAGCCCATGAACTCTTCAATTATGCAAGCATTCATGTGTCCAGGTACATGCTCATTAAGGTGAGCGTCTATGCCCCAAATACACATTTTCTGTATTTTTACTTTTATGTAAGTAGTAAACTCCAGAGAAATGGATGAACAGTACCAATAAAATCCCTGGAATACAGATAATTTGACAAATTGGATGCCCATTAAAGAGCAATAAAATGGTTTGTTTAGAAAAATATATAAAATTATCTTGTTGGATACATTCCCTGAGTAAAGGAAAATACGTAAAACCTTACATTAACCCCCAAATTCTGCTTTTATAAAAAAAAATTGGTCAAAGGTGAAAGGAATGAGTATCACTCAAGTCATAAGTTAGAATAATAAATAGCACACATGTCCGTCCTGTGAGTTCTTCAAATTCAATGAAAAAAGCAGAGTTCATGCATCTCATTCAAACTTCAAAGCTACTTTCTCCTTTTTATGTTTAAACCAAAGCTTTCAAGAACGGAGGCCAGGTTTTCTTTACAATTTAAAATTCAAAGAGCACCACTTTGAAATTTAATAGAGCAGTATTTGCTAAAGTAAACATTTTAGTCGCAGTGACGGCAGATGCCTCTGTGCATCTCAAGTCTTTCTTTAGGTATTAAAGCAGTTGCTTCAAAATATTGGCCTCTCTCCCCAGCAGCCAACAAAATCCATTTGGGATGCAGAGGCCTGTTTTTCTAAACAAAATACACCTTGTGTGTTAAAGCAATTTTGAGATTTTGAAACTTCTGGCATTTTAAAAGTATGACTTCAGAAAAATCAGATAAGAAAACTGAAAATGGGGACCTTAGTTTTTGTTCAAGGTTTTTGGTGACACCACCCAGCTCACAATCCTATGGGCCAGGAGAAAAAGGCCTCTGACAAGAGGAGAGAGAAGTGGGCCAGACAGGCATTTAAGGCTGAGCAACACGTGGTGTGAGGGGCCTTTTGTATATTAAAACACGGGTTACTAACGCCGCTCAGCCAAAGGCGCTGTTTCTTTTACAATGCATACCAAATCCAATTATGGAGAAAGAACAGTGGAAATTCTTTTCTCATTGAGAACTAAACCAGCTTACTAAACCATGTAATTTTTTCCCAGTAAGCGTAGAACACAGACAAGTATATATATTAAAAGGACTTTTCTCCATGCTTTGACTACTACATGTTACCAAACATCTTTCTTATTCCTGCCAAATATTTACTTCTTTTTTGTTTTATTATTTGAATTTTCTTTTCTCCCAGAATATACTTAAATACATCGTCAAATGAATGTTAGAGGAACGTGAAAATCACCAGATTGAGAAAAAATGCATTTGAGAAGTTATTATTTGTTTTAATATGTAAACATTGCTGAATGTATATCCATATTGGGAAATGTTAAATATATACGTAAAGTGCACATTCATAAATGAAAGCACTTAGAAATCATACATGTAACTTATACACATAAAATTTTGCTTTATAACCATAAAGTTTTTATCATTTAATCTATACATTCTATTCATATTTTTGCAAGCAACAACTGCAGTTAACTTCTCTTGATATTTTCCATGTGTAAAGACAAAATATCTTTTAATTTTTAAGAATACGCTCTTTAAAAATACATGATTGGTATAATATGAAATCAGTATTTTTATTGACAGCTTTATAGATTTAGATTCAGTTTTATAAGAGAAATCTTGAAAGACAGTTTCATAGTTTTCATGCTAGCAACGTATTCCTAACTTAACACTTAAGAACATGCATGGGTCTCTGGAACTATTAACTCTTTTCATTCCGAGGTCTGTTTACACATACGGCATTTAATTCTCATATGAATTTCTCTTCAAGTGAAATTCAATTAACAAAGAAAAAAATTACAAGAAGCCATATTTCTAAACATTTAGGAGGCAAATTCAAACGCATTCTTCTGTTTGTTGTGCTATCAGTTGAACATGTTTCCCCCTGGCACAATAATTATAGCCTTGCAGTTTTCTGGCAACAAATGGCTGCTGGGGGTCACCAAATGTCTGTGATTTGCGACAGCGTTTAATCTTCCACAAAAGCTGTTTACTGCTTCGTATACGCTGAGAGCCAGGAACATTATCCTTTAAATCATGCCTAGCTGCTAATTAATGGATGTATAAATGTCTAACAGCCAAGTCTTCAAACAGAACCCTGAGTGAGTACCACAGACATTTTGCACATAACTAAAATAGAGTACTGATGAACCATAACTGATTTTTTCTACATAGCTATTGTCATGCTGTGTATCTAACCATATTGAAGTGCATTGGAGAAATTTACTTTAAAGACGTTTGAAACTGAAAATATATTAGCAGCCCCAGACACGTTCACCAGTGCCTTATTAAATTGTAGGACTTCATTTCTGCCTCTTATGTGTTTCTCTTGGACAAGTGCATTTTGGAAGCAAAGCAAAAGCCCGAGATTTTTTGTTTAATCCCTAGATTGGAAATTATGTTGTTTTAAGAATATCCTAATCATAATTCCTTGACCTTTCTTTTCTTAAATATGACGAAATCCATTTAAAAGATTTCCATTATGGGTCTTTTCTTTGACTGGTTAGTCATATTTGTATGTTACATAACAACCTCGAAAAATATCTGTGAAATTTTACTCTCAAAGATTTATCCAGGATTGATATGTTTAACCACCTACATATGTCATTTATTGCAGTCCTGAGACCATGTTAAATTCTATAAGACACTTTTAAGTAGCTTTGGTTTCTAGATGAGAAATAGAAAAACTCCATAAAATGAGATAGAAACCTGTTTACCAGTGATGGGTTGTTGTTGTATCTGTCCTGACCTGCAATTCTGAGCACCTCCTGCTACCCTAAGCTAGAGCGCCCCACAGGTGACCTTGCCATAAATAGTCTCTTTCACAGCGTTATACTTTCTCCCCTTGATAACCGTGATCAGTCTTATGACACGCATGACTTCATAATCTGAAAAACTTTTGTTTTGACCTGCAAAAGTATCATGCAAACGTTTCAGGAAATCTTAGAGGAGTTGGCTGCAGTGAAAACATGTCTGCTTCATGCAAGGGCTTACCAGCTTTATTAAGGCAGCGTCAGAGGAAGATGCCCACATCCCGCGTATGTCTTCATTGTTGGTGTGCCGTTAGACCAAGGAAGTGAGCTGAGAAAGGACGATGAGAAAGAATTTGAAAATGCCACTTCTTTCTGTAATGATGTATGAATTAGTGTATATGTGTGTGTGTGTATTGAGTTTGCAGTAGGCCAGAGTACAGCATTCATTCCATTATATGAGTTTATTTAGCTGGATAGCAGTCTTTTTTTAGATATTTGCAGATAATTTATTATGGTATACTTAATGATGAAATTTAAATGAGGTCAACAAAGGTTTCTCAGAATTCATGAAAGAGCAGCCAGTAGCTCTATCGCAGGAATGAACCTTAGAGATCACCTAATATAACGCTCATTCAGGTGCAAAATTTTATTTTCCTTGACAGATTTACTTAAGATCTTCGAAGATGAGGAATGTGTTACCCTAGAATAATTCTTATTCCCATCAGCAAATAAAAAATTATTTATCCTAATCTAAATTTTGCATTCACAGAGTATGAATTTGACTCCATATTGCCTTCTAAATAAACTTCCTTTCTTTATAAAATATTTCACACATTTGAACGTAGTCAATATTTCCCATTTAGTTTTCTCTTGTTGCGTAGCATACCCTTCAACAATTTATTAATAAATCTTTTCCAAACCATTTTCACATTCTTTTACTAGTACTCTGGACATATTGCTAGTTTTTAAATATCCCCATATATCTGCTCAGACAAAACATAACATTTACTCTTTGGACTCATCATTGCAGTTTACAGACAGACCATTTTATTTATGGCAGGGACACCAAACTTTTATGAGTGCAGACAACAATCACTTTAGCTGCCTCACAAGTTCAATAACTCTCTTGGGTCATATTGCCTTTCTTATCGGATAAAATCTCCTGTTATTTTTCACCTGAATTGTTACTCAATAAACTGCCCTATTTAATTTCCTGCAACTGATATGTTGAAATTCATTTATTTTTTATAAGCAAATGTCAGAACATAATGATTGTGTTTATTGTGGGGAGTTGGTACATGTAAATAACACATCCAAATTATTTTTCTTTTCTTTTGCTTATCTTACTTCTCCCTTTCCTCCCTTCTTTTCTATTCTTGGTGTACTTTCCAATTGCAAAAGCTTTGTTTCCATTTTTTCTTCAATTCATTTTTTCTATCATCTTTTTCTTTCCTCCTACCCTTCTCTGTGTCTCTAGTTTACATGCAATTTATCTTTTAAAACATAAATATGTTGCTATATATTTATTCACACAAATTATATTCCAGTATAACAGCTGAGTTACATGTGAATCTTTTCTGACATTGTGGAATAAATTAAGTATAATCTGAAAAAAAAGCCTTATTGGTGGCAAAGAGTATTTAGTCTTTCTTTTATTTAATTTCATTAATAATATATTTTTTAGAGAGCATATCCATACAGAAATATATAGTCATTTAAATTCAACAAGTAGATGTAACTACTTACTTTAAAGGATAAATAAAATGCAAATGTCATTGAATATTGTGAACATCATAGCTGAGTGAAGTATATAAAACAATAGCAAAATAAGGTAGCAAATTTAAGAAATAATTACACAATTCCATGAAAGCACAATTCAAGGAACAATTGACTAAGCTAAAAAGTGCATGTTCACAAAGA
>NW_004524598.1:2483639-2493354 GCF_000260255.1 Octodon degus
TCTACAATGTCTCACTAGGTAGATCAGACTCATCGTGATCCTCCTGTGTTCAGCCTCCCAAAGCTGGGATTACAAGCCTGCGCCACCATGCCGTCTCAATTGCCATCTCAGTGTGCCCCCGGGGCTGGGCTGGCACGGCTGGCCAGATATCTAAATCTGACTGCTACGTCTGCCTAAGCATGTGCTTTAATCCACTGAGATATTTGGCCAGCCTGAATCATCTTAGTTTAATTTTTATGCAGAGCAAAATTGTCATGACCCGTGTTACACAGAAATGTTCAAATCATTACCCATAGATTATTATATCTCCTTGTCATATTTAAGGAAACTATAGATTCCTTATTTTTTTTCCCTAGACAACAAAGCAATATTCCTGAATGAGAATGGGAGAAGAAATTCTTCAGTGTTACCGTTACTGAATGTGTTTGAGCACATGATTTTGGAAAAAGATGCAGCTAGTAAATGAACTCATGGCTTGACAGTGGAAATCTCATGCTGTCCTGAGGAATCCAGGCCTTGAGAAGGTAAACTACTGAATGTATTCAGACAGTCTGATTGGGATTGTCAGATTACTATCTTGGAAATAATTATGATGACAGTGAGAACAGAATTTGGAGTACAACAGTTCATAAGGATACCAGTGTCTTACCATGAAGCCAGAAGAGATAAAACTTAATCTGTATTAGGATGCAAAGAGACTGCTAAAGAAGCTCAAAAAAGAACTGATGAAGGTTGACCCATATTTCAGGTTTTAGTACTGGAAGAATTGGCAATCAAATAACTATGTATAAGAAAATATTCTCTCAGGCTTTCACAGAGAGCACATTGGCCAAGCAATGGCCGTGACTCATCCACATGGTTGACACTGACAAAGGTTCTACAATCTGAGATACAAGATCTCAGGCTAAGTCCTGAGGGGATTTCACTGACCTTATCAGACCCAAAAGCTACAATTCTTGTTGCATAGGTCCTGCTTTACCTTGGTCTTAACCATCCAGCAGAAACGTGTAAAAATGATATATAAGAAGTAAAGCCATGCTGTTATGTTGAGCTGTGGGGGACTCAGGTCAACAATTTCTGACCCAGCCAGTGAAGCGAAGACCCAATACTATTATGGGCTACTGGACTCTTTTAGAATATTTTGCTGGGTTAACACACCTATAATATTCAAATAACAGAACTTAACAAAAAAAGGGGATATGGATGAATGTCCATTTTGTATCTGTGTATTCAAAGTGGTTAGGATCGATATATAGTTACATTCTCTTAATGAATAGAGTGATGTGTTCTAATGGTGTTTGTGAATAGGATATCATGTCCACATCTTGTACAGCAATTAACCACTAGGAAGAACTTATGCAATGTGTTAATTATTGAAACTGTCCTACCTATTTGATTTGAAACTGTCTCATTGCTATTTGTTCATCAATAAAATTATGGGGAAAAAAAGAAATCAAGAAAATTTTAAAAATCCAAACATGATCTGGAAGATTATATATTATATAATATATAACTAATTACATTTATCACACTAATAGCAATTTTTATGTAGAGTTAGAAACAAATATGTAGAGCAGAAGGAGAAAGTTCTGTTTTTCACTTACATGTTGTTAATAATTTGATTGTGTGTATAGAACACTACCCAGTAGTCAGCTTGGAGGATGGATCCAGACTCTGAAAGATGTCTCAGAGTTGAAAAACTAGATGTGTAGCACATATCATGTGGTGGTTAAATCGATTAGGCTAGAATCCTGGGTGCTGCCTATAAATAGTAAGCCAAGGGAAGAGGAGCAGCAGAATGGGTGGTGGATGGTGGATGCCAAGGGCGAGGAATACAGCACGAAGAAGTCACCTGGACTCAACTCACAAAGAAGCAATCCAGAGTCACAAGAAGAAATAGATATAGAAATGAAACCCAAAGTTGAAAAGAGTTACAAAGTAGATAGTGATCAATAGGGACCACTATTGAAGAAAAGAAGAAAACTGAAGAAAAGA
Source organism: Octodon degus (assembly GCF_000260255.1). Lineage (NCBI taxonomy): Eukaryota > Metazoa > Chordata > Mammalia > Rodentia > Octodontidae > Octodon > Octodon degus. Next base: position 2,485,635 of record NW_004524598.1, read on the forward strand.
AGAAAACTGAATTTAGCAAGCAAAGAATCACTGAATGTCTGGTTCGAATCAGGAAAAAAAACCAAAAAGCAATGTAAAGCAAAATTTTATCCTTGGTTTTGCTTTTACATATTTTTTTGAGAAGCACTCAAAAAATTAAAGCATAAACGTCACTTATTCTTGGACTAGTAAGATAGCTCAGTGGACTGAGCACATGCTTTGGCAAGTGCAGGGACCCGGGTTTGAGCCCAGGTCCCACAGCATCCCTGTTCCCTGGAGCATGATGAGCTGGCCAAAAAGTCCAGGTGTGGTGGTACATGCTTGTAATCCTAGCACTGGGGAGGTTGAAAACAGGAGGATCATTATGAGTCTGAGCTGTGTAGTGAGACACTGTACCAAATATATAAATGAAAAAAAGTCACTTATTCTGGTAAAAATCATTCTCCAATCCTTAATTATGTAATCTGAAATATATTTTTAAAAATCTGATCTTTAAGGATTTAGGATTTTATTTTGTGAATGACTTGATAGCCCTATCACTTTATAAATATATCATCACTATTCTAATAATTTGTGCTCTCAGTATTGTATGAGGTCCTAAGATATTTATTCAATACAGTGGATCATGAAACAACTGGTTACCTTAACTTTTTAGCAGTCTTTCATCTGCTTTTCAGTTCACTAAGATATTAAATAGAATATAAAGATGTTACTTAGAGATGTAAGTTAAAATAACTTTAGCACTATTTATGGGTATTCCCATATTCCTCCTAGCACCTGGTAATAAGTACTTTCTCCTTTTCCTTAAAGTTAAATGTGGTCGTGTAACTGATGTTGGCTGACAAATGTCAATGAAAGTGATAGATTTTATGTCCATGCAGGATTCTTAAAGCCACTGGCTTAATACAGCATTTACCAGTGCTCTAGATATTGGACACATCAGCAAACCTTGACAGTTTAGAAAAATCTCTAAGCAAGCCATAAAATATGTGTATAAAAATAAACCCACATTAATTTATGAACCATTAATTTTAGAGTTATCCACTGCTTGAGCATAGCTTGTCTCAACCTAATACAGAAATCATTATCTGATCAGTACTTTGATCAGAGTTCTTTGATGATTACTCTCAAAGGCTTTTAGCCTGACTGGTTGCCCTTGGTCACCCCTGATTCTCACTGCAGTATTCAAGAAATGAACACACAATATGAAGGTAGAGGTTCGTGTAGAAATATCAGTGCATTCAGTACATGAGGGGACCATGCTTTCTTTTTATAGAGTTGAATATTAAACTGGGTATTCAGAGAAGGAATGTATTTCCACTTCTATGGATAAGAAGTTGAAAAGATTCAATCCCCCAAATGAAGAATATTGTTTTTCCTCCCTTCTCAGAATTTTGATGGCATCTGAAGTTAAGCCTGAAGACAAACCTAGAGACATATTTAATGAAATCACTCTAGTATAATAATATGCATTCTGACCTCTTTCCTGTAGAAGTCAGACTGGGCCTTATTTCCTGATTGCAAAGCCAGGCAAATAGAGTGTGGCCGGTCATTTCACATCTGCATGTAAGTCACTCAAACTGTAGGTTGGTGTTTTGGGTTATTTTTCATATATTGGACTGCCTAATTTTTCTTAACCAGGTATAAAGTTTCTGAAATAATAATTTTCTAAGTAAAATTTATTGTGAAGAAGTGACCTGTGTTCTCTATCCCCTTAAGATTTGACCTGAGAACATTTCCAGCAGAAAAAGTATCAAACTTTTAAAACATTTTCTTTAAATCCGCTTCTGTTATAATTGTGGTACACTGCCTTAAATGATCGCTGTCTTCCATATATTTGTTTACGTCTGGTACTTTCCCCAGTTTGAAATAAATGCTTAATGTTAAATTCTGATTTCACTGAGTTCAGATAATCTTCTGTACATGTATTTTAAGTCTGAGCCTGACATCCCCAGTGACATATGCAGTTCAGGAGTTTAGGCCACTGTTACGGTTTTTGTCTAGTTGTCTCCCACAAAGCCTCATGCAGTCATTGGATGTGGACTTCTACAGTTTGAGATTAATCATGATCTACTGGGATTATGGGTTTTAGTACTGCTGGGATTATGGGTGTGAGTGCTACACCCAACCTGAGGTGATAGCCTGAATGTAATATAAGGGAACCAGAGAGACAGACTTTCTCTCTGTTGCCATTGTCACTGCCACTCCTCTATTTGCGCTCTCTCTTGCTATTTGCCACTGCCATGAAAGGTTGTTCTCTGCCCTGTATTGCTGTGCCTTGGACTTAGAGGAATATGGACAGAAATCTCTAGTAACTTTGAGCTAAATAAACCTTTCCTTCCTTCATTTTGAATGTCAAGTATTTGTCCTAGCAGTGAGAGAAGAGTAACTGAGACAGTCACTGATTTATTAAGCTATAATGATAGTTTTTTTTTTTATGTATTTGATACAGGGTCTCACTACACAGCTCACACTCTAGTGATCCTCCCGTTTTCAGCCTCTTTGGTGCTGGGATTACAGGTATGCGCCATCACACTTGGACTTGGTGGGGGCAGGCCTGCACAGCATGTGGTGCTGGGGATAGAATCCTGGTCACTGTGCTTGCCTAAGCAGGTGTTTATTCCATGGAACTATCTCGTCCACTCTTGACAACTTTCTCAACACCAGCCTCTGGATCCAAGATCAAGGTGTCACTAAAACTGAAGGAAAGAAAGTACAACCAAAGGTTACCTAGAGATTGTCTTTTTATCCACATATGGATTTAAAATAATTATGTTCACTTCTAGAACAAACTTGATCAAAACCTACCAAGTTTTCCTTTTTCTTCTTTTTGCTCTTTCTCAAACAAAAAAAAATCACTAAAGTTATGTTTCAGATTTTGTAAATCTTAAATGTTCTCTCAAATAGAGCTTCAATAAACTCAAGTTAATTTCTTGTTGCAAGAAAAGTATCAGTCTGCAGTTTTTATTTTTCAACGATTAACTGAATATTTGAAAACAGCATGAATCTCATACTCCTTCTAGTATCTGTAAGATAAAGGTACAAAGCAACATTATGGCCATTAAAATCAGTTTGCCTCCTTGCTCTGAGTATAGTTTACTTGGTGCAATTAAATCACAGATAATTTATTATTATGCAGCGGTGACTTGTCAAGTATTTTCTATTTAGGGTGTAGTCTCTTTTATAGTTTTGTGGAATAATAACACTTTATTTCCTTCTCTTTTTTCCACTTGTACTTAATAATCTTATTTAAATTTAAAATCTCACTGAATCTACCTTTTGTGAAATAATATTGTATGCTTGGAAACTACAGAATAATATGTTTTTCCTAAATTTTGAAGTCAGTCTGATTTGTTTTACTTTCAATTCCAAGAAGAGAAACATATTTAATTATTGGGTACTGTCATTTATTGAGGTCATGTAAAAACATACCATTAAACAAGGTCAAATGCTCTGAATATAAATGTCATCCCTCCTCATTTGTAAATAGAGTGGGAGACTATGTAACTTCTTAAATTTATGGTCACTTATAGTTAAGCTTTCGTGTTTATCCACCATTTTACACTCACTCTCCCTTTCTTTCCAAATGCTTGGAAGATTTTTAAGGGCAAATCCAATCTATTCATCATTTAACAATGTTAAATTCAGGCACTTAAATGCATTTCTAATTAGGAAAAAAATAAGAGAAATAAGATTTTAAGAGACCATGGAGAAGGAATAACATTTTAGTTTCGGAGAATTCTTGTGGTTGTTATTGTTTTTCACTGAGCATAGAGAATATTAGGAAATGTTTATTGAGGGTCTTACCATGATAATGAAAATTCATAGTTGACTTGGGAATTCTTCTTAAAGTAAGAAGTCCAGTCATCTATTGAGCCTGATGGAATTGTGGGTAGGGAATGCATAGTGACATAAAATAATTGAAGGTTTGGACTGAAGGGACATCTTGGAGTAGATCAAACGAATAATGCTAGGATATCAGGAGGAAAGAATAGACACAGGTTTGTACTAATTGAGGAATTTCAGTCCTTTCCCTGAGCATAACACAGACAGAAAAGCCTAGTAATTTTACAGAATCTTCTAGATTTGTCAAACTGTGATCATCTGAACACTTGGAGGAGCTCAGAAAGATTATTTTTAGTAGATACACATCAGGGAGAGATAATAATTTTTGCAAAAAGAAATGCAACTCAGAAAACACTAATGATAAACCTCACCATTTAGAGACTTTCTTTTCTTTGCCAGGCACCAATGGACCCTTTACATGTTTATCTCTAATTTTCTTAATAACCTTGAAATGACATTTATCTATTATACAGGTGAACGAAGTCAACAGAAAGAATCTATGACTATGTGGTAGGCCTGTGGCGATTATTACTACTTAGGTCTAACTAGCTCTAAATTATGTGTTTTTTGACAATAGTAATTTGAAAAATTTGGATAAACACAGAATTATGGTGGACCTAGGAGGTAGATGTGAAGAGAAACCTTTAAAAAGGTTGAGTAATCTGAGGCATAATGCATAAAGAAATTGTGAATTGACAATGTTGCATAGATTCAACAGGATATTTGGTAGATTAAAGTGAAGTGTTGGTCAAATCTTCAAATGTTATGAACAATGACACACAACTATTGAAGGCAGCAAAAGTACAAAGAATAAATATTTGATTAAAATATTATCATCACTTAGCAAGAATTTTTACTAAATCAGGGTAAACAAAAATTTGAAGTGCCAATAAAATAAACTTAAAGCGTGTCCTTGAATTTTACAATATTCTCAAATACATACTTTAGAAAATATCTGATCTAGAAAAAAAACATCAATCACATTGCACAAAAACCTAGCCAGTAAATTTTTTTTAAGGGTATGGTTTTAAGCAGTAACAAAAACACAAGAAAGGGAAAGACAATATGTGATGAGGATAAGGTGGGTAGAAACATGGACTTTTGTTCTACTGTCCCAAAGAAAGTGGAGATGGCTTTCCTAATGTTTCAGTGTTATTTGTCACAAAGGCCCATGTGTTTTAAGTTTCCAGTGTGACAATGGTAAATGTTGTTGAGGTGGTAGAAACTTAATAAGTAGAGCTTTGGGGGAGGCTCTTAAGCCACTGGGTCCTTGTGTCAAGAGGTATCTAAGTGGCTTGTGGACTCCTGAGTTAGTGCCCACAGGAATGTTGTATGCCAAAAGCAACCAATACCCCATCCAGGACTCCTGCCTGCAGTGTGTAAGTCTGATCTGTTGCTGGCATAAATCTGTAATCCAACATTCTCGGTCTGGTTTTCTCTTAAGCTGTATTGACGCTACTGCCACAAGCCTGGGATTCTATAACTCTAAGCTGATAAAAAGAGCATGAAGTTATCCAGTTCCAGAAATATCATTTTAATGAAATAAAGGGACCCAAATATGTTCTTAGAAAAAGGCAACAGTAATGTTCAGGATAAGAAATTATGAACGAACGAAGTTTATTTCTTAAGCAGGTACCTGAATCTAGAGATTAAAAGAATCACCTGAGGATCTTGTTTCTTCATATATCGTATTAATTTTCTTTTGCTCTGTAAAAGCTTAGCAAAACTTGAGCAGCGTACAAGTAATAAAAAATTTCACTCCTACCAATTTTATGGAACAGAAGTCTATGTGATTTACCTTGATCACCTGCTTAGGGTCCTGGATGAAACTGAGTGTTGGTTAGGAGTCATCTCCAGTTCAGGATTTTTTTCTATGGTCATTCAAGGTTGTCATCAGAATTTTCTTGTAGTAACAAGGAAAGAACGACTGTTTTCTCAATGGGTGTAAACTGGAGTCTCTTTGAGGCACTCTTACAAGTGGCTTCTTACAACAATGCAGCCTCTTTCTTCAATGCCCACACGAGATTCTCTTACAATCAGCTTCAATGGAATCATAAGATGACAGGATCACATCAACAATGCTCATGGTATCTTTGCCTTATAATATAACAGTCAGAGGGAATACATATATACAAAGAACTAAAGTGGACAAGTAGTTTTAATGTGTGAATGGGGACATTCAGAAAGAATCTGAATGAACACTAAGTTCAAATAACCAGTTCTGCAATAGTATATATTAAATGAGGGAAAAGGGGGATATAAAAGGATGGTTTTATCATTTCACACAAAAGAAATGCTAATAAATACAGTTGAACAAGCTAGAGCTTATACATGCTAAAAATTAAATGTAATGCTAAAGAGTATATGATTATTTCATGGTGATTTAGATTACCCAAATGTTGGTTAATATTTATCAGAATACCCCAATACATCAGGCAATTTCTAAAACATTGGCTGCCAGAGAATTTGGTGATTCTTTTGATGTTATCTAAGCAAGGGAATAATTAGTCACATAAAAATAAAAAAGCATGCCTTTTTCCAGTATAACAGTGTCTCACAATAAATCCCACAGGACCACTTACTGGCAAAGCCTAGCATCTTCCCTTTTCACTAACAGATAAGTACGAAGCTGAACTTATATCTTGAAACTTTTTAACTTATGACTTTAAAATTTTTCCACATCAAAGATCACTTTTCTCTGTGGCCCCATAATCTCCTTGATCAGAAAATTTGGGACACCACCGAGTTACAGGATGTTACAGTACAGGTTTTTTATATCCTGAGTCCTCACTGACCTTGAATGGCTACGGCCAAAATGTTGGCTGTCCTCAAAGCCCTACTTTTTCTCTAATTTTTGGTCTGCAAACTTATGTTGTTAACCCCAAGAAGAGAAGTTTAATGATATTATTACCCTATAACATAGACAGTTGAGCTTAACCTCACTATCCATCTGAATATCAAACATGTTAGTAATAGCATGGAACAGGTATTTTCCATCAAATATTGATATGTTAAATTTTAAATCCCTAAAGAATGTGAAAAAAATAAAATAAATTTTAAAAAATAGGAATAATGCGCCTAAGGAGAGTCACCTAGAGAGAAAACATTCTCTCAGTCTTTCACAGAGAGCAAATTGGTCAAGCAATGGCTGTGATTCATCCACATGGCTGACACTGACAAAGGATCTACAAACTCCAGTACAGGGTTTCAGAGTAAATCTTGAAGGGATTTGACTGACCTTGTATACAAAAATTACACTTCTTGTTATATAGTTCTTCATTTATCTTGGTCTAACCATACAGCATAAAAGTACAAAAATGAGATATAAAAAGTAAAGCCATATTAATATGCTGAGTTGTAAAAGGTTCAAGTCAACAACTTCTGACATTGCTAGTCCTATGGATAACCCACTAGTATTATGGACTACTGGACTATATTGGATTATTTTGCTGCTTTCACACACCTACAATAATATTTAAATGGCAATGAATATCCATCTCTGACAAAGCTAAACAAAAAAAGCGATATAAATGAAGGACCATTTTGTATCTGCATATACAAAATAGGATAGATATAGAGCTACTTTCTCTTAATTCAATGAGAAGAAAGATTTGTACTAATAGTGTTCAGACAGGATATCATGTCTGCATCTCGTACTATGAGTAACAAACATGAAGACAAAAGTATACAGTGTATTGATTATTGTACCGTCCTACTGACCTGTTTTGAAATGGTCTCATTGCTAGTTGTTTCTCAATAAAATCAATAAAAATAAATAAAATAAAATTTGCTTAAAATAAGATTACATACAAAAGGGCTGGGGAGATAGCTCAGTAGAATAAGCTCTTGCCTGATAAGCTCAAGGTCCTGAGTTCAGTCCCCAGTACCACAAAAA
>NW_004524598.1:2493904-2501631 GCF_000260255.1 Octodon degus
TTCCAGGAAATTTTCTTTGAATTACCTATGATACCATTAATCATTTTTAATTTTAGTTTATTCATAAGTTGTTATACTTTTGGGATTTGTTTGAATGCTTAGGAAATATTCTTTTTTTGAAGATAACAGTGTTTATAAGTTTTCCATTGGTTACTTTGGAGTCTCAAACTATCTATATGTGCACATGTTTCTGTTAATGATTTGATTAAAAAATTAATATGACCATATATTTTCAAATTTAATAGTGTCATTCTTGAATTAGATTAACCTTCTCTCACTGATTTTAAATGTCATTGTTTTCATAATTAAATACAATACTTATATATACCATAATATGCATCTTGACCTGGATCAATATTGACCCAAATACTATAGAATTTTATTGTACAATGATATTACGTCTTACATTTTCCTTTTTAAAGAATTATTTGGCGAGCGAGATAGCTCAGTGTACCATGTGCTTGCTTACACAAGCGCAGGGACCTGTTTTCTATCCCCTGCACCACATGTTGTGCAGGCCCTTCTACCCAGGCACGCTGAGCCAGCCATGGAGATTACAGGATTATACCACACCTGTAATCCCAGCACTGGAGAGGCTGGAAACAGGAGGATCACTATGAGTCCTGGATAGTGAAAACCTGTACCAAATACGTGAAAAATAAAGAAAGAAAGAAGAAGAAAAGAAAAAAAATATCACACTGGACATACTAGTAATCACAGAACTCAGGAAACTGAGACGGGAGGATTGCAATGAGTGCTAGGCCAGTCGTCTTTGTAGTGAGTTCAGTGCCGTTATGAACTACACATTGAGACTGTCTCTAAAAGCAACAGCAAAAAACTAATTATCTTGATCTTTATGGAATATTACATTTAAAAAAACAACCTTTAGTATTTTAACTGGAATACATTTCATTCATCATTTATAGAAAATGGTCTATGGTTTATAAATTTCCTAAATATTTACATTACTAGACTTAGTTTTCTTTTGCTATTGGTTAGAAACCACTTTTCTTCCTAATAAAACTCTTTTGGTTAAAGTTTATTATTTTACGATTCTAAAGTGATTTTGTAAAAAAAATTAAAAAATAAAGTGATTTTGTTATAGTTATTTTTATATATTTTTATTTTAATAATATGTAATTATAATTGTGCATTGTTTATTATTTAAGATGTCTGTAGATTTTCCTTCACTTTCTCATCATTCAGTTTTTTTGTTTGCATTTGTGATTATTGATACAGGTATCTTAGCTTCCTCTACTGTATTTTGTGCGAGTGTATTTCCATCATGATTTACTATTTCATATTATGAAGAATTCCTGCAGTTCTTCTGATCCTAAGACATTTTTTTTTCTGTAAGCTTTTCTTAAGGCATTTCTTTATAAATATGTATTATAAATTTTAGACTCTGATGTTTATTGATAAAATTAAGTTTCAAGGAAATTTATTCCTTCACATCTTCCTTTGATGATTAGAGAGATATATGAATATTAATATTGTTTGATGGTTAAAGGGAAAATTTTCCTGATGTACCTTTCCAGTGAAATATTATTCCTTTGAGTATGTAGCTCTGTATATGAAGTCTAAATTCCAAGGCCCATATCATTTTATAAGGCCTTATCCTTGGGACTTATATCTATTCAATCTCGAAATTTCTGAGACAAGCACGCGCTTACAACCCATGCAGTTATGACCTGCATTTCTGACATTAAGATTTCTCATTTCTTCTCAGTATACTTGGTTATATGCTTGCTGTTTTGTAACAAAATGGATTTAAGTTACCATAGTCTACTCTTTCTAGACCTGGAAGGATTATGTTTTGCTTTTTAAAGAAAACTTTCTCAGTTAACAAATGCATAATCATCAATACTCATACTGTTTCCTAAAAGAATGAAGTGATCTAAACTTGATTTTTATATCTAGAAGGTGAACATCTCATGGATTTCATTCATTCAATAAAAAACAGTCTGATTTATTAGGATGGCATTATTCTAATAAGATCAAAAACTATTATACCCAGTAGAGGGGTATTTGAATTAATTGTATTTCCTTGGCCTCGAGAGCACCTTCTGTCAAAAGCACAAATTAAACAACCTGGCAAGCCTCATCTGCTGTTCATGCTGAGGTACACTGTAGTTTCTCAGCTACATTCCTACTTCCAGACAAACCAACACTCACAAAATAGGCATTTGCTAGTGACAGCCACTGTCAAAAATGCATAATGTGCTTATCTCAGCAATATTGCTGCTGAGAATCTGTCGATCTTCATATTTTCAAATTTGAATGTAAAAGAACAAAACTTTAATTATCTTCTTAACCCTTCAAAACTTTTCCATAATGAGAAAAAGAAAAGTTTTTTAAAATACGTGGACCATGATAATTTCCCTCACAGTCCTGCTGTGGGAATAGAACACAAATTAGACATAAAAAAAAAAAAATCCTTTTCAACTTTTTGAGCAAAAATTTAAAGTGAAAGTTTTATTCTGAATTTGTGATTTGCCAAGGTCTGTGGATGAGATTCAGATACCCACTTCCCTTCTTGGCAGTAGACAATGTGGAAATCAGAAGTCTGCACATTTGTGATATTTCCAGGCTCAGAGTGTCAAAAAGACAAGATGGCATATGGTGAAGTAAAAGGGATTTCTCACTTTCGGGAACACATTTCAACTTCCAAAACATAAAAATAAATAAGTGCTTTTTCAAATTCATAAAAGAAATAATGAGAATTTTGCCCAAATATTATAGACATACCAAAGTTAAGCAGCAAGATGTTTGAGTCTGTCACTTGCTGCAAGCTTCTTTTCTAAATGGATAAGTTCAGATTTCAAGATTGTCATGTTAACTTTGGCATAAAAATGCTTTCTTCTTTGGCAGAGATGACAGTATTCTCCCCTCAAAGAAAAATTACGGTCTAATTAAAGTATACAATTTGATGTTTTTATACCAACGTTTTTGTGGGAAGTTTTTCCAATACTACACTTGCTAATTTTAAGTTCAAATGGATCAGACTATGAAAGAAATTGAATGGGAAGAAATAAAGGATAGGAACAGTTCATTTTGTTCACTGTTTGGCATAGTCCTTTGTCATGACTGCTTGATTGTGGCAAGAGCAGGAGTTTATGTATTTTGGAGTCTTGGTACAGCAGAGTTTTTGTTTGTTTTTCATTCTCTACTCATTTACCCAATTTCATAGATATTATTACCTGAAGTAATATAGAGCTGATAACCAGTTACAAGTTAATATAATCAACTTTGAAAATTCTTTTTGATAAACCACTGACTAAAGAAATTTTAAGAGATTCACTGTAAAAGATTAATGATGTTTCTGTGTTGTCACTAATTAAATAATCATTAAGATTAATGTTTCACTAATTATGAATATTTAAAATGTTTTCTTATTTACAGAATAACTTAATTGACACTAGTACTGTGAGAACTTGGGGGAATCATGTGGAGAAATCCGAAAACATCAAGAAGAAAGTTTTGTGAAAATATTCATACGAATCTTTGCTCATCATTTAGATTTATACAAGGGACGCCTTGTGACAGTTTCTTTAGAAAATGAGTGCAAGTCTAAACACATTTGGAAAGTGACATAAAATTACCAAAGAAAGTAGTATATGGTAAAACTCATTTTATAAAGCAGTTTTTTTAAACTGATAGACTATAGAAAGTATTTGTATTTGGGTTGCAGTAATTTTTCTACATTTACTTTTAGATAATAAATTTATTGTAAACTTTTTAAATGCCTTACCTTTCCAATCATAAAATATGAAAATCAAGTGCCCAAATGGCTTCTGATTTGGGCCACTTATAATCTAGATTTTGTCGTATTCATACATTGTATTCAAGACAAAAACAAAATTTTTCACAAATTATGACATACATAAGTGGGAAAATTATGGAACAAAATGTATAGGACCAGGTGATAAAATACTTAAGACCAGTGAACTTCAAAATTTATCAGTGAGAGTCATATAAGTTTTATAAAATGAATTAAATTACACATACAGGCACCCTGAGTTCTTAAAGAGAATCATAGTGTCTTAGTGAAATGCTTGCTTATAATTTTGCAATTAATATGGCATGTAAGCTAGATAATTTTTGTAGAAATCACACAGTCATCATTTTCCTCAGTTTCAGTGTAGAAAATATGCACCTAACTTATATATAAGATCACCATGTGGCTCACAAACCAGAAGTCAGAGAAACTCAAATCTACCTCAGCACATAAACATGAAGTCTACCAAACTTGCACTAGTACTCTCTATACTGACTGTCCTTTGGTGATGGTCTTCTCTAATTTAAATCTTTACACACAACAGACTATATAAGTGACGTTTGCCCTTATGTGCTCATTCCGTGTTACCCAGAGCCTTTTTCCCAGTATAGTCCAATCATTCCTTGGGATAGCTTGCAAAATAGATAGAGGTGTTTGAACAATTTTCCAGCCCTGAGAATACATATGGGACCCATTTTCTGAACATCATACCATTGTTTAAAATCCAGTGTCTACAACATGAAAATATCTATGTTCTTCTACAAAGTGAAATATTGGCACTTCAGCAACAAAGTAATACTTATAAAATTGAATGCTTCAGGATTACTTTGAATGACTTTGCAAAAATACATGTCTATTTTGAATCTGCTTAATATTAATGTAAAATTCTATGTGCATATATACATAAATGTATATATGCAGTGTATGTGTACCTATATTTATACAGATTTTGTGTCATTGCTACCTGTAATGAAGATTTTCATAAATTTTAAAGCTTTACCATAATTAATTTTCTAAAATATTGAATTTACTTGCCTTTAATAAAATGAACACATTGTGATACATTGTGATGTACAGGAATCTGTTTGCATTTTCTCAACCTGTAAGACTATATAACCTTAGGTAAATCCATTTGAAATAAAATCTTAGTTCAAAGAACATAAAATTTTTTTCAGGATATATCTTTAGATGATCTCACCCTGTAGCTTAAAATACCACAGTTATGATACCAAAAATTGATGTTTATACATTTAAGGTTCAACTGTGAAATTATGATCCAGGCCTCTCTCCCAAAATCTGAAGTTATAAGTCCAAATACGCGATGCCTCCACTTGGCAAGAAAGAAGAATTTAAATCTTTAGATGTCCAAAGCAACAACAAAAAAGTATTTCCAGAGATATCCCTTATATAGATCTAAGTCAGAGCAAAGATTCATGTGGACATTTCTGGTATGAATTTTCTTGGTAGAGTTGCACGAGTGCTTCATAGGATTCTTCTGAGTCTGTCCTCTTCATTTTATAAGTACAAGGATAATGTTGAAAGCTGAGTCATAACATATCTCTCCCAATCCAAATATGTGAGTCACTACATATCTCACTCGCAGAAAAAGAACGTCAGCCGTTGCTGGATCTTGCTAAGCTCCTCACCGCCTGACGTGCTCGCTCACTGTGATGTCCTCTCCTTCAGTGACACAGTTCCAACTATCCTGCCTTTTTCTTTCCCTTAAAATGTGTTGTGACTTTTAATCTTGACTGTCAACCTGATCAGCTTGTACCTCAGTACACCACACTTTTGTGTGGGTCTGGGTGGGTCCTGCGAGCCTGGCTCTGGGAGTTGTGTCTGGGCCTTGGTCCTTTCCTCTCTAGTACTTTTTCCTCTGTTCTCTGCTTGTGGCTACCATAATCTCTGCTCTGCTGCACCTTCTGCTTTGCCTCAGATCCACAGCAATGGAAGCTGTCAACTATGAAACTTCTGAAACCACATGTTGGATAAACCTCTTCCTTCCTTGAATTGTATATATTAAGCACTTTTTCTTTCTGGCAATGATAAAGCAAACAACACACATATCTACTATGGTCCAACACTAGGCTTTTCCTAATAACTATTCCCTATATCTTCTAGAAAGTGCTGCCCAATTACTCTCTTCTTCCATATTTCTGTTGGTATGATACTAATACGAGACACTCCATAATCATCGTCCCTTACATTCTTTTCGTTTTTGTTTTGTTTCATTTTTCCTTGCAGTCCATATGACCATGCAGACAAATTATTGTTCATCTTTCTATAGCTCTGCATAGAGTATCATTTGCTGAGGGTAAGATCTTTACACTTATGTTCACACCTACCACATCTAGAAAAATCTCTTGCCATATAGCTGTTCTTTAAATGTTAATTAAAATTACAATGAAATTTTTTTTAAAAAATATGTATTTAGTACAAGGTCTACAGGGTCTCTCGACACAGCTCAGTCTCGTAGAAGTCCTCCTGTTTTCCGCCTCCCAAGCTCTAGAATTACAGGTGTGCACCACCACACCCCATCTCAATCGCTGTCTCAGCGCGCCATGGGGTGGAGTCGGCATGGCTTGTGGTGCCGCGGGTCGAATACCAGTCCCTGCACTCTGCCTAAGCAGGAGCTTTAGTCCAGATAATGAAATATTTTCATGTTTATTGGCTAATAGCTTTTCTGCAGCTTGAAATAGCTTATTCTATAACCAATAATAGTTAAACTTTCCCTTTTCACTTTACTTTAAGCAACACTTGGAAATATATTCCTCACCAAAACACATATATAAAAACACCAGAGAGAATTTAGTCATTGGGTTGGAGGCTAACTTTTACCTTCACATCATCAGAGAGGCAAAGATTCCTGTAAATCAACATCACGAGCAGAAGAAAAGCCAATACGAACCTCGTTAAGTTAAAGGGAATGGAGTAAATAAATGATGTCAGCACAGGGCACTTTCACCTTTCGCCAACAGCAGAGCGCACTGTATCATTGGTACGCTACATGTTGAGAATCTGCTCAGGACCAAACAGCAGCAAAACATTAAGGGTAGGGTTACAAACGGGAAAGAGAAAGTCGGAGAGCGATACTGCACGAAAAGAGCAATGCATTTGGGGAAACGTTGCAATTTCACACAGCCCCCAAAGGATTGATTACGTTTCTGTAACTTTCCTGATAATGTGCTTTGGGAACGAGTGCTCTGAAAGATAATTTTCATTACATATGTCTAAGAATAGAGAAAGTAGAGGACAACAAATGATGCACCACAATTAAATCTGGGTGATGAGATAAGCGGTTACTGTTTTAAATGCATTACCTCATTCAGTTCTCGAAAGAACCATGAGTTAGCTGCTATTGTTAACTATATAAGTATCCTGCCCTCGGTTTGAGAGCTAGAGCTTAAACTTTTCATTTTTTAATTTGTAAAGCATTTTATTTTTAAATATAGGTGCTGTAATTTTTTTCTTTCTTATGTTTCCATATTCTAACGTGTACGTCATAATTCAGAACTACTGGATGAATCATAAAAATGTGCAATAAACCAATGATTAATTCTAAGCACTTGAAATTTACTTAAATTATGTTCAATTGGTTTATAGTGAATATTACTGTTGATACCCAGTATTCCTTAATATTCATTGCCTGTGATATGATTAACATGAGGTAATTATTGCAATCATTCCATTACCTTTACCAGTGATTAGCTCAAAGATTGATAGACTTTAAAATATTTGGGTCAATAAGAGACCAGGGAGCTATTCTTACAGGCTCCCCTGAAAAGCAAATACTTCTGTATGTTTGTGTTTGTGTTTGTATTTGTCTGTGTGTGAATGAGAGACAGAGAAGGACAGAGAGAGACAGAGACAGAAACAGAGAAACAGAAAGGGAGGGATAGAGAGACAGAGACAGAGACAGGGACAGGGACAGAGACAGAAGGGAGAGAGA
>NW_004524598.1:2501731-2511793 GCF_000260255.1 Octodon degus
AGAGAGAGAGAGAGAGAGAGAGAGAGAGAGAGAGAGAGAGAGAGAGAGAGAGACTGGGGCTACCTTCTACCTCTCATCATCACAGAGGCAGAAGTTCTTATAAAGTACCACTAACCTAAAGAGAAAATACAGAACAAACCTCAGATTTTAATAGAGTTTTAAACTAAAGTTCAATGTTTATTGGGTTTAACTGTTTTATTATTACTGACAAGATTATTTTTCTAATTCTCAGTATTTTTATGATTCAATACACAATGTTGATAATAGGCACTAAAATTAAAGAAATAAAAACATGAACTATGTTGTGCAGAATTGAGTTAGTACTCAACACATCTTGCAATCTTTATTTAATGAATTTTTTCTAATGATACTTACTTTGCAATAGATAGCATATTATTAAATATTTGATTAAATAGATTTCACTTGATAATTACTATTGGTTGCCAAGCTAATTTATGTTAAAATATGACAACTTTATTAATTTTTTAGCAAAGGTGAAGTAATGCTGTATCTTCAGTATATGAGATGTTTTTAGCTATTAGGGGTTGAATAGTTTTAAATCAAAGGAGCAATTTAAGGCATTTACCTAGCTATATCGTGGGCCAAAAATAGGTTTAATTTGCTTATGATTAACTGAATTTAACTATAAATCACGTTATGAAGTTTAACTTGGCAAAAAAGTTTGACATACAAAATCAGTAGTGTCTTGTTGGGCTCAAATTTCTGAGACAAATTTAGAAATTTTATTCTTTTTTATTTTAATAGTTTTTCTTCTTTTAGCATGCTTTGTAAACTTTTTCCACAGTCCTAGTATTAGAAGGTATGAATCACCTTGTCCTACTATCCATGTTATAAACTATCATAAGAGATTTCATCGTGCCTCACAGTACATCCCTAGGTGTCCTGCTTACTATAATGGAAGCTCCTTACTATGGAATTCTGTGATTAATTTAATTTTTATTTAAGTTAGTTCATGGATATTCATCTATGATATTACAATGTATAAACAAACAAATAAATAAAGTCAATGGGGCACCAGTAAACTTTTTGTGTCTCAATAAAGTGAAACAAACCATAATACTAACTTTGGTTTCATGTAATAACTTTTGCTATTATTGATGACTCTGAATTAGCTTCCTTAATAAAATATCTTGTCCTCTGAACAATATCTGCAAGGACAACAATATTCAATGTATTAGTTATTGTAACTGCCCTACTAACCTGTTTTGAAACTTTTGTTATTTTATCTTTTTTCTCATTAAAATGAATAAAAAATGTTTTATCCCTAAATAACTGTAGAGAATGCATACCAATTATTTTTCTAAAGTTTATGTTAAAACCATGTTTTATAAATTATTATGTTGCCAGATGAAATATAAATATGATTCTTACATTCCAGACTTTCAAGGATGAGAAAAAAATGACATTTTCATATACTTGGAAAAACAAGTTATAGGCAGAACTGTTGTGTATAGTAAGAAGATAACTTCTATTTACTTGAATCAACAAATAATATATAATTTTTTAGGCTGAGTATAGAAGTGACAGCTAACTAAATCAGAGCAGGGAGAGCACAAAATGCATTCATATTCTGTTTTATAGATTGTAACTGGATGAGTCAGCCCAAACTGCCATTTCTTCTCTACGTTTACGCTCAAGATAAACCTCCTTGGGAAAGGGAACCGTACCAGTAAATCTAATAGTTGGGCAACTGTGGTATTATGGCTTGTAAACCAGCATCATATGAGGGGTGTGTGTGTGTGTGAGTGTGAGTGTGTGTGCTTGAGATGATGGAAGAACGGAGAAAAAAATCCCCCAAAGGTGACACATCATACCAGAAGCAAAAATTAAGTTAAAACCAATTATAGTCAGTTACGATCATAGTATTTAAGATCTTTAATTTAATGTATGACTGAAGTTACCACATTTTTTATTAATAACACAAATATGATACAAGCTTATATGCCACTAGTAACTAAGCTTACTTATAGTTTCAAGATTGCAGCTAGAATATATTTTCTCTATTTTTCAATTAAGATTAGCTAATTTCTAGGAAAGTAAACTGTCTCTTGTAGTTATCTTTCAGAAGGATCAGAAGAATAGGAAATATTGTTATATATTTGATTAAAGAAAGTTTTGTATTCCATAAGATTGGTTACACAGATATCTGTAGGATTAGAAAAGAGAAAAACAGAAATACAGGGATTAATCAAATACCAGTAATTTCAGGAAGGAGACAATTCATCTAGCTGAAGAAACAAAGTGAATATTCATTTCTACAAGAGCACCACACAGAACACCATCTAAATCCATCCTGGTAAAGAGTCTACTGAGGTTGATTTAAGTGCTGAGCTTCAAGACACCAGGATGAGCAACTATAGTGATGAATGATGATCTTTTGTTCAAAGAAATAACATGCAAAGGACAAGAGAAAGCTCCTTTTCCTACCTTATGTCCTTTCCAATATTTATCTCAGGACAAGAGAGAATTTAAGCTTCATCTTGGAAAGAAACATGTAAGATCATGAAAGACATAGGGATGAATTTGAGATACAGTATCTTCTTAGCTAGAACAAATAGTATTATATTTTGCTGAACTGGTAGTCATTTCTCAATCAGCTTTTATTTAATTGACATTTTATTTGATAACATTAATTATATTTTATTTTGACTAATATTCATACATCCATTAAAGCTTAGATGAATTTAATTTTTGAGTGAAAAAGTTATTCCCAAGTTTTGTAACTTTTTGACTAGATAGTAGTTTCATAATAAATTCATACTTATTTGGTTTTAATAAATGAAGTCAATATTATAGATTTTGTTGACATTCTTCATCTCCCTTAAAGATGAGAATAATATCTATAATCCTGCCATGCCTGATATGGTCCATTCGTCATAGGGAAAAATAGACAGCTGTATGTGGAATGGATCAACCCAAATTCATCATGGCCACCAGAAAAACAACGCAGAGCAAATATCCTATTAGTGATGTGCCAGGAGCTTATCGCTTCCAGTGAAGGATGGTGTGTTAATGAATTTATATAAAGGCGGTCCTCAAATTCACATATTTCAAATTAACAGCAATCAGTCAATTACACGCGTGATATTGACTCACTTCACATAGTGCCCTTGAGCAGACTGGAAACATAAATGAAACTGAGTCAGATTTATGATGGATTTGCAAATTCCTAATTTAAATGCTACCAATACTTTATCTTTCTGCTATGCAGAGCCATGCAGCCTTAATTAAAATAACCAACTCCAAGAGAAGCAGGATTAATGGCCAAGCAGATATAGAGGAAAAATAAACAAAACTCCCAAATTGCAAAATGGCAAGGTATTGAACGTGGAATCTTGTCCTCTGACCCATCATTAAATAATATTTACTGAAGTCAGTTATATAAAAGGATTCTATAAATACACTGAACAATGATAGCACTACTAGAATACATAAATATGTATTTAATGCTCTCATTTCAACAGAGAAGATGAGGTTGAAAGCACATTTTCTTGTCTTTAAAAGTATCACACTTTATTATGGTTATGTACTTAAAAAATACCTTGAAAATATTTAAATATTTGATTAAAAAATGAGAAATGCTCTAGGTATCCTGATACATACTTATATCTGTTTTGATAATCAAGTGGTCATAATTGATTAAATTAATAATCATTTTAATTGTGATTACAAAGTAAATCTAGTAATTATAGTTAAGGAATACATTTTGAACATTTTTGTTTTAACTCCATTCAGCAGAATGCATACTTAAATTTATCCATTGTTAAATGCTTGCCTTTCAGGTCTTTTTATTATGACAATGAAAATAAATGATGAGCTCTGAAAAGATGAAACATTTAACTAAATATTCAAGTTGTGTTTCCTTAAGTATTATGTAGTTGTTAATCATGAGCTTTTTTTACAATCTGAATTACATGTGAGTCTGTCCATGAGAAAAAGAAATTCTTGGGTCAGGGAGATGGCTCAGTTGTATGAGCACTTGCCTGGCAAATGCAAGGGCCTGAGTTAAATCCCTGGCTCTGAAAAAAAAATTCTTTAGGTTTGGGTTGTTTGAAATGCGACCATAGAAATATGTTAGTAATACTATTTAACACAGGCTAATCTATTGGATAATCTGTTATTTTTTAAATAACAGATTAAAATTGTTATATTTTTGATAACAACATAAAATATAACAATATAAAATATAAAATTGTTATATTTTTGTTAAATTAAAACTGTTACATTTTTGACTGAGTTTTTGGATCTTGTGAGAAGTGTACATTTAGGTAGAACCTTCGTTGTGATATTCTGTCTAAGTTTTTAAAATTTTCAGTCTTACCCTGTTCTAAAACCTATGAGTAGGCAGAAGCCTTTAATAATTGTAATGAGTGGAAAGAGGAATTTTCTGTTCTTTATCAGGCAGTTTTCAGTGAATTAATTTTGCACGAAATCTCAGTACAAGGTGCTAACCACAATTTGTACTGTGCGCTAGCAAGGAGGTGGTCTAAAGCACCACTTATTATTACTGAGTCCTTGAAGAGCCTCAACCACCGGGACTGCATTGGCTTAATTTCCCTTTAGCTTCTGGTGGATGGTATTTACTCTAGCTTGAGTTTCCTTTGATGTTTTGTTAATTGATGGTTTATTTTCAACGTTTAATATTCATTTTGTGATGTTTATATTTGGTATTACAAGTTGTAGGAGTTAAAGGTGTGTACTTCTAGTAGCTTAGTTCAGGGTACTAGGAAAGTGCTGTGTGTGGTATTTGTGAAATCATAGTTGCTTTTCTTAATGAAACAGTAATTCCCAAATATACACAAATTTCCATTTTTCTTGCAAAACCAGAACAGCAGCCAACACTGGTTTGCTAGCATTTCTCTGTGCTGCTAGATCTTTTACTGCAAGAAAAGAAGGAAGGGTGAAATAAAAGCATTCTCTACCAATTTACTACTGAGGGAACAATTAGTTGCCTAGTTTCATTTAAAAGTTCAGTGTAGACATTTTCTGCAACAAAAATGTCTGCTGAGAGTTGTTCTGGGGCATGCAAAAATATATTATACATGTACATAGACTTTGTGAAGTTAAAATGATGTCAAGGAAATAGTCCCAAGCACACTGGCTATATTGCTAGCAATAAAATGAAAGATTTTGTGAAGTAAAATGATGGAACTATCAGTCTGACTGGGTGGTGGTCAGAAATTCTTTGGGAATAAGGCAATATTTTTCAATTGTTTGTGTAATGAAATTTCTAAGCCTTTTAGTGACCTCAAGAGTTTTGTGTCTCCTTACCTTCCTCTGAAACAATAATCACAGAAAATAGGGGTGTAATTCCTTAGAAATTCATGATCCTGGGAA
This sequence comes from Octodon degus, assembly GCF_000260255.1. Taxonomy (NCBI): domain Eukaryota; kingdom Metazoa; phylum Chordata; class Mammalia; order Rodentia; family Octodontidae; genus Octodon; species Octodon degus. The sequence continues at coordinate 2,507,090 of NW_004524598.1, forward strand.
GCTGGCTAGTAGGGAATAGAGACACATAATCAAAATAGAGAACATTGGTTGAATTTTACTATATGACAGGCATTTCTGGAAAACTCATATTTTTGAATTATCAGTGCATTTTTTTTTTAAAAATATTTTTGGCGGAACCAGGGATTGAACTCAGGCCCTTGTGCTTGCCAAGCAAGCGCTTATGCTACTGAGCCATCTCCCTGCATATATTCATGCTTTTTTTTTTTTTTTTTTTTTTGCAGTATCAGCTATTGAACTCAGTACCTTGCACTTGCCAGGCAGGTGCTTATTCTACTGAGCTATCTCTCCAGCCCCCAATCAGTGCCTTTTAAGTAACAATATATTTCATGTTCTGTGCTGTAGAACACTCACCGTCAAGTTGCTCTGATTCATATGCATAGATACATCATTCCATTCATGTAATCACAAATATGATCGCCACACTTTTAGCCAAAGAAACTTTCACTAAATATGAGCAGATCAAAGAACTCTTATATTCATGTACAAACATGATAGCGAACTTTTTCTCAATATTTTGGGTTGTTAAAAGCAATTAAAAGTTTGATCTATGAAATTCAAATATTATGTCCTTAATTTTGATAGAAATGAAGATATGCAAATTTTAAATTCGAATGATACCTCAACCTGATTGGAACCCAGTATCTGAAATGTTCTGCCGGCTGTGAGTATATGAAACTCCAGAGTCTGGGTAGTTACTCTGAGTTAGTCTGCTGTTACCCTAGTGGAACTTGCTGTGTGCTTGGGACTCTGATGCAACGAAAGAACATTCTACTGGGTTCACAGAGAGAACTTGCTTTTTTAACTTACTGTTATGTAAGACTTTCAATGGCATTTTGTTTTGCTTTATTTTTCTTTTTAATGAAAACTAAGTATTTTCATTGAGTAAGTATCCATCTACGGAGCATTCAAGATCTCGCTACTAGATCGAACTCATAGTGAGCCACCTGTGTTCAGCCTCCCAAGAACTGGGATTACAGGGAAGCACCACCATGCCCAGTCTGGATTGCCTTCTCAGTGCGACCCGGAGGCGGGGCCAGGATGGCAGGCCAGGGAATTGAACCCCTGGCTCCTGCGCCTGCTTGCAGGTGCTTTAATCCACTGAGCTATTTGGCTTGCCCACCAATCAGTACCTGTCTTAGAGAAGGAAAAGGAAAAATTAAAATCAAAGCTGTTTGGGTGGTGTCTTTTTTTGTTGTTGTTTTTGTTTTTGTTTTTGTTTTTTTTTTTGTATTCTTATAGCTGAGAGTCTGTTGATTAAGTTGCATAGCTTTCTTGATTAATCCAAAGGGGTATAATATCTCCAAGACTGTTGATAAACTTTCTCATGAAATAGTATATTATAGTTATATAGCAACTGAATTAATATAAATGTTACATATTTCCTTTTATGTGTTGGCAAAAACAATTGCACTGGTATTTAGAAAGAAAATTCACCTGGGAATAAATAACTCTGTTTGCCAGACCTAAAGCTGGCACTTAACCTCATTCAATAGTGGTTTTTCTCATTTATTGATAATATAGTAAATTCAGCTGTTTTTTAAGTATAATTTTTGACAGTTTTATTTTGTTGCTTATGAAAATGCACCACTGGGAGACAAGTATTGTTTGAAGAGCAAAAGCAGCGACTTCATCCTGAACTCAGTGATTGTTTGTGTTTGCATTTTAAACATGATGCAGGAAAAAAAAAAACAACAACAATGCTGTGGGGAAAAACAGGTACTAAGCAGCTTAATTCTGACTGAGCAGCATATTAAAAACAGTTGTCTCTTCATTCAGAAATTATTGAATACCATTGTCTTAAATTTTTCCTTAGAAGAGATCTACCACTTCCATTTAACACATTTCTAGAAAGGATGATTAGTAAATAACTTCATATCCAACTATAATTAGATTCAAAAGATGATGACTGAATGACGTTATGTGGCACCAACAGCTGTCTTTGAGAAAGACAGGGAATGGGGGTCCTCTGAAGATGACAACCTGCCCCTTTTTTGGCCACCCGTCAGTGGCTCCCTACCCAGTTAAACCATGGCTCATTTCACCTTTCTGTGATTGCAAAGAGAAAAATATGTTTTATCGTTTTGACTATTTGTTTTTCAGTTTTCTATTTTATTTGTTCAGGGAAATAAGAAATAAAATGGTTCAATTTTTAATTTTGCGACAGAGATGAGAGACAGGGACCTGAGGATCGGGCCATAAATCTACTGTGGCTGCCCAAGCAGTGTTGGGTGACTCACTCTTCCTAACTCTATTTCCTTCTCTGTTTAATGTATTCAGATTTCTTTTCTTTTTTTAACATCATTGAGCTATTTTCTAATACAACTAAATAAGAGTTAAAAGCAACTATTACTAGCCCATTTTTGGTTATCATTTCCTCCATGTTAAAATTGTACTACCTTGTTGCTCCAATAATTATTTGGTTAGTGGGCTGGAGTTCTGGTGGGAGTTGAAAAGACTGAATTACTTTTAGTAAAGGAAATTGTCCTGGAGCTTGCAACCTGCCTTTCCTTTGTCAAGGCTTAATGTGAGCGACCATTGCTGATGGGATTTGTTATGCTTGAGAGTGACATCTAAGGACTGTGTCAGCTGGGGAGAAGGTGGAGCCTATTGCTCTATAACACTGAATCTCCTAGCTTTAAGGCCCTTGAAGATGGACATAGGCCAAATAAAATCACAATTAATTATTTAGTTTAAAGTACACTAACAGAGCTTGATAGCCTTTCATTTTAGAAAAGATTAGGCTACTTTCTAGTAAACAGTGAGAAAAATATTTAGAATTCAAAGACTAAATTAGTGCATTCTTAGTCTCTGATATTTCTAAATGTATAGAAATCTGCCAAGAAACATTGTGGAAGACTATGACGTGTGCCTTCAAATTCCATGCTTTGAAGGAAAAGAAAAAATCTTGGCTTAAGCATATTTTTATTTTTATTTTTTTGGGGGGTGTCAGAGATGGAATTCAGGACTTTGTGTTTGTCGGGTGGTCAATTATAGCACTGAGCTATCTTCGTGACCCTAAGTACATTTTTAGTACTGAGTAAGATATAGTTTTGTAGCTGCTACTCATTTCATTAAATAACTTGTTTTGATAAAGAGCTCTTTTTTTCTCTTTTTTTAGTACTTGGGATTGAGTCAGAATTCACTATTAATTTTTGGAAGTTTTTTTTTCAAAAAGGCTAACATATTTGTAACAAAAATACCAAATTGTGGATATAGGTAGGCACACGAGTATTACTGTAAAATTCTAAAATAGAAATTAGCCTAAGACAGGGCTACATGTTGAATGCAGGGAATGTTGTCAAGAGTGTTTTCCAACATTAAGAAATATAATGATTTAATAAAAGAAGCCAAGTATGCAATGGTCTCCACGCTTCTTCATAACACTGGGATTTGTTATGTGTCAGACTAGAAGTCTGCAGGTGAGTTATGAGAATCAGTGCAGTTCAGCAAAGGCTATCAGGCGATAATTAGTACCATCAGGTGGGTCGATCGAATGTGCACCTGGAGGCAAGTTCATTTTCAGATGGCAGGAAGGATTGCAGCAGATCAGAATGACCTACATAGAGATTCTGCTGATTGGTTAAAAAAAAGCAAACTACTGTTATTGCTCAGTAACCAAAACAAGCATGTTTCGTTGCCCTGAAGAAGCTTATGTTATATCAGGCTATGTAGAAATCACATATTTAATATACAAAGTAAGGAAATGTGTTATGCATTACAAAGCTTATAAAAAGAAAAAAGTGAGTAGGGTAAATAAGAGGGCTGTTATAAGCCAAGACAAGAAGAAAGTGCAGTTTTCTTTTTGGTGGTCACAAAAGATGTGATCACTTACTCATAAAGGAGTTAAAAGGCTCCCTGGGGAGAGACAGTCTGAAGGACCTCTGGGAGAGTAGTAATCCCAATAAAGGAGACAGAGCAAGGTGGGAACATTATTTGGGGCCTAAGGAAAGACAAACATTTAATCGGATATAAATTGTGTTATGGTATGAAATCTAACCAAATTTTTATGGAAGAGGGTGGATTAAGCTGGACTGCAATCACTCACACAGAGTAAAATGTTGAACCGCGGAGGTGTCCAGTACAGGACTGAGAGCGCTTGGCTCCCATTTCAAACAGATTATTTTCTGGCTGCTGCACTGAACAAAGACTGTAGACATTTTACAATAGTGGAAGAATTATTGGCGTGCAGGTGAGATGTTACAGTGGGTCACAGGAACGTTCGCGGATTCAAAAGTGACTGCACTGCGTATGCAGCTTGAAGGTACAGCCGGGGTGCCCTGTCCACAGACAGGACGGGGGACGGGAGAGACTTCGGGAGCTGCAAAGACAGGGTTCAGATGGAACAGGGAGAGGGAAGAGAAGGCACAGAGGGAAAGAGAATGAAAGGAAAAACTACAAACAAAACTTTGTAAATATGGAGGGGAAGACGGGTTGAAGGAGGGGAGGGAAAATGGAAAAAATAAAGCAAGTTATATCATGTACACGTCCAAATTCCCTATCACGGGCCAGCCAAATAGCTCAGCGGATTAAAGCGCGACGCAGGGGTGCGGGTTCAATCCCAGGCCTGCCCTGCAGGCTCTGGAGCGCTGAGAGCGCAATTGCGACTGGGCGCCAGGGGCGCACGCCTTGGGAGGCTGTAAACAGAATTACTATGAGTCTGATCTAGTAGTGAGACCTTGAACA
>NW_004524598.1:2512443-2521629 GCF_000260255.1 Octodon degus
AAGGTAAAGCAAGACCTGTGCAACAAGAGTTGAAGCGTTTGGGTCTGATAAGTCTGTGAAATCCCCTCAGGATTTATCCTGCGATCCTGCACCTTAGATTGTAGAACCTTTGTCAGTGTCAGCCATGTGGATGAGTCAGGGCCATAAAATTAATTAATTTTAAAAAGGTACCAAAAATTAAGATGCCAGCTCTAAAAAAAAAAAGACACCAGCACTTTAATTTTTAAGTTATGATAATTACTTCTGCTGTTATCTGAGATGTGAAGAGTATAAAATTTTGAAGATTTGTCAGAAACAACATTTTTTGGTTAGACATTTTAAGTTTTGCTTTTTTTTTAAACAGATTTGTTATACAACGAAGAGGAGCTATGAAACATAGTAAGACTAGAGGTCGAACAGAGTTGTTTTCAGTGATAAATATGGGAGCTGTCAACATACGTATGCAACTGTAGGCACATGGGACTCTCAGAGGTCGTTAAAAGATCAGGCAGGGCTGAGCCTGAGCCCTGCAGGACAGGCAGGCTTTCCAACATCAGCAGAGAGGAAGCAAGCTTGGAGGGCAGGGACCTGACAGGAAGAGAAGTAGAAGTTGATTTCTAGGACTTGGTATGTGGTTAAATAAAGTAGCCAAAGTTTATTTAAGGTCACTATTCCACTTAGGGACTACACTTAGTCCCATTAAGAACACTCAGTGACTTTGTTGTTAATTTATTTTCTCAGGCCTTCAGAGGTACACTGGAGACTGTCAGGAGTAGTGGTGAACTAGATCAGGTAAAGTACAGAGAGGTAAAAGTTTATATGCTTTATTGCTAAGGTAACTCTTATGGGAGCCTGAGAAGTAATACAAAGAATAAGAGTGAATCTCCAGAAGAGCCATGATAATTAAAATGATTTGCAAGCAACATTCACACATATGAATAAATATCTACTAATGATATTATGTAGTACTTTTAGGCAATGGCAAAGAAGTTGATAGATACATCAACTTGTTGATTTTGATACAAAGATACTTATATTCACCATATATTTGTTATAGGCATGAAAAATAAAAACACTATTTTCTCTAATTTAGCATGAACAACTTCATGGGGTTTTCATAGAAGCTTTGAAACACTAAAATACCATGTAATAAAAATCTAATTTATCTTGCCTGATGCCATTCAATGAAATTGTCATTCAGAAAGGCCATCATTAATTACTCAACTGGTAGATATAATTATTTTTAGATACCCTCCTTTTGGCAGCTCAGCAAAAAGAAAACAAAAATTGCCTCTGCAGAATAAGCAGTTGGAGGTTTCCTTGTAGTCAGCACTTAAAGGTAACTCCTGATCCTCTGTTAAGACACACTCCTCTGGAAAAAGAGCAGATGGCACCTTCCCCTCACCCTGTGCTTACTTTACAATTCATTCATAGAAAAATTAGAGGCTCAACAGCAGCATAATTTCATCCTTGATGCTTGCTTTTTTTTTTTTTTTTCTGAAGAACTACATCAAAACTGACACTACTGCCATGGGATTTCAATTTCCCCCTACAGAGCAAAGATGCTGCTGATTAAACAGATCTTAAATGAAAACACCAGATATCAAATTTAAAGAAACCCAGACTTTAAAAGGAGACTATCTAAGTAGTAAATAGAAATGCCTTATAATATGCTTCAGGATATGAACATCTCTGACGTCCATGTAGATGTTTCATTTTACAGCTTTTTCTTTTTTCTTTTGCAGCAGTCCCTGATTTATAACTAGCACATACCTTCAGCTCAAAGCTGTGAAGATCCTGGTATGTAGGTACAGGTATTTCAAAGTATAATAAGTATCTGTTTGTCAACCTGTCTTGGTACCTTCACTTATATAGCATTAGAAGTACAGAGAATTAAAAAATAATTACTGGCAATCATTTCTCTATAGTACTTGGGAAACCTATACAGTTTTAGAAAGTTATGTTTCCATTTCAATGAAAAAAAAAGTAATTACCTTATATATTACTCTGGATCACATTGCAATTGGAATCCACAGTCAAAGAGCTCACAGCCATGCAAGATCAGTGTTCACAGTGATGATAATGTTGAAGTTGTTAAGTAACAAAAAAATGTAAGTGTGATTAGTACACACGTTTGTATCACAGATCATAATTCCAGTAGTAAAAAAGTAATGGGAGAACTAAGATATGTCCTGGGCCTAGACAGTATTGGCTTTCCAAATGTCAAAGAATCTGTGATTTGGCAAGGTTGTGGTTTATATGTAGAAGTCCCCTACAGGACCAGTGTGTTCATTGGTGTGGATCTGGGGAGGTGATTGGGTCATTATAGAGTGACACTCATCAGGACAGTAGTCCACAGATGAGCTGATAGTTAAATGTGATGTGGTCAGAAGAGTTGGCTTAGCAGAGTGTGACTTGAAAGCGTTTGTCTCCTTCTCTTCTCCCTCGATTGCTCTTCCTCCATCACTGCTTCCTTCCTGGATTGCAGGAGCTTGTTTTCCTCTTCTGTACCTCTCTGCCATGCAGCACACTTTTAGGAGCCAGCAGGGGACTTTGAACTCTACAAGCTGAGGGCCAAAGCATCCTTTTCCTTCTTCAAGTTGTGGGCGTCAGGTATTGTGTCCCAGTGACCACACAATAAGTGGACAAATAGTCACCATATGTTGACAATTTGAGCAGCAATAAAATTTCAAAATAAAATGGCACTGACAACATTAAACTGTTATTCTAAATGATGATTTTGTTAGTCTTGTGGATATTAAAACTCAACAGAGTCTTATTATATAGAAAATAACCTAAGGATTTTATACTCTATAGAGAAATACAGTAACACTGGTAGAGTGAAATTAGGTTACTCATATTTTAGAGCTGATACCTAATGAATTAACACACATACAGAAGTACAGACATGCAAAGGCATACACATACACACATATACACACACCGAGAGGGACACAGATGCACAAACTAAAACACATGCAAAACTTCACCAAATGAAAACAAAGAAAAAAGGGCTTCAAATCCATGTCATCAAATCTACATCGAAGCCAACGCAAAGCTCAGAGCATCACCCCATTCTGGAAGTATATGATGGAGTGTTTGACTTTGTGGCCCAAATACAAAGTAGTGGAAAGGTATATGACGAATCCCAAAGTCCTATGACTACTTCAAGTCTGTCAGAATTTAGAAACAATGAATATTTAGGTGGATAACAAGAAAAAATGAGAACAACTGAGGCAGAGGCGCAGACTGGGGAACAAAGAGAGTACATGGAAGACTTTTAACAAGTAATAGACTCTGAAGATCTTTATTTTGTTGAATTCATGCACCGACAATATTTAAATGGCAAGGGAATACCCATCTCTGACAAAACTAAACAAAAAAAGGGGATACAAATGAGAACCATTTTGTATCTGTATACACAAAATAGTTAGGATATATGTACAGCCACTTTGTCTTAATTCAATGAGAAGAAAGATTTGTACTAATAGTGTTTGGACAGGATAACATGTCTGCATCTTGCACTATGGATGGCCGCTACGCAGACAACAATATGCAATGTATTAATTATTGAAACTGTCCCAGTAATCGGATTTGAAACTGCCACATTGCTATTTGTTTCTCAATAAAATTAATTAAAAAAAAACCCAGTGGCCCTTCATATTTTGAACATATGAATGATAAAGCAGTATCACTATGGAAGGTGAGCACAGTTTCTATATCTAAGACACAGGACACAGTCACATGTCAAGTGAAATCTTACTTGAGAAAATGTTTTAAAAAGATCCAACTAGCCAATAAATATTTCAAATTCCCTAACAGTAGCTAGACATAGTTCTTGTCTCCATTATAATTACTTTACAACTAAAAAGACACTATAAAAGATCAAAAGAAGGAACTATGACTAGCAAAAGACCCAAAAAAGCACATTATTGTATTAAAAAGAGCAAAAGACAAAAGCTAATTGTGCTCCCCATGTTAGAGGAACTTACAAAACTTCAGTAGAGGAAGAATTCACACCGGAAGAAAAGAGAAGGCACTATTTCTATTCTACAGAAACATACTGTGTGTGGGACAGTCTAACACCATTAAGTGCATAAGGAATTCAATTGGTAGAGTATCGAAAGAGATTGGGGCAAATGTCAAACACCTGCTTGAAAAGAAAGGCATAACATAATGTTAATACAGCAGTAGAAAGAGGCAAATATATTAAAAATAATAAGATATAAAGGCTAGAAAGAATATATCACAAGTCTAGGTGTTATTTCTACCATCAGACATTCACCAAATGGAACCAAAAATGTATTCACAGACCTATTAGGAAAATGATTGCTTTGAAATGAAGGACTGATTTTGGAGATGGGAACTTATTCTATGTAAAATTGATACAAAATGCTACACACAGAGACATGTTCCAGTTTAGCGTCATACTTCAAAGATAACTGAAAACTTTTTCATGCACACAGGCAAGAGAACAAGTGAATGCAAGAGAGGAAATCAGATTTGCTTCACACTTTCTACAGCTGGATTAAATAGCCAAAGAAAATGGAATGATGTTTACGGAAGCTCAAAAAGAATGTATTCAACAATACAGTTTGTTTGTGATTCATGTCTTCAGGCAATTTATATTTATAAAGGAGGTGGGCAATTATTACCAGATATAAAAGAGGCCAGGACAAAATAGCCATAAACTGTATAATGTGCTCACTGCCCTGACCCATCTAAGCAGGGTGAAGCCTCATTGAGAAATCAGGACCAGACTGCGAACAGTTACAGTACACAAATAATAACAAAGTAAATGAAAAGTGAAAAATAAGTACTGAGAATGAATGTTAATCAATGAAAAATAAATGAGGGTCATTGAATCTTTCAGACACGCATCCAATCTTAAATGAGTTTGCAAAAAATAATGTAAATATTAATTTTTGATAATGTGAACAGAAAATGCAATCATTTTAATGATGGGAAGATGGAAAAAGTGAGAGAAAAATGGAATACTGATTTTACTGTCCTTCACAGTAGGCAGTACATTTGACAAAACAAAATTGAGATTTGGAGAAAAACCTTATCCCTCCAAGGTGATATACACTAGTACAGTATTTTTTCTTCCTGTTAAGAGACAATTTAGTTATAAAATCCTTTATTAATGAAAAGCTGATACTTCACATCCATTTTAATTTCTTTTAATTCTTAAAACTCATGAAATATTTAATTAGTACTTAAACAAAGACATATGGATTAATCTTAAAAAACAATTTTCATTAACTAATAAATAAATAATTTTTCAAATATACTTTCTAAGGTTTTCTAGAAACAAAGTGTAATATGTCATATTTTCTTGATGATAAGATTCTAATGGATTTTATAAATTTATTCTGTTTTGTTATGGTTTGTATCTAGTTGCTCCCCTAAAGCCTCAGGAAGTCATGGGGTGGGGACTTCTAAAGTTTGAGATTAATTAATTATCAAGGTTGGGATTATACCTCTTAGTACTGCTGGGATTGTGGATGTGAGTACTACACCCAGCCTGGGGCATATAGCCTGAATGCAGTTTAAGGGAGAGAGGCTTTCTCTCTGTAGCCATTGTTGCCGCTGCTCTCGTCCTTTTGCTCTGCTCTTTGCAGCCACCATGAAAGGTTGCTCTCTGCCGTGTGCCACTCTGCCTTGGAGGTAGCTGAGTATGGATTGAAACCTCCAGTAACTGAGAGCTAAATAAATCTTTCCTTCCTTCATTTTGAGTGTCAAGTATTTGTCCCAACAACAACAAGAGTAACTAAGACATGTCTACATTTTCATATTGACTTCAGTAAATCTACATTCTCTTGTAAATTCTGTAAAACAATTAACTTCAAATTAAAATTAGCTTATATAAGTTTTAGTCTATATAATGTTGATTCAGCTCTTGGTCAGCATTGGCTTCTTAATAAAGAAGACTGAGGACTTTTCCTTCACAGAATTTTTTTATTATATAAATATTTTCAATCTTTTATTTATTTATTTGGTACAGCGTCTGCCTATGCAGCTCAGAATCGTAGCAATCCTCCTGTCTCAGCCTCTGCAGCACTGGGATTACAGGCATGTGCCACCATGCCTGATTTCAGTGGCAGACACTGCAGGCACAGGGTCCAGGGGCCAACAAGACATACAATACCGGAGATCTAACGTGGACCCTTGCACTTGCTAGGCAGGTACTTAGACCACTGAGCTGTCTCCCCAGCCCTTCCTTGATAGACTTTTAGTGTACAGTACTATGGAACATGTTATCTTACTTTAGTTTCACCTGATAAGTGCTTCTAAAGGGACTTTTATCAAATTTTTAATGAAGGGTAAAATTAGTCAATATCTGAATTGCAAACTTTGGCCAGAGTACTTTCAAATCTGCCAAGTTTTCTAGCCTTTGAGTTCTCATTTTCTAAAAGCCTTCTTCTATATTTATTAAAAATCCATACGGTAAGTCAGTCTCATGGGAGTCCTTGGCCATTTATCTTGATTTTATCCAGGGAGGACCAGTCTTAGTAAAGAATCGCTAGTAATTTGATGGATATCAAGAAGACAAAGAAGAAAATATTAATCTTTAAACACACATTTATGTAGTAAAATAATGATTTTGACATTGAAACCAACAAAGCAAGGCACATATTCAAATCTCTTTTGCCTTAAAGAAAAATTCATGGATTAAAAATGAAATATATCTTGTCAGCTACAGAAGTGACCTTTAGGCTGGATGCTGACCTCAGTACAACTCAAAGAGCTATTAGAAGGCAAACACAGATCCAGTGGCACTTCAAGGATCTTCAATGAGGGGTTTGGTGAGATAGCTCAGTGGCCTAAAGAGCCTGTTTAGTCAAGCTTAAACAACACACAGGGACTGTGGTTCGATCTCCTGCATGACATGACGCGCCAGCCCCCCGCCTAGCTTGGGCAAGCCGGCCACACAAACGCATACACGAATCTTTAATGGATATCATACACTTATCAGATCATTTTTATCTTCTAAAATGCCTAGAAATTGCAGTCCTAGTCACTTCATAATAATTACACAGTAAATGCATGTGTTTACGATCTAATTTAATTTTGTTTTTCATGCAACATTTGTTTTTCTAAGACAGGATTTTGCTATGCAGGTCAAGCTGCCCTTGAACTCACCTTGTTGTGTAGGATGGCCCTGAACACATGGAAATCCTCATCATGTGCTACAGCATGCCACAAACAGTGATTTTTCTGATGGCTGATTGTAAGAGAATTCTCTTTGAAACTCAGTAGCTACTGTTTACAAACCTTCATTTTTAAAAGTGGCATTCTCTAAATTAAATGGATGAAAAGGGTAGCAGAAATCTTGTTTGTGGACATTGGCATATTCAAAATTCTACTATCATATTTCATTCTTTGAAAATATGAATTCAAATATAAATTCAGATAATTCAATTTTAGATCTTTTAAACACCTACCTTGGGCATTTGGTCTTTCCATCTTCCTTTCCCACCATACTCACCTCCTTATTGCGTTTCTTCTTTCTCCTCCTTCTGTCTCATTCACTCTCTGAATGCGTATTGAGCCTTATAAACCAGGTATCTTTAAAATCATAAACTGGGTATGAAAAAATACAGATAATAGACTGAGTGCATGCGTTTATTTTCTTTTTATTTTTCAAATTCAATTCTGGATGAATATGGCTCAAAACCAAACATTACAAGCATTTTGAACTGCTTAAATGTGTTTTTTGAATTATCTTTTACAAATAATTAAAAGGAAATATTGACATTGTATAGGCATACACTTAGGTTTTCGTATTCATCATCAGCTAATATGTAATCATTTATTCCTCTAAGCTTTCTACAACTTTCTTCTTCCCTAAAACAAGAAAGTTCATGCCTTTTCTACTCAGAAAAATCCTCCATTTTTTTCAAAGTACATCTCAGTCACAAAAACTTTAAATTAAGTAAGCCTCATACATTATTTTCATCTGGATTAGTTTTAAATAGTAGACATAATTTAGACATTAACCTATATTTTATTTTCCACATGTATGAAGTCTTGTCTGTACCTGAAGAGATTCATTAGTTCTCATAGAACTGAAGAGCAAGTGACCACATGATGGAACATGAGAACCACCCAAGTTTTGACACATTTTTCTTCATATATATATATGAAGAGGTGTTGCGAGTGAAGTTCTCAGATTTAGAAAAAAAATCAGGAAGTTCAGTTAACTTTAAATTTCATAGAAGATAATTTTTGCATATTAAACAGGTCCCAAAATTGTATGAGACCATGTGTTAAAATAAATATTTGTTGTTTATCTGTAATTCAAATTTAGATGTGTAGTCTCCTATTTATCTGCCAACATTTATGAGAAGGAAAAATTTTACATTTTGTCAGCAGTTCCTGTAATTACAACAAAAAGAACAAAAGAATTAGTTCAGAGACAAGATTTTGCATTTTTGTGGTGGGAGGAAACACTTCCTTTTCTCTGTATGCATTTGTGTGTGTGTGGAGGGTGTATTCATGCCACACTCATTTGAATACCAAGATAAGTTGGTCCATCTTTAGATTCTACAACACAGTCATATAATGATATTAGGAAGAAAAACCTTATTCATAGAGACATGGGTAAGCCCTATTAATGTACATTACTGGTAGAAATTATTCTCTGAAAAGGTAGAGGTAGAAAACAGCACACAAGGTTGTCTATAAGGTACATTTTATTTGATAAAATTACTGTATTTCAAATTCATTTTGACATATTTTCTTTTCTTTAATTATTACTTGACTATTTTGCCAATTCATGGTCAATAATGAGGACAATGCCTTTTTTATTGCATTTGGACTTTGTCAAGTGTTGGGTTCAGGGAAATGTTTGCTGCCAAGTTTCTTGTACATGCCAAGTAATTTTCAATTGGTTTTTAAGCCCATGTGTATTTTAACTAAAATGAATACATACATTTTAGATTCCTTTACCCTTAACTCATCCAGATGGCTCAGAAAATGTGGAATAAAACTTTTATTCTAGCTAGAAGAAATTTATTGCTTGAAGGTTTTAGAAGTGAAAAAGTGAGCTTACTGTTTGTAAAGACTAAATAAATATAATTGTTCTAGTTTAGTGTGTTCAAGACAATAGGGAAAGTTGTACTCATCTGAGGCTGCAATGAAATTCATTGAGATAGTTTTAGTTGTTGGGTAAATGTTTAAACCTGATAAAAATACATTTAA
>NW_004524598.1:2521729-2528617 GCF_000260255.1 Octodon degus
TTTATATATTTTTTTCTCCTTCCCTAACCTCAAACAGTTATTACCAACAAAAGAAGGCATATTAAGTATGATGTACTTTCATTGGATACTAGACTATTTTAAGTATTTTTTGGCACTGGGACTGAACATAGGATCTTGACTTGCCAGGCAGGTGCTTAAGCCACAGAACTCTCTTTGGCCCTATTTTAACTATTAAATTAACTTCATGAGTATATTGTAAGTCAATAAAGAAAATGCAAATAAAAAGCAGAAAAAGCTACTTAACTGGGCATACCTTCTTGTCAGATGTTCCTACTATTTTATAGCTAGATTATGATTATTAATATGTAATAAGTGAATTTTATTTCTTAATTTTAACTTTTCATCAATCTTACAAATGAGTCTTTAAGGAAGTCAATTTTTGTTGTTTCAATTTTTTTTTAATTTTACAAAGAAAAAGCAATAAAAACTGATACAGAATGACAAAACAAGATAATAGGAAATTAACAATTGTTATTGTACTGCATATTGTTACTGTCTTGGTTATTTTGTCTCTCATTGATGAGACACAAAATGCCCAACATCAAAATTAAGGAAAGAAAGGTTTACTCAGCTCAGTTCATGCAGGTTTCAGTCCATACTCAGCTAACTCCAAGGCAGGGTGGCACATGGCAGAGGGCAGCATGAGCAAAAATGGAGAAGTGGCTAAGACCAAGCCTCCCCTTCCCTTATATGTTAGGCAGATGTTTTAGTTACTCTTCTCTCATTGCTGGGACAAATACCCAACACTAAAAATGAGAGAAAGAAAGGTGTATTCAGCTCATAGTTACCTGAGGTTTCAAGACACTGGAGGAGAGGCTGGGGTGCTGCAGTGTCCAGGATGACCCTCTCCACATCTCTGAGAAAGCACAGACTAGCCAGTTTAATGGTTTGCACCTGTCTGGCCCCACCCCTTGTGCCCTGCCCTGGTCCTCTGGCCCCACACCTCAAGCCATTCCTTGTTCCTCCAATTGTGTCTGCCCCATAACTTACATGAGGCTTTGTGGGGACAACTAGAAACAAACCATAACATTCCACCCCCGCACTCCCAAAGTCTCATGTACATCTCTTTGTTCAAAAGGCATTTTAGTCCATCTCTAAGAGTTGCCAAAGTCCCCACAGTTTCAGCATTGCTGAAACGTCCAAGTCCCAAGTCTCCTCCAACATCCAAGGCAAACTCAACTGTGAGCCCTGTACAAACAAAAAGTTAAATTTATCCAACATTCAAAGGCACAAGATGAACATTGCCATTTCAAAAGGTATACACAGAAGGATACAAACCACTGGGACCAAAACAAGTCCAAAACCCAGCAAGGAAATCATTAAGTGCTATAATTCCACGTGGAACACCAAAGCAATCTGGGGCAAATTGTGAGCTCCATGTGGCTCCAAGCCTGTGGCACTTCTGGTGGTTGTAGCTCCCATGGCTTCTCTCTTAGGCCAGCTTTGCTCCCTCTTTGGAGCTTTCCTTAGATGATCCACGTTCCTGGCTTTTCCAAATTTCTGGGGTTTCCACTGAATAGGCTTCTCACTCACAGATTAACACACTGTCCTCTCAGGGGCACACTGCCTGGCCTCCTGAGCCTTCTTCTGAAATCTGAGTGGAAGCCTTCTCAACCTCAGAACTCTTGCATTCTGCATGTGCCTAAAACCAATGTCTTATGGATGATTCCAAGGTCTTCTGCCAGCTGGAGTAGTAGCCAGGCTTTCCTCTCTCTTGGCTGTACGGACTGAGTGGCTGGATTGCTGAGCACTCTGACCCTGGTCCTGAGGAGTAAATTCTCTATGCTGGTGCCATTCTGGAATAGGGTGTGGCTGCTGCCTCTATTCTGAAACCTGGTGTGGCCTCCACCTACATTCTGGAACATGGAGCTCTGCAGATTTCTTCTCAAAGCAAAGTCCCTAACCCTTGTAATTCTGAGGCAGCTAAGGGTGAGAACCTGTCACCTCCTGTAATGCTCTCAGGCCATCCTTTCCATTCTCTTGTTCCTTCTTGGCAAAGGAGGTCCTCTCAGCTCTATCTTTGCATTCCATAGCTTTACTGGAGCTTTCTTTCTGATCAGACTCACAACATTTTATATCATCCTCCTGGGCTCTTTGCACTTGATACTTAACATAAATCTGACTGAAAGCCCCCAACAACAGCCATGCCACTGCCCCAATATTTGACTGCTTTGTGATTTCCTTTGAAAGATTAATCAGTACTCCATGTTTAATCTCAGTCTCAGGCAAAGTCTTTGGACATAGGCAAAATTCAGACAAGCTTTCTGCCAAGCCAAAACGAATGATCTGGAGTCCCAAAACCAATGCAGTCCTTCTTCCCAGCAGAAACATAACCAGCCTGGTATTTACAGGTAGCATTTATATCAGTCTTCTGGTCTGAGCTCTGACCAGAATCTTCTCTACAAAACAGCCAAAGTTGTTCCAGCACTTCTCTTGTAAGCAACATCTCCAAACCTTTCCTATCTTTTCCTATAAGCCAGTCCCAAAATCTGGTATTCCACATGGTCAGGTTTAGCCATGACCCCACTCCTGATACCAAATTCTTTCTTAGTTACCCTTCTCTTTGCTGGGACAAATACCTGACACTCAAAATCAAGGAAAGGTTTATTTAACTCACACTTAATTGAAGTTTAAAGTCACTGAAGGAGAAGCTGAGGCATTGCAGTGTCCAGGATGACCCTTTCCACATCTCTGAGAAAGCACAGACTAGCCAGTTTAGTGGTTTGCACCTCTCTGGCCCAGCCCCTCAAGCTTCTCCTTGTTCCTCCAGTTGTGTCTGCCCCATAACTAACATGAGGCTTTGTGGGGACAACTAGACACAAACCATAATAGCAGGTGACATGCCCCAGGGCTGGTGTAACACTCACTACCATTAACTTAACATATATATGCTAATATATATTAGCTTACTGTTTATATATATTTTTTCTCTCTCATTTTCTCTCTCTCTCTCTCTCTCTCTCTCTCTCTCTCTCTCTCTCTCTCTCTCCCTTCTTTTCTCCTTTTCCCTATCCCAATTGTTCTTTCCTTTTGAGCAGATTTTTCCCCTCACAATATCTATTGTAATTTTTGTATCATATTTACTGTTTCAAGTTCTTACACTAGGGAGACAATACTATGTTTAAACATGGGAGTTTGATTTATTTAGCATAGAAGCATGGTTTCTAGTTCATTTCATTTACTTATAAAATTTCTGACTTTATATTTCTGTGTAGTTAAGAAGTAATCTATTGTATAAACATACCACATCCTTTTTTTTATCCAGTCCTCGGTTAATGGGTGTTTTGTTTCTTTCCAAGATTTAGCTATGTCAAATTGTGCTGCTATAAACATGGGTACACACCTATCACTGTGGTATATTTTCAGTTTTTCTTGGAAACACTCAGAGGGAGAATACCTTGGTCAAGTGGGACCTCTAATCTCAGGTTTATGAAAATCTCCACACTGGTTTCCACTGTGGTTGTAACAGTCCACACTCCCACCAACAGTGGAGAAAAGTTACTTTTCCTCCACATCTAGACCTACAATTGTTATTTGTTAATTTCCCTCTGATCGCTATTCTTGCTGGGTTGAGAGGAGATCTCAGTGTTGTTTTGGTTTGTATTTTTTGAATGACCAGTGTTGAGGATTGTTTCATATATTTATTTGTCATTTATATTTCTTCATCTGAGAAATGTGTATTCATCTCAGATACCCATTTTTAAATTAGGTCTTTGAATTTGGGAAACCTTAGTTTTTCCACTTCTTTATATGTTCTAGACAGGAGCCCTATGTCTGAGGAACAATTGGATAGAATTATTTCCCACTATGTGGGTTGACTTTACACTGTGTAGGGATTTTTTTCAAAACTTTTTTAATACAGTGAGATCTATGTTGTAGATTATTTGAAGTGTTCTACATACAGTCTGGGTTTTATTCATGAACCTTCTAACTATACCTATGTTTTCAGTTTCTATTTATTTATATTCCAGTACATTTAGTGTTTCTGTTTTAACATTTGGATCTTTGATCAATTCTGACTTCAGTGCATGGTGACACATTTGAGACTGGTTTTATCCTCTGGCATGCAGCCAGCTATTTTTCCAGCATCATTTATTAAAGAGGTTATCTTTCATCAGGGAACATGTTTGGCCTCTTTTTCAAAGATAAGGTGGTTAAGTGTATTTGCAGTTTGATCTGCATTTTTCTGTTTTGCTTTACTGTTCCTCAGACATGGCTTTTTTCTGGCCAGTACCATGCTGATTCTATCACAGTAACTTTGTAGGTTAATTTCAAGTCAGGGGATGTGATACCTCCTGGCTTTGTCTTTTATTGCTATTTTAGGTCTCTTATGGTTCCAGATGAATTTTCAGATTGTATTCTTTAGTTCTATGAGGTACGCTAAGGATATTTTGATCACGATTGTATTTAAATCTATACAACAATTTTTGGAGTATGATCATTTTCATCATGTTAATTCTGTCTATTCATGAATAAGGGATAGCTTTCCATTTCCTTATATTCTTTTTAATCCTCTTTTTCACAGTGCTGTAATTATGTATTATAATATTATAAATATGTATATATGTATATTATATATATACATACAATTCTCCACTTCCTTTTTTAGATTGATTCCTAATTGTTTCATTCTGTAGATGCTACTGTGAAAGAAGTACTTTCTCTAATTTTTCATTTAGTGAGTTTGTTTTTTGTGTATAGGAATGATACTGAGTTTTTGAGATTTGATTTGTATTCAGCCATGCTACTAAATTTTCTTTTTAAATCTACAAGTTTTTGGGGTCTTCTATGAAGTATCATGTCATCTGAACATAATGAGAATTTATTTCTTCCTTTATTATTCTTGTTCCTCTTACTTCTTTTTCTTGTCTGACTGCTATGGATAGTGGTTCCAGAACTATTTTGAGTAGGATGAGTGGTGATAGTGGACATCCTTGTCTTTTTCCTGATTTTATTTATTTATTCTAGGGAAGGGTTTACAAGGCATTCAAGATCTCACTGCTAGATTGGAATTGTAGTGATCCATTTACAGCCTCCAAAGAGCTGGGATTACAGGCTTGCACCACCACACCCAGCCTCAATGGCTATCTCAGCATATAACAGGGTCAGGGCTGGCATGGCCATCCCTGGGGATTGAACCCCTGGCCCCTGCATGTGTTTGCAGGTGCTTTAATCCACTGGGCCATTTGGCGGGCCCTTACAGATGTTGGATTGAAGCAAATGATGGCTTGCTTGGAATTCCCTTCAAACCAGGAGCTGAAGGTCTACTCCTTGCACTAAAAGTGTCTTGGCAAACATCATAATAGCCATTTCTTCTATTAGAATCTCATTACGTGTCTTAATTTCCATTGTCATCTTAGATAACACTTTATATTCTTTCCTGAATTCTGACAAGCTGTTTTTGTACATATTTGCTTCTGACTATACATTTTAAAATTTCTTTTGGAAGATTCTCTTCTGCAGTAGATTGGTAGGTTTGTATAGTTTCCATTTTCCTTTCCATCATTCATCTGTCAGAAATCGATTCTTGCCATGTTGTTTCTAGATTTGATTTTTCACTTTTAATTATTTCTATTATTTGAATAAGTGTCTTTCGTTCAGTTTTGCCAGGCTTCTTTTTCTCTTTTTAGTTGATGGATCTCCAGTAGCCTTTCTTTCAGTTCATTTTCAAGTGAGCTTTTATCCTGAAAAGATGGTATGGGTTTTTTTTTCTAGCACTTATTTTTCATCTTTCAACAGCGGAATATTTGTTTTATTGTTTCCATTTCTATGTACATTCTATCATTTTCACTAGTGAAAACCTTCATATAAGTTTAAATTTTATGTTTTTTACTTTTTAGTTGGACTATTTCTTCTGTCATCTTTTACGTCTCCAAAGAAAGCCTATTCATTTTTTTATTCTAGCATTTAATTTTGGCCTTGGGGCCAAACACTATATTTACCAATTATTTTCTTAAGTTCTTTAAGACACTTTTTAATGTCGTCTTCCGTGTCAATTAACATGGACTGAACATTGCTCTTTTTTTCAATCGGATTCTTTATTTATTTTTCACATGTCTCAGTTTTCAGTGTCAAAGATTATGTAGCCAAGGTTTTAGTTTTAAGGATCAGATTCTCCTTCTCTTTGTTCTGTATCTGCATGCGTTCTTTTAGATAATTTTCTAAGTATTGAGTCTTTGTACTACATTGCTTAAAGAATAATTGAATTTAGATTTTTTTTTCAATTTTGAATAGTACTGATACATGCTTTACTACAAACATTTGTGATGATTTGTCTTTTATTTCACATTTTGGTCAGGGAACGATACTTGAATGTCTTAGAACTCTGGAATGGATCTTTGGATCTGTGTTATTCTTGCCAGTGATAAGATTATCTTTATGTTTTTTGTCATTCCATTTACCATTGTGTATTTCATTTTTAGATTAATTTTTTACATTTTGTACAAGAAAGTACATGGAATTTTGACACTCTTTGTCTTCTTGAGAGTAATTTGCTTACCAATGCCTCTAATTTTGCAATTCTCTTTAATTTTATATCTTTATTTAAATTATCATTTATGTTTTTCAAATAATAAATATTTTCCAGGGCCGGGGAGATGGCTCGGTGGAATAAGTGCTTCCCAGCCGAGCAAAAGGGCCTGAGTTCAATCCCTGGTTCAGCAAAAAACCCACAAAAAAACCAATAATAACAAATAAATGTTTTTCCTTGTCAATGGGGTATAGGTCATATTTACCATTATTTTGAATACTTTTGTCTCTCTTTAAAGTTCACTGTTTATTTGTAAGTATGATTTCCCTTGTGTATGATTCCCTTGTGTGTATGATTTTGAAGTTCTTTCTTCATTTGTTTAATGTAGTGATCAATAT
>NW_004524598.1:2529162-2530019 GCF_000260255.1 Octodon degus
CTGCCTCTCCGCCCTACTCCACCTTGTCCACTCTAGGCTCAGCTCAGGCCTGGCATACAGGCCTGGGGTGAAACCCTGCAGCTGTGATCCCTGCAGAGAGTATAGAGGATAGAACCACTCAGCAAGTCCAGGAGCAGAAAATCTTGCCAGAGCGTCACAACAGGTTCACCCCCAAGAGCAACAGCAGGAAGGGGCTGAGCACAGCAGTCAGCCCAAAGCCAGGCACAGCTGGATAAATCCAAACTTTGTAGATCTGCACCTGAACTTCGGTTCATGCTAAGCTTATAACTACAACGAAGATCTACCACAAAATTCAGAAGACAGTGCTACAAAAAATGAGAAAGAACAAAATGCAACCTTAGAACATATACAGAGTGTTCCACCCAAACACAGTTGAATACACAGTTTTCTCATCTGCACAAGGGTCAAACTACCACAACTGAGTCGACAAGATATAACCACTCTCAATATCCCAATAACAGCCAATGAAATACGAGATGTAATTAAAAACCTACCTGCAAGGAAAAGTCCAAGTCCGGATGGATTCACAGCTGCATTCTACCAGAAACTTACAGAAGATGTAGTCCCTATACTCCTCAAACTCTTCCATGAAATTGAAAAGGAAGGAGTACTCCCAAAATCATTCCTGGAGGCAAGTATTATACTGATACCAAAACCAGGGAAAGACACAACTAAGAAAGAGAACTACAGGCCTATCTCCTTCATAAACATAGATGCCAAAATCCTCAATAAAATACTAGCAAATAGAATACAGCAAATCATCAAGAAGATCATACACCATGACCAGGTAGGATTCATCCCAGGGATGCAAGGATGGTTCAATATTCGAAAATCTA
>NW_004524598.1:2533523-2534024 GCF_000260255.1 Octodon degus
ATTTCAGACTGTGCTTAAGAATATTCTGCGAAGGCTGTGTTTGTGGAGCCTGAAGTGATGCTGGCTGGTGCGGAAGGACTTGCAGTGCTGGCTGCGGTTGGATGTGAATCTGATTCTGAGGTGCAGCCACCTTGTGCTCCACTGCCACCCTTCCCTTTCTCCCTCAGAAGAATTTAGGATCTTGGATGCTGAAAGAACTGTATAGACTTCATACTCTTCCTCAGGAGGCTGTTTGGAGCTCATTTCTTCTGCTCATGTTCTCTGCAACTGCCTTGGTCCACATTCTGCTCAGAGGTCTCACACTGCGTTCTCCCATTACCTGGTAATTGGACAACCCTGAAAATGATCCTTTCCCTGCCCTTCTGCTTGTGTTAAAGTTGGGGGTAGGCAGGAAGGGCTGGTCTTTTCATTTCTATCTAGAATATCTTTCAGGGCTGGGGAAATAGTTTAGCAGTCTAAGTGTCTGCCTGGCAAGTGCAAGGACCTGAGTTCAATCCCCAG
>NW_004524598.1:2534786-2538437 GCF_000260255.1 Octodon degus
TTTGAGAAGTTTTCTGCTAGTACTTCTGCAAATAGTTTTTTATTTCATTGCTGTTGATTCCTACTTTTTCACTGATACTAATTATTCACATATAATTTTTCCTTGAATAGTCTTGCAGCTGTTGAATTATTACCTGATATTTTATTATTTTCGAAAGATCTTTTCTTTCATGATTACTAGCCAGCATGCTATCTTCAAGGTTTGAAAGTTTGTCTTCAGTTTCATTCAAGTGGTCTTGCCAGTTTAAGCAGAATTTTCAATTTCCTGGATATCTATTTGAGTCCATTTCATGCATTTTGTTTCTTTCTTATGTTGAGAATTTATGTTTTCCACCTTCTTCCCATTATCTATTTTCTAATCTATCTCTACTCTGGATTTCCTGTGAAATTCCTTTATAATTTTTTTAACCTGAGAGATTATTTCTGATCTGATTTCCTCTAAAGCTTCATGGATTTGTTTCTTTACTTTTGCTACTATCATTTTAGAAATGCCAGGTATATGTCTTTCACTTTCATTTATCTCATCTCCTGAACTGGTGGGCTGGATGCCCGACATTGCATTTTGCTTCTGAGTCTTATCATTTTATGTTTCAAAAGTCGTTTTGTTTTTTATTTCTGCATTGATCCTTGTACATTTTCATAATAGATAGCTTTATCATTACTATCAAAGCTTCTCTAGGGAAGATTCGTTCTTTGGATTTCTTCTCTGTGTAGGAGGTTCTTGGTTTGAGTTTATTTAGATATCCTATCTTTCCAATTAGTCAAGAGTGAGATGTTGGTATCTGGATCAATTTCCAGTCCTTTGCTTCTGGAGTATGATGAGATTAGTACCCCACAACTTTATAGTATTGTTACAGAAGTGAGAACAACTGATTAAAAGACATGGTACCCTAGCTTAAGTAGTTTAATTAGCACTAAGAATAGCATCAAGCACTGTTTAGAAATAGACTGTGGTGACTACTGATTTTGTACCTTTAACCATAGAAGGAAAATGTATAGTCATATAGCAGAACTGACACCAAATTGGGAGCTTGCATGCAAAGTGTTTCCCCTTAATAGAGTATTTTACTCTCTGGTGAGGAAATTTAAGGATAGTGGATAGAACAGAGATAACAGAAAAGAAATAAATTTGAAGCTAGTTTGGAGGACAAAGGATAATCACCCAAATTTGAGAAACTAGAGAAGAAGGCAGAAGAGAATGATTGAAGAAGTAAACAAGGGATTATTGAAGTTGATCTGAAAAATTACAGAGATAAGTCTTCCGAGAATATTTGCTTAAGTCTAGAGAGATCAATGGAGGAAAGGTGGAAAAAAGAAAAATAGATTAAAGCAAAATACACATAAGAGACAAAAAAACCCAATAAAATGAAATAAAAGGATAGAATTCCTTTTATTACCACACTGCCATGCTTGTGGTATAGTTTGTTTTGGTTTGAGGCTGATTTTGCCCTCAGGTGTAGGCTGTTGTGCCAGTGTTCCCTGTAAGTCCATTCCTGGCCTATTTTACTTGTTGATGTCCTCTTCCCAGTATCTGGACTACTTTCAAACAGAGATGGGCTTTTCCTAGTCCCACGACCCTTTGGATCCTTATGGTCCTTGCTCATCTTTCTGTGTTCCATTTCTGCTGGCAAGTCTCTGTCCTCTCAAGTCATTTTTTGTAAGGTGAGGTGGGAGGATATGACATGCTGTTATATGGTCTGGTCCTCTGCTTCTGCTGCGGCAGTCCAAGGCTGCTCAGTCCCAATTCTTACTCCTTTTCCAAATTGGAGTACTAAGTTACTATTCCTTGCTTTACAAGTTCCATTGCAGCTGCCACCATCACCTGCATCTGCTGTAGCCTGTAACTTCCACAAGCAAGATGGGTAAGTGTTGCAGATTGCCTTAATGCTCCCACCCTTGGCAGCACAGACTCAGCCTGGCAATGCAGAATCCTGTGGTGCAGAGCTGTCTAATTCCCTTCACCTCTCTAACCACAGGTCATGAGGGAGGAGTTAGCTGTTACATTTACTATATATCTGTAGTCTTTGATCTTTTTTCTGGTGGTTCCAATCAGCACTCTGGTTCACAGAAAGAATGAGAAGAAAGGAAAAAAGAAAGAGAAAAGCAAAAATAAAAAATAAAAAGGAAAGTGATGGTTCCAATCAGCACTCTGGTTCACAGAAAGAATGAGAAGAAAGGAAAAAAGAAAGAGAAAAGCAAAAATAAAAAATAAAAAGGAAAGTGATAAAGGAAAACTGGCTAATAGGGAGGGAATAGTTTGTATCTTCACAATTTATGGCTAGACTGTAGTTTCTTCTGTTTGGAAGAAGGTAGATGAGACAGGAAACATTATACCCAAGGTCTATCCTGCATGGCTTGATTTAGTCACATTCTTTCCATATGTCCTTTATGTTCAGCTTGATGCATTAGTCTCTTGTCACATTGATTTCAATGTATGTCCCTCCCCTTTCTTGTAATTAATTATGTTTTTGTTGAATTTGTCTGAGTAGCTGTGAAGACGGCTCCACTTCTATTCACCATGTCAGTGCCTCACAGTTTCCTGCTTTAATCACACCTTTTGCTGCTTCCTTTGACTTTTAACCACCTGTCATTCTTTTGCAAGATTCATTCTCATTGGTTGTTGATGGTAAGGTTGTGCATACTTCACTTCAGGCCTCTACTTTTGTTGTGTTTATGCTAATGATAAATCCTACACTTGCTTCTTAGAGAAAAATTCAGTGGAGCTCAATATCTTCTCTGAATAATATAATTCTGAACTTTCTGAGTTTAAAGTACCATTAGAATTTTCTACAATTTTATGTTGGCTTGCTCATTACTTCTGAGATTTATATAGATATAGTTTAAATGACCTGGAGTTCAAGGATTTCCTGAGTGAACTGAATGAATTATCTCTGCTTTCTATTTAGCAGTGATGTTTATAAACTGACAAAGAGATGAGATGACAGTCTCCTAAGGGTCGGGAGCCAGGCGAGATGCTTGTCAGCACCATTACATGCTCATTGGATTGTTTTGTAGTTTTTTACTGTTTCTTTGTTCATGAAAGTCAAATAACAAAATAATCCTGGAGGATCTTCAGGTCAACCAAAAGTGCATTAGCTGTTCTCACATTTCAAGTTTTTGATGAGAAACTGTAAAAGAAGGAATTACAATTATTTCTGCACAAAAAGTAACCCTTCGCTTTATGTGCTAACTACGTATTCATGTGGAATAGTAAATATTGATTTTTCAAGCAGTGATTGAATTCTCCTCTAGGTTTCATTATGACTATGTAGTGTAGTAGCACAAAGACATCAGAACTACACAGAACTGGCTGCCTGCTTTGTTGTGGCTTCCTATGAGAAAGTGGGAAAATAATACCCATTTTGTAAAAGTTGTTATGAATATTAAACTTCACAATGTCATTGAAGTCTCTCGAAGTTATTAGCAGATATTTCTTGTAAGCGACTGAAGCTTTATTGGAAGGTATTTAGAATAACTCACCCCAAATTTGCCAGCCTCTAGGCTATTCAAGAAGAAAAGGTCCAAGTTATCTTGCACTAGCCACTTTCCTGGTCACTCTTTGCTGAGCATAGAGTTAAAGTGTGCTAACAACATGCTCCACTTTGGAGGCTTGAATCAATGTCTTTTAGTCATTTTCTGGCAGAGGCAGATA
>NW_004524598.1:2539082-2541066 GCF_000260255.1 Octodon degus
AACACTCCTGGATTCATTTTTCATCCTGTCCCTTTGCAACTCCCTATATCATCCATCATTTGATTCCTTTCCCCATTGAGACATATCATCATTGTAGTTTTGTAATATAACTTGAAATCTACACTTGGGATGCTCACTTTGGCTTTCTTTGCACAGGGCGGCATTTACTATTCTTGGTCTCCTCTGCTCCATATGATTAATGATGCTTTTCTCTAGATCTTTGAGGAATAGTCCTCTATATTTTCATTGTTATTGCACTATATCTACATATCAGTTTGGAATATGGCCATATTGACATTTTTGGTTCTGCCTCTCCAAGAACAGGAGATACTTTTCCATTTTCTGATGTCTTCTTTTTATCTTCTTTTGTAAAGAATACTGTAGTTTTCCAAAATCTCCCACTTTCTTAGCTAGTTTAATTTTTAATTCTATTGCATTTTCATGAATGTAATTGCTCTCCTAATGCTTTCCTGTGAGTTGATTATTGTTTAACAGAAATGTTTTTTTTATTTTTGTTGTTGATTTTTTGTCCTAAATTTGATTATTTATTTTAGGAGTCCTTCAGCAGAAATTTTGGGGTTATCTATATTGAGAGTCATGTCATCTTCAGACAATTATCTTGAAAAAAGTACATGTGCAAATAAATAAATAAATGTAATACACCACATCAACAGAGCCAAAGACAAAAATCACATAATCATCTCAATAGATGCAGAAAAAGCTTTAACAAAGTCCAACACTGATTCATGATTTTAAAAAAGCTACAGAAAATTGTAATAGGTGGTTTTTACCTCAAACTTACAAAAACATCAATGGCAAACCAACAATCAATGAGGAAAAACTGAAATTTTTCACTTTAAACTCAAGAACAAAGCAAGAATGTTTTTGTTTTTGTTCAGAAGTTCTACTCAGTAGAGTTCTGAAAACATTAGCCAGAAAAATTAGATAAGAGAGAGAAATAAATAAATAAAGATGGGCAAAAAGACAGAAGTAAAATTATTATCTGCAGATGACATGTTACTCTACATAGAATACTTCAAAAACTCCAAAAGACTTGAATTCATAACCTAATTCAGTAGCATAATTGGATGCAAAACTGACTCTAAAACCAATAGCATATTTGTACACAAAAGACAATCATACTTAGAAACAAATTAGAGAAACCAGGTCTTTCACAATAGCATCCAAAAAATGAAATACTTAGGAATACATCTGACAAAGTAAGTATAAGGTCTATACAGTGAAAGAGTTGGAAGAATTGGCTTTCCACATGCTGAAGGCTAAATTTAGACTCCTGTCTATCACCATGCACAAAATTAAAGTCAACATAAATCAAACATTTAAATATTAAAGCAGAAACACTAAATATACTGCAGGAGAAAGTGGGTCAAAATCTTGAAAATATAGGGATAGGCAGACACTTCATGAACAAAAAATAAACTGCACAGGGAATATTTCAAAAAAAATCAACAATTGGGATCTCATTTTATTTAAATGTTTTTTTTTTCATAACAAACAAAATCACTAACAGTAAAAAGAAAACCCATGTACTGTGAAAAAATCTAACTGACTATCTCTCAGACAAAGGACATATTTAGAATATATAAAGACTTTTTAAAAAATGATGTCCCCAAAATTCTAAAATATCAAAAAATGGACATCTGAGATGTATATATATATATTTCTCAGATGAAGAAATACAAATGACAAATGAAAAAATATTCAACATTGTTGGACATCAAGAAATGCAAATTAAAAGAACCCTGAGATTCCATCCAATCCTAGAAAGAACAGTTGTAAAGAAGGATACATTTAGATGCACAGCTCAGTGGATGGAGTTGGGTAGAACTGAGGTTTGCGAACCCACAGACAAAGTTTGCATCGGCTGGTAGAGTTCAGCAGCTCAGAGTTTGGCAGCTCAAAGGAACAGAAGTACATGGCGCAGCAGGCACAGCTCCACAGAGTGGTTCCCAGAGGAGGGGCC
>NW_004524598.1:2544407-2545597 GCF_000260255.1 Octodon degus
AACAACTAAGAAAATTCATGACCACTGCAGCAACTCTACACAGAATACTGGAAGACATTCTAGAAAGTGATCAAAGTGAAATGACCCCAAGAACCACAATAAAAGAACCAACTGAACACAGCAAAAAATTGAACACAAAAGGAAACGTAGGGACAAATAGCAGAGACATGACATAACAAACATAAGATAATACTTATCAATTATAACCATCAATGTAAATGGAATTAATTCACCAATTAAAAGAAATAGGCAGTGGATCAGGAAACAAAATTCAACGACATGCTGTATGCTATAAACACATTTAACCCAAAAAGAAAGTCATAAGCTGAAAGTCAAAGGATGGAAAAAAATACTGCATGCTCCAGGACCTCAGAAAAAAAGATAGGTAGCTATTCTATTCATAGACAATCTGCAATTCATACCA
Source organism: Octodon degus (assembly GCF_000260255.1). NCBI lineage: Eukaryota > Metazoa > Chordata > Mammalia > Rodentia > Octodontidae > Octodon > Octodon degus. The sequence continues at coordinate 2,544,832 of NW_004524598.1, forward strand.
AGAATGATTAAAAAAGATAAAGAATGTCACTGCATATTGGTAGGAAAAATCTTCCAGAGGAAGAGATAATCATTAATATGTATTCACCAAATATGAGAGAACCCAACTACATAAGATAAATTTTAAATGCATGAAAAACATCTAACAATAATAAGACAATCTTTACAAGGGACCTTAACACTCCCTATTCCAAAAAGATAATTGAAGTATAAAAAAGTTAGCAGAGATAGCAAACTTGGACCAAACTTTTGAACAAATCGCCCTAGTAAACATTCACAGTGCTCCACACAAAATGTTATGAAACATTCTTTTCAGCTGTATACGGGATAGTCTCTAAAATACACCACATAATAGTCTATAGATCATGGCTAAGTAAATGAAAGAAAGAGAAACTATCCTGTACATATTATCTGACCACAGTGCAATCAAACTGGGAATTAATGACAAAAGTAACCCGAAAAACCTCGTAAAAACATAGAAATTGAATAACACCCTCCTTAGTAACCAGTGGGTTAGAGATGAAGTTAAACAAGAAATTGAACATTACCTACAAGCCGATAAAAATTCAAATGCAACTTACCAAAATGTGTGAGAAGCAACTAAAGCGGTTCTCAGAAGGAAATATATAAATTGTGTATTACATGATTATATAAGAAATTATAAATATTAGAGCAGAAATTAATGCAGTTGAGACAAAAAAAATACAAAGAATTAATGATTCAAAGAGCATGTTCTGGGAGCCAGTGAGATGGCTCAGTAGAATAAG
>NW_004524598.1:2546639-2571310 GCF_000260255.1 Octodon degus
AATTTCATAGATCCAGACCTAGTAAGCTGACACACTTTGCTGGACCTAGATCTATGACAGTGTTCTCTCTTTTTCACTCTTGATCTACAAAGGGGGCAACAGGTAACTGTCTAAGTGAGTCTGCCCAGAAAACCCCAGGTACTTCAAGGGGAGAGATTAGACAGAATTTATGGGAGTTAACTTGGATACAAATTGCCAATTTAATAGTTGCTTAGCTGCACAGGTATAATGCTTGCTCCTACTGTCTAAAATACAAACCATGAGTTACAAAAGTTTGTCAACTGCTAAATATCTATAACCATTGTTAGTGTTCTTAACTGCAGTTCTGTAAATACAAAACTATAACTGCCTTAACCATATAATCTCTCTTGGGTAAGAATTTCGGTAGGTGCTAAGGCTTGCCTTGGTCTCAGCTCTCTCCTTTGGCTCTAGCTAGACTCAGGGCGCTTCCTAAGTCCATTCAAGCTCATGTATGGGTGATCTTTTCTGCTTCACAACTTCCCCACTCCTGATAATGTTCCTTCCATTGCTGCCTATATTCCTGCTCTATTCTTCATTTGGTACCTGCTGCAACAATATTTGGATGCCTGCCTCCCACAACCAATATATGCCGCTCAATTTGCTTCATCTATATGTTCTGGAGATTTAATGTATTTTAAATCCTCTAAGCCTACAGGACTAGATCCTATGTGGACAGGCACCCACGTGGTCATCCTCTCAACAGCAACAGCAGTAAAATCACCAGCCTGCACTCCTGTTTCCACATCACCCAAGTCAAGTGGTACCCAGACAACTCGACTCCACTCAATAACTCCCCTCTTACTGCTCCTGACTCCCTGTCACTTGAGCAGTCTTCAGAGCTCCTGTCATGTACATGCCTTCACCTAAATAGGGGTTCAAAAACCCCAGGGTACCACACAGCATTTCTTCATTCTTGGATGCAAGCCTAGAGTTACGATAAACTACTTGTCTTGGTTGAAACGCCAGGCATTATCTTCTACATGGGCACAAGCCATCATTCTGTCAACCTCCTTGCTCCCAAGATGATGTCCCCATTCATCAGGAAGCAGTCTAAAAGATTTGTCATCTCTTCATAACAATGAAAAGACAGGAATGATAGGTTACTGCCCAAGTACAAACTGCTAAATTATCATGGCCCACATTCAACATGGCTGAATCCTCCAAAACAGTTCATCTTCCCAGTAACCACTCCTTCCCCACTCCAACCCTCAATACATTTCCTTTTACCTTTATTACCCACATAATGGAGCCCCCAATCTGTTCCTTGTGTGTCATTGAATGTGCTTCTGCAACTATTCCTTGTAAAAGTTTAAAGAACATAAACAGCATATTATAACAAACAGGTTATTAGGTGATCAGAGGATCCAGGAGAGGAAGCAGGAAGGGAATCCATGTGAGGCTTTTCCAGCAGCAGCAGCAGCAGCAGCAGCAGCAGCAGCAGCAGCAGCAGCAGCAGCAGCAGCAGCAGCAGGGCAGTAGCGACTGCATGGCAGAGAGGTAGAAATAAGAGGGAGGGGAAGTCTTTATTAACCTTGAAGACATGGATTGATGTCAGGGAGATGGGAAGGTCCTCTGACTTGAGACAACACAGATGAGACTTTATGGGGTGGAGTCATGATGGTGACCAGCCAATATAGCACGGGCCGTTGGAGGCCATGTGTTATACCTTGTGTTCCTCCTCCCTGGTCCAATTACAGCTTCCTACTTACTTTTTGAAATTTCACAACATCTTGTTTCCTTGTTCCCACCTCCTGCCCAATCACTATCTGTCATGTCATGCAGACTTGTTGCTAAACCCCACCTATATCCTGGTCCCATATAGCTTTTGTGGTCCCTCTCAACCCCTACCAGGCCCTCTGAAGCTCCATGTCTCCCCTTTCTTGTGATCCTCCTGCCTGCAAGGCAAGCCTCTTTTATTGTTCCTGCACTGAGAAACCCAGCAGTTTTATTCTAGGAATGTCATTTCTTCCTAGTTACCTGTTGTAACTCACTGATTAATTTTATTGTTATTATGCATATTTATGTAATTTCTCTTGTCATCAATTTCTAGTTTCACTACACTATAATATTATAATATGCAGGGAATAATTTTGATTCTTTCATATTTACCTTGAATTGGCTTTATAGACTAGTATTTGGTTAATCTAGAGAAAATTCTCTATACTGTAAGAAGAATGTTCATTCTGTTTTGAGTGAAACACTAGATATTTAGTAATTCCATTTGTTCAAAGGTGGGTATCAACTTTGATATTTCTTTGTTGACTTTTTATCTAGTTGATCTAACAGCAGGGTATTAAGGTCATCTACTATAATTGTGTTGATATTTATCTGATTTTTATGTCTAAGACTGTTTGTTTAATGAAGCTAGGGCACCAGGCATCAGAGCATGTTTGTGTACAATTATTATCTCTTCCCGTTGATCTGTTCCATTTATCAATACACAGCGATCTTATTTTTGTCTACTAATCAAATTTTGGCTTAAAATCCACTGTATCTAAAATAAGCAGTCTACTTCTGCTTGTTTCTGAGTCTTTGTTTGGAATATTGTTTTTATTACTTAATATTTAGTCTATGGATTGTTTTTAAGCTAAATGTGCTTCTTGAAAACAACATACTATTGGGTTTTTAAATACAATCTGCCAATATGTGTCTTTTGGTTGAGGAGTTGAGACTATTTACGTGGAGAGTTACTGCTGAAAATTATTGGTTTTTGTGGTCATTACATTATTTTGCTATTGCTGATTCCTTTTGTATCCCTCATTCTGTTTAACTCTTCACCTGGGCTGGCGTTTTTATTCTTTTAGGCATTTTGGCATTTTGGGCTTTATTCTTCCTATGATATGCATAAGCACTTTTGTAGTGATTGTTTTAGGTCATGAATTTCTTAAGGCCCTCCGTAACATGGAATCACCATTATTCTCCATAATTATGAAAAATAGTTTTGTCTGATATGTTCATGTTGGATGGAAGCTGTTTTCTTTTAGGGCTGGAAACACTGCATTCCAAGCTCTCCTGCCCTTTAAGTTTTGTGTTGAAAAGCCTGCTGTAAATTGTCATGGCTTTACTTTTATAATTGCAGTTTTTGTTACTTTTATAAATGACTTTTTATAATTGTTACTTTTATAATTTATTGCTTTTATTCAAAAGACTTATAATTGTAGTTTTTTCTACTTTTATAATTGACTTTTTACAATTGTTACCTTTATAATTTATTGTTTTTATCCAAAATACTTTAAAACTGTTTTTGTTTTGGATTTCTCGGATGTTGACACTGATGTATTGTGGAAAGGTTATGTGTTATCTGGGGGTGTGTGCTGTATGTCTCATTCATCTGTATGGTAAATTCTTTTCTAATATTTGAAGGTTTCTCTGCTATTATTTCTGAACATAGTTTCTAATGCCATTTGGGCCATCTTATGATTTTTCTCAAATTTAAATTAGTTTCACATTATTGTTATCTATATTAGCATATACTAGACCCAATTTTTACATTCTCTTGTTTTGAAGGTATTTGTGAGTAAAGGGTCTCAACTCTGTCCTATACCTTGACACTCTGTTATCCTGTTGATATTTTGCACTTCCGCTGTCTGTACTTCTAATAGATTTATTATTCTCCTGGGTTTCTTTTTGATACTATTTTGTGACTATTTTTTTAATCATTATTCAAGTGTAATACCATAGTTCTATCTGTTTGTTATTTTTCTTCTGTAAGCCCATTTATGCTTTCGTTTAGTTACACTTTCTTTGAGCTTGATGTCGTAGTCAAAGTCCATAAGGAAAACTATTTAATATAGGACACAAAATTCATAGGATTATCTCATACTAGTCATCCAAAGAGCCAAGTACAAAAGAGTGCAGGAAATTTGTCCACACTCTAAAGATCCAAAGAATCCAGCTGAGGCCCTGGATCCCATGGCAATGCCTGCGTGAATCCATAAAAATGCTCCCATGAGTCCAACTGGAGGCTAAGAGCAGTTTACAGTTTGTGTAAAGCTGTATAGGTACACAGTAATACTGAAGTATTACTCAGCCACAAGAGGATAAACTTGAGTCATTTGTAAGAAAATGGGTATATGGGCGTATATATATATATATATATATATATATATTCCTAAGTGAATAATTCAGACACAGAAAGTTAAATATTCCATGGTTCCTCATACATGAGGAGTTAAATATATAAATAATTTACAAGCAAATGAAAAGACAGAATGTACAAGAGAGACATTTAGACTTTGTGGAGATGGGAAAAGGATCTGGGAATGGAGGGAGAGAATGGGACAGGGCGTAAAATGGTTCAAATTGTGAGATGTATATGTAGCAATTCCCTTAACATAAAATATATTTATTATACACTACAAACATATGATAATGTAAATAATAAATGTATCTCACTGTACAACTAACTATATTTTATAAAATTTTAAGTCAAAGTGTAAGTACGATTTGAGAAATTAAACATGGAATATGATAGTAACAATATGACATATTTTTATCTTATTTTAACTGCCATCATTTTAAATGGGGAAAAATACAGTACTTAATTTAGAGATAAGCATATTGTGAAAACAGATTTCAGTTTTCAAGATAGAAATTATTATGTGAATTGGAGAAATTAAAAGAAAACTTTCTAAAGATTTTAAGGCAGCATATGACTGTAGACTCCATACATAATATTTACCTCACAGATGTTATTGATTCAAATGATAGTTACAGAATAATTACTAAATAGTGTTACACAGATAGGAAAAGTGAAATTAAAAAAAAAATTCCTGACCGAGTAAATGTTGTATAATGTAGTACCTATAGGTATTTCCAAAGAGGAATGTCAGTACAGTTAATTGTACCTCTCACATAGCCCACTGCATTATGTACGAAGCTGATAAACACTGCATAACACTGTATGTCACAGCACTTATGTGTTCAAAATTATGTGTGGGGCCAGAGAGGTGGCTCAGTAGAATAAGCACTCGCCTGGCAAGCACAAAGGCCTGAGTTCAATCCTTGGTTTAAAAAAAAAAAAATCAAACTTAGGTGTGGCAACTATTATGTTAGACAGTATTTCGCAGATGTAAGCACTTTTTTTTTGTTTTGTTTTGTTTTGTTTTGTTTTGTTTTGTTTTTTTCAGAACCAGGGATTGAACTCAGGCCCTTGCACTTGCCAGACAAGCGCTTATTCTACTGAGCCGTCTCCCTGGCCCCTAAGTACAATTTCTTTAAAGCACGTATTTTACCTTGATACACCTTAGGTTATTCAATAGTGATAAGAAATTCTAGCCATGCCAGCTGCCATGCTGGCCCCGCCCCGGGGCGTGCTGAGAGGGCAGTTGAGACTGGGCATGGTGGCACATGCCTGTAATCCTAGCACTCGGGAGGCTGTAAACAGGTGGATCACTGAATCCGATCTAGTAGTGAGACCCTGAATACCCTGTAGACCCTTCCCAGAAATACAAAAAAAAAAAAAAAAAAGAAAAAAAGAAAAGAAATTTTGAATACCTTTAAAATAGCATAAACTCCAAATTCTGATTCATTCTGCAAGCAAGGCAATGCCACTTAGAGAACGTTTGGGGAAACCTTTCTTACATATTCACATAGGAAAAGCAGTGCTGTGCCAAACGTGAGCACCAAGAAAGGAGCAGGTGTCTGAATGCTCACCAGAAGAATGGGCAATGAGTGGTGTCTGCTTCTGAAACAATCTTCCATTCCATTTCTTCTACAAATTTATTTTATTTTATTTTTATTTTTTTTATGTTTTTTTGCGGAACCGGGGATTGAACTCAGATCTTGAGCTTGCCAGGGAAGCGCTTATTCCACTGAGCCATCTTCCCAGCCCCATACAAATTTATTTTATAAGCAGCCAAAACACAAGATGAAATATCTGGATTTCTGTCTCAACACTTAGAGATTAAGCTTCCTGGGAATGTTGCCTGACCTTCTACGAAGTGGAAAGGATGTATTAATGCTTTAACTATTTGATCAGTCTTACATGCCCATACCTGGTAGTCTGAGCAACAAATTTGATCATAACAATATGTAATATAACAACCATTATTAATTTCTTGTTCTTGTTTTGATTCTGTACTACTTTTGTTGTCATATGTTGCTTTGTCTTTGTTCTTGTTATTTATTGTTTTCTTTTTACTTCTTTACCAAAAATTGAAATTTTGAATGTAATTCTATTGTCTGAAAGCACAGAAATCATCATATATGGAATTTAGGATTATTTAATTCACATAAATATAGAATGCTGATACTTACCTTAATGATCTGAAATAACAGAATTGTTTATTTTACAAAAGAGTTTCATATTATATTGAAGTGGTTGAAAGTTATAGCATTTTACATACAATATTTATTTTTCTTGTACAAGGTTGAATGATAAATGTATTTCTTAATGTTTCAGTGTGATTTCTTGATGTGTATTTTTCATTAATTATAACTTATACATAGAAGTATAAATCTTGTGCTTATAATTGGAGTACCATGTTGTTTATCCATGCATGTATGCATCATATAATATTTTAAAAAATAAACATATAAATCTCCTTAAACATTTATGTTTTATGTTAGAAACTTTCAAATTCCCTTCTTTAGAATTTTTTTTTAATGTATTTGGTACAGGGTTTCACTCCGCAGCTTGAACTCTCATAGTGACTTTCCTGTTTTCAACCTCCCCAGCCCTGGGATTATAAGTATGCACCACTACCCCAGCCTTGATGACTGCTCAGCACACCTGGGGGCAGAGTCAGTGCCACAGGTGGTACTGGGGATGAGCCCTGTTCCCTGTGTTTGCCTAAGCAAGCGCTTAGTCCATTGAGCTTTCTCACCAGGCCTCCTTTCTTTAGATCTTTGAAATGTACAATAGATTATTCTACTTACTGTTAGCAATAGTAGCACATTAGAGTTCTTCTTTATGTTTTATTGTAAATTAGTATGCACCAAACAATTGATGACTATCTACCCTCTCCCAACTATCATCTTTCTCTGGTAACCAATGATGAATGTGTTTTAATTATTTATTTATTTATTTGGTACAGGGTTTATTTATTTCGCTACGCAGCTCAGTCTCATATTGATCCTCTTGTCTCAGTCCCCCCAGGTCTGGGATTACTTGGTGGTGTGTGCCACCAACTCCAGTTTAGGTAGCCAACCCTGTGAGCTTGGGGTTCCAGGGCCACACAGCATGCAGTATGGCAGACCTAACTTGGTATGGTGTGCTTGCCATGCAGGGGCTTAGACCCCCGAGCTATCTCCCCAGCCTAATAAATGTGCTTTAGTATCATTACTATATATATCTATTAAATTCATGTATCAATGAGCATATTTTTTTTGACCAGTTCAGCCCACCCTGAGGGCTGAGCTGGTGTGGCATGTGTTGCCGGGGATCTAACTGCAGTCTCGTGAGCCTGCTCCTTGCCTAAGCAGGAGCTTTAGGCCACTGAACTATCTTGTTGGCTCTCAATGAGCATATTAAATACTTAGTACTTTAGTACTTTTAGATTTTTAATAATTACCTAATTTCTACAGTCACTATAAGTGACTGTAAGACTGAAAAATTCTGATCATCTTTGTAAGACAATATTTTGATAAAGAAAACAATAATAAAAGTTATATATTTTTCTATAATGCATCCTTACTTCTAACATCAGAGTTACTTTTCCTATTTTATTTTTGTTTATTGATTTATTTTTTATGTATTTGGTACAGTTTCTCACTACATAGCTCAGACTCTTAGTGATCTTCCTGTTTTCGCTTCCCCAGTGCTGGGATTACAGGTGTGTGCCACCACACCCACACTAAGTCCCGGGTTCAGTGGGTCTCGGAGTGGACCCAGGGCTGCATGTGGTGTCTGGGATGCAGCCCAGTAGCTGTGCTTGCCTAAGGAAGCACTTAGTCCGCCGAGCTATCTCTCTGGCCCTACATTTCCTATTTTAATGTGTCTATTAAAAAAGCAGTATATATTTTTGTGTTGGCTTTTACTTGTTTTTTTTTTTTTTTACATGTTTAGGTGATATTGGTATAACTAGTTATGGTTGAGTTATTTTATTTTTACTAATTTACTATCTGTATTTACCATATTGTTGTCTATGACTTCATTTAGGTGAACTTAACACTGTTACTCTAAACATTTATATATAGGTCTTTGGGTATGCAATTGCATACAGTATTTCTTTTACTAGGAAATTCTTGCAGGACAAAATGATTACATCCACTATAGGCTATTGGTTCATGTGTGTGACACATTTCCATTTTGCATACAGTTTTGTGGAATCTAGATTAGGTTTTGAAATTCTGAGCCACTCAGTTTGCCTTTGTGTATCTTAAGTACATGTTGTCAAACAGATTTTAAAACACTCAAGGACTAAGGATTTGATTCAAGAGTAGAATGCTTGCCTAGCAAATTGGAAGCCCTGGGTTTGGTCCTCGGTACCAAAAACAAGGCAAAACCAAAAATACATAAAATAAAACTCCCATAAAACACTTTCATTTTGAAAAGTCTGTTGATATTCATATAGCAAGAAAAGACAGCATAGACTGTGAGGTGAGCAAGACTATATGTGTGAGTTAATCAGATAGAATTTAATACACTTTAAGTACATTAAATAAATTCCTAGCACAATAACATAAAATCTAAAGGGAGAAAGCTACAAGGAGGAAAGCAAAGGAATCCTTAACAAGTGGGTTTGGAAAGAGGAACCCAAACCATCTGTGAAGAGAAAATGAGCAAAAGAAAATTGATAACAAATACAGCTCACTTATATTTCAGGAATAATACAGTCTATAAATACACATTCTGAACAGGAGATTGAAACGTATTTACTTGAACTGAGTACCTGGAAGGTCATCAGATAACTCATGAGACTATGTTAATAGAGATAGGGGTCATAAAATAGGTGATTACAAAAGCCTGAAGAGAAAATTGCAGGGTAGAAAGTAGCAAGATTGCATATATTTTGCTTCTTTTGTAGTGGAATAAATGAACGTATAGAACAGGTTGCTAAAGGAAAACATCTTGAGAAAGAGCAGTTGTTGCCTCTTGCACATATTTAGTGTTGTGTAATTTCTGTTGATTTATTTTCTACAAAATGTGAAAGAGGTCACCTTTATTTTCTTTCTTATAGTGACAGGTCTTGACCTCTGATATTATTTATAACAATGGATTGTCCCAAATGAACAAGTCAAACAAAGCCAACACAAATGATATTTTAATAAAAGAAAAGTAAAAAAAGAAAGGAGGGAAGGATGGGAAAGAACGGATGGAGTGAGGGAAGGGAAGAGAAAGACAGGAAGAAACAACTGCTTGAAATTTCCATTCAATTAGCACTATCCACAAATTTATTTAAGATTATCCCCAAATTTTACTGGGGCTGCTCCTAATGTCACACATGGGTCCTGCTGAAGCAGCAGCAGCAGATCTGTTCAGTAGAGCTTGAAATTAGTGAGAGAGATGGGAGCTCTCTGACAGCCAGTCGGATCATGCTGCCAATTCTGAGCAAATAACAGCAGCTATTTTGCTCACAGGAGAAATAAGGTTAGTGGAAATATTAAAGGAACGTGAATGCCACTGCTTGGCTGTAACTGGCCCTCTGTAATGCATGCTAGCTTCATTCAGAAATCTACAAATTGGAAGCTTAAGAACTATAGCTCAGAGAGTGGCATTTTTTCCCCTTACCTCATGAAATGAGATCAGGTGTCTGTTAAAATAACCAACTTCATTTTATCTTCAGTCATTGTGTATTTGTATTTAGGGCATTCAATACAAGTTGCTGTTATAAAAAGTGCACTAAACCATTATTTTCCTATAGATTTCATTTTCTTCTAATGTTTTCTTTGTATATGTGTATATGTATGTTTGTATATGACACACAGTAATAAATACGTCTGCCCTATAACTATCTGTGTAATTAGTAAAAAAATCTTTTTTTGATTTACAGGGAATAATTCTTTACGTATGTATACATTTCTTAAATTTAATTTTGCATGAATACCCTAAGCTAACAAGTGCATCTTAGGGACTACTGTTGTGTACAAGTGTTTGTCATTGTGGATGAGTGGCAAAAATGGACTATTACTGACAATTGTATATATACAGAATTATTCCTGCAAATCAAAAGAGATGTTTATACTAATACCACGGATTTCATTTTAATGTACTTAAGGAGAAAGTAGACATTGAAGCTGAAACACAAAATGAAAGCAATCCTGAAGTACCTTCATTACAATATTAAATAAATTATAACGAATCCTCTGAATTCTAAAGTATAATTGATATGCTTTAGTACTGCTGACATACACCATGATATATTCATTGGGGAAGACAATATGGCGAAATATTTTTAAGGAGCTATAAATATACTCAATCTTTTGATTTACTAAATCAAAGTAAAAAGGTATAATTTTGAAGTTTCGTGTACTTCTAATTTACGTCACAAACCTTTCATCCTCTTTCATCTTTTTGTGTGTGAATGTCTAGTTTTGTCATAACAAAGCAACTTGTACACTCCTTTTTGTAATTAAGTATATTATTTAGGTAGTACATTTCTCATCATTTTACCACGTTTGAAATGCACTGGCATACTGTTTAGACCTATTTATTTTTTAACTCCTTAAATTCTAACTATTCTCCTGCCACTTTTTGTTTTGCACCCTCTCATGTGAGATCTGTTCCTGTTGACTAAAGTTATTTTTTTCTACTGTTGCACAGTTCTAATTTTACATATGAATTTGCCAAATCTTTCTCTGTAATGTTTATGTGTATACAGAACATGTCTTGCATATTAGATTGTTTTCAAATAAAAATTTAAAGAGAGTAAAACGTAGAGTGTTAAGAGTTACCATGTAGAAAGATAGTATATTTGAGAGATGACCAGATAGCTCAGTGTACTAAAGCACCTGCTTAGGCAAGTGCAGGAACTGGGGTTCGATTCCCAGCATTCTGTGCCAACCCCACCCTCAGTGCACACTGACACAGAGAAAGAGACAGGTGTGGTGGCCTACACCTGTAATACCAACAGATGGGAAGCTGATAACAGAAGGATCGCTATGAGTCCAATCTGTGTAGTGAGACCCTATATACCCTTAGAAAATACATTTAAAAAATAAATGAAGACTGTAATATATTTGAGAGCTTTCTTTTTTCTGTCTTTCTTTTTTTTGAGAGCTTTCTGAAATGGAAGTTTCTCAAAAAACACAATATAAAAATATTGAGGTGATTTCAATTGGGTCATTTTGACCATGTTATTTTGTTGATTTCTAAGATCTTTTAAAAATTAGGATGAATTTTTTTCATTTAAATTTAAATAAAGTTTTAATATTAATCATTTTTTTCCTGCACAGAATTATACTTCTTATTAGCTGATGAGATATGCCGAACATGACTGTTTTTTGCAGTGATTTTCTAGAGAATAATACTTTTCAATTCCAGTTTTAATAAGCTAAATTTAGACCTGACATTTCATTTCCTATTAGTTTTATCAACTGTAAATTTTACCAATTTCATTTTACATTTTCATATAGAGTTCTTTTTATGTATTATACAAGACACAAGTTTGTCTACTTCTTATCTGTTCATGGAAAAATTATAAATAGATTTTATTGTAAAGTGATAAATAAGGGAAATATTTGGAGGTACATTCACAACTGACATTCAGGTAAAGGGAAAGAAACAATAGCATGGGGTTAAATTTGAAGGAGATTGATTTGCAATAGCTTTCTTCTAACAGGTTCTAGCTATCATAAAAATAACATTTCCTTTTAGGAATCCTTAGGTAAATGGATGGACCTTGGGACCATAATCTTAAGTGAAATAAATTCGGCAAATGTATAAATATCACACTGTGCTCTGATGCGAGAAGCTACAAGTGTAAATAAGAACCTAAATGTATATAGATATTGTGAAATAGGAAGAAATTGTTCAAAAACAATGAGGAGAAAGGGGGGAGGATGGGCAAAGGAAGGAAAGGAAGAGAAAAAAATGAGGAAGGAAGAACAAAATGGAAGAACCTTTCTGAAAAATGAGGAAAAGAAAGGTTGAAGGGAGAGCAGAGGAATGGAAAAAAAGCACAATTAAGATACAACAAGTACAGGTACAAATTCCCTGTGATGAATGGGATTATTATATGTATTTAAATGGCACCAATACACTTTATAAAAGAGTGATACACAGAGCACTTGGTGACGTGATCAAGGGCACCAGGAACCAAGAGTGAGTTCTGTGCTTTTGCTTGGGGTTCTGGCTCCCTGCTCTGCCTGCTGCATCATCCAGCTGATCTCAGACTTGATCAAGGACACCTTGACCCACACATACGTAATCAAAAAGGATAAAATTAATAGAAAATGCATTTGCGAATATATTCCACCATTATTTCAGTTACTCTTAGGTCAATGAGAATTTTAACGTGTTGATATAGAATGTCATGTTCTCCTCATTTTCATAACTTATCCTAGAAGCGTTTTAAGTTGACTGTGTGTGTGTTCCTTCATGTGCAGAAAGGCTGTGTCTCATGATGGGGTTGTGTACAGATAACCCCACTGAAAATAGTGTAAGTTGAAGTGCATTTTATATACCTTGCCTCCAGTAAATCATGGTGTAGAGACCGCACATCGTAGAGTAGGGAGTTTGTTTGTTTCTGTGATACCTTTGTGCCTGGGAGCTGCAGTCCACCATCACTGTTCAGCATCTCCAGAGACCACCATCCCACCTGCTGTTGGCCCAAAAAAAAATTCAGTATTTGGAGAATGGGTCAGGCTCCACCGAATGTGCATCACTTTGTACCACCATAAAGTCAAATAATTGCTCTGTTGGACCATAAGAATCCTGTTTCTATAAGTACATTGAAATAATATAGTCATTCATCAATGACTAAAATATTTCAGACACTATTCATATAGATGGATTCAACACATTTTTAATGTGAAATGTTGATACAGTTGTGTGATTTTTCACTGTGGGTAATAGCGATGAAAAGTGGTAACATCAAATTTATTATCACTCTTGTTCAATTTATATAAATTAAGTTTGTACATTTACTCAGCAATACAGACCTCTACAAATCAGCCTCATCAAGTAAAACTCTTATTATTATTTCTATTTGATAAACTAAGAAAATGAAACTAGAGAGGTTTAAAACCATCCATATATACAATTTTCATAGCAAATAAGAGACGGCAGAAGAAATTAGGTTGAAATCTCAGGCCCTTTACCACTCTGTTCACTTACATATTCTGTGAATTCACAAGATTTCTAAATGTCATAAAATCTCCGGAAGCGGAGAAGGAAGCAAGCATACTGCAAGAAGTTGGAACTGATTTCAAACAAGATGTAATGCAAAATGCAGCCCATAACAGAAAGTCTCAAATGTGTTCAGCTCTAGGAAACGACACAGAGATGCCTCCATTTGCTTCCAAATTGTGGCAATGGCATTTCAGGTACCACAGTGTATTCTGGCCACTCTATGAAAGAGAGTTTGATCTACTGGCTCCCAAAGCAAAAATCCACCTCCTATCAAAACTAAATAAGGCAGAAGACATCTTTCCAGAGCCAGAGCTGCCCTGAAAAGCAGTGAGTGGATCAAAGACTGACATGGACTGCTGACTTGTTCATGTCAAGGTCAAATGATTTCTTTTCTTCCAAGAGCATAGAAGGTCTTCTAAATATTTGTTATCTGGAATGAAAACAGTTTTTGTAGTTTGTTTTTAACCTAATAGCTATTTGATCTCTTAACTTGTAAAGAAATCATTATTTTTCCTCAATCAAATGCTTGGAACATTCACAAGTAAAAGTACTTGTTTTTTTATTATTATCTTATATATCTGATTTCTATTTCCATGGAAACAGAATAAAAATAGCAGCTGGAGGCAAGAAGTAGATTGGAAATCCTTCTTCTGACTTTGTTAGCTGTCGGCCAGAGGTGAAAGACATTGCTAGTATGGTATGAGTGGAAAGAAAAACACCTCTGCACTTCAATGACCCAGTGTTGTTGGTTGTCAAATATAAGATTCTATGACAAATGACCATGTAAAAAGTACACTCCTTTTCCATAATGATTATTGAATAATTTAAATAGGTTTTTACCAGAAAATTTGTTTCTCAATAAAATTATTTAAAAAAGAAAAAAAATAAATAAAGGACCATTTTGCAGTGAAAAATATATATGTATATATGCGTATATATAAAATAGTTAGGAAAGATATACAGTTACCTTCTATTAGTTCAATGAGAAGAAAGGTTTGTACTAATATTGTTTAGACAGATATCATGTCTGCATCTTGTCCTCTGAATAACTACTATGAAGACAACAATATGCAGTGTATTCATTATTGTAGCTGTCCTACTCACCTGTTTTGAAACTGTTTCATTGCTATTTTTTCTTATTAAAATGAATTAAAAATTAAAAAAATAGCCTGTAAGATAGATTTTAAAGTTATTTGCTATACTGTCAATACCAGAAAGATCATTTCCTTTTAAACTGAATTTGAATTTGTAAAGGTGAAAGCATAGCAAAGGGTGAGGTAGATGCAAAAGTTCCTCCTTGAGTACTTCTGCTATCTAGTATCGCTAGGTAAGGGCACAACAATTAGATCTTCCTTTGTAAATGACACGCGTTTTCAGATTCAATTCTGTAAGTTTTTTTTTTTTTTAATATATGCTTAAAATCTTTTAGTTTAGGTTCTATCTACAAAAAAAATTCTTACGAAAGAAAGTATAATATTTCATCCACATACAGAGATGGCACATATTGATTCTGGAAATGGGGCCGGCCAGGTAGCTCAGTGGAACAAAGCGACTGCTCAGGCAGAGTGCACTGGCCCGGGTTCTATCCCCAGCATGCGGTGCAGGCCCCGCCTCCGGGGTGGGGCGATTGAGACTGGGAGTGGTGGTGAGTGCCTATAATCCCAGCTCTTGGGAGGCTGAAAACAGGAGAATCACTACGAATCCAATCTACATAGTGACACCCTGTAGACCCTATCCAAAAAATACAAAAAAGAAAAAAAAAAAGATTCTGGAAACGTTTTTTTATTATGCTATTTTATTTTTATCTGACATTATCCGTGTATGGTACGGTAGAAAAGGCACCAGAATGCACAACCACCAATAAACAATAGCTATTAAGATAGTCAGTGAGTGAAACAATTTATTAGTTAATATAATTATAGCAGATTTTAGGATTATATATATTTTTAATCTTACATAAGAAATAATGTCTCCCAGTGAATTAAGATTTAAATATAGGGGCCAGGGAGATGGCTTAGTGGAATAAGCGCTTCCCTGGCAAGCTCGAGGGCCTGAGTTCAATCCCCAGTTCCACAAAAAAAAAAAAAAAAAAAAAAAAAAAAAAAAAATTTAAATATATCACCAATTTGTTTCTTTAATTTCTCAGTAGTGACTCATTCTGTGAACTACAGAATGCAAATGAGCAAAAGAAAAAATAAAATTTAAGTTTTAGTTTATAAGTTTTACGTTTCTCCCACTGTAATAGTGTTTAGATTGACAACACATTGATTTGAGTAATTTTATCTAAAATCTACACAATTTTATACAATTTTAAAAATAAAAGCAGAGTCTGTTTTTATCTCGATGAGTATAGTATATTTTTTAAAAAAATTATCACCCCTTAATTTTACATTAAGCTAATGAATTCTAAATACCAGTAGAATTATTTTTGAATTTTAATAAATGATTAAAATTTACTTGTTTTCTTGATTTTTTTTTCTGAGTCTAAATAATTTTGTATTTAACTATTTTGCATTTTAGCTCTAATCCTAGCCTCACTTTTTTGTCTTTCATATCTTTTCTTTTCTTTCTTTTTTTTTTTTTTGTTTTTGTTTTTGTTTTTGTTTATGCATTTGGTAGGGTCTGCAAGGTCTCATTTCACAGATCGGACTCATAGTGATCCTCCTGTTTTCAGCATCCCCAGTGCTAGGATTCCAGGTAGGCAGCACCATGCCCACTCTCTTTTGCTGTTTCAGCATGCCCTGGAGACAGGGCCAGCGAGGCACCGGGGATTAAACCTGGTCCCTGCGCCTGCCTAAGCAGGTGCTTCAGTCTGCTGAGCTACCTGTCCAGCCCTACTTTAACTTTGTTTTGATGTTTGTCTTAGGTGTGGCGTTTTGAAGATAATTTGTGCTGAAATACTTTTTCATAAGTCTTCGCATGGGGGCATGTGATTTACATCCTGAAATTATTGTATTTACTATAATGGATGTGATATCCCATTTTTATTTCTTTCTAATACATTATCTTATTTTTCCCCTAGATTAATAAAAAGTTTTACAAATTTAAACCCATGAGTAGGGAGACAAAATTGCAATAATTAAAATCCAGGATATTAAGAGTAAATCAATTAAATGGACATACCAAAGATACTATTGATCTCAGTATATTTTAAATTGTTCTCTAATTTAATGAACAAAATTCTTTTATATTCTTATACTCATTTGTACATGTAATTGACTGTAATTTTCTGTATAATCAATGACTGAGTATGAATGTTAGTATTCTAATATTTCTTCATTGTTGCCTCTTAAAATGACAAAAACTACAGCTTTTTTGTGCTTCCGATCATAGACTTAGGCCTGATATCTTGGTCAAAACTCCAACTCAGAAATCTGAGCCCTAGGGGTGAACCCATTTGTTACCTAACTATGATTACATCATATTTCTTATTATCAGTATTAGGAAAACATATTCACGTAGAATCTTGCACTATTCCAGAGGTTCTTACAATAACAGGAAGAGGAATCTGACACATGGATCTTGTAACTGAAGATTTTTATTTTTTAGGTTTTTTTTTTTTCAGCTCCAGCTTGTAGTGATCCTCCTTTAAAACTGAATATTTATTTGTTTACTTTTTGCTGCATTTGGTAATTTGATGGCTAAAAATCATTTTGTTCAGTCATGATAGGTTTTTATTTTGTGCATGAGCACATGAACCAATTCACTTGAATATATTTTGCTGCCTTGAGCATCTCGCTGTCCAACAATAGATTCTCATTTTTTTAAAATTTAAATACAAAACAACAACAACGTCTTATTTTTCCTAAGTTGCATTTTAGGAAAAATGTTAGATATATGTTGCCAATCCTCTGGCATGGTGTAAGAATTAAGAGAAGTGGTTTAGCCACATATATTTTTAAAATAAAAAAAAGACAGGAATACCCTGTTTCTTTATAAACCAGAAGTTTCTGGTCCTGGTGGTTTTTATACTTTGACCGTTAAAACTAAAAACATGGATACAATTGAGAAAAGAAATGCATTTGTGAGGGTGTGCAATGCCTCCAAACTTTTAGCATTTCTCTCTTCACAGCTGCTCTATTCCCAGCTACTCATTGCTCAAAATATATAATCTTGAAATTACCATGATGCACCTGTATGACCATGTATCTACCCTCTGCTTTAAACGTAGCTCATGTCCTCAGTCAAAATTTATGAGAAAGAAAGTAAGAGTGAAAATAGGAAACAGATACACATTTAGCTCCTTGATTTTTTTCTTTGTTGTTGCTTTGTTTATATTATCATGTTCAGTTGGTTGGTTACTACATCACGTGGAAACAATGGTAAGAATTTACTACAACTTTTCATATATTTATTTTTAGAAGTAAGATTGTGATTCATGTGCAAATTCTAACATAAGAATATAGTTCTACTGGGGGTGGTGCCACATCTCTGTAATCCTCAGAGCTTGGAAGGCTGAAGCAGGAGGATTTCTGTGAGTTCAAGGCCAGCCTTGGCTACATGAGCTCAAGTCCAGCCAGAACTGAAGAGAACAGTGTAGGGAGAACTCTCTTTCTCTCAGTCTGTCTCTTTCTCTGTCTCTGCCTCTCTATCTCTGTCTCTCTCTGTCTAAAAAATAACGTAATTCTGAGTACAAGGAAAAGTAAACTGATGTATCACAAAATTGTAAACAGTTTCACTCCATTAACTCATTCACTCCTTGAATATTTGGCAGACCTACTGCAGGACTGTTCCAGGTGGTAAACAGGACACATTAGGCTCCTACCTACCTTTGGGCTGCTTATATTCTACTGCAGATGGCAGCAAATTTGGGAAAGTAATAAAATTTCACTTCTGACAACTACTACCAAAACAACAAATAAGGGGCTTGTGAGATAGTTTAGTGGACCAAGGGCCTGCTTAGGCAAGCACAGAGACCGGGGTTCAATCCCCTGCACCACATGCTGTGCCAGTCCTGCCCCGGGGGTACCGAACCCACTACTGATGCACAGCTGTAATCCCAGCACTGGGGAGGTTAAAAACTGGAGGATAACTATGAATTTGAACTGCCTAGTGAGACCCTATATCAAATACATAAAAAATAAAACAAACAAGGAACAACAACAATAACAACAACAAAACAAAAGAGGATAACAAAAGAGGAAAAGTGGTAGAGATGGTAATAAAAAACATTTTTACAAATCACCATTTTCAGAGAGATCTAATATACCTGACAGCAGGAGCCAGTATGTTTTGCTAAAAGAGCATCCCACAAAAAGTTATTAAAATCTAAAAGACTGTCAGAAGTCAGGATTCTGTTTGAAGAACCCAGGCCAAGAGCAGTATTCCTAGTGTGTGAGAAGCTTAGGGCTCTTTCAGAGGATGCGAACCTTGGTTTATTATTATAGGCATCTAAGTTAGAGAGAAATATTATTATGATTATGAGTATGATTATTATTCTTACTGTATTTAGCACAAGGTCTACAAGGGCTCACTACACAGATTGGACTCGTAGTGATTCCCCTGCTTTTCAGCCTCCCAAGTGCTGGGATTACAGGTGCACATCACCCGCCCAATCTTAGCTGCCATCTCAGTATGTTCAGGGGGTGTGTCAGCTAGAAAGAGATGTAACAAGCAATCAGAGAGGGCTAGGCTGTTGAAGGAGTCAGTGCAAAGGGCAACATACCTTGTAGCAGTGGGGGATACAGGCACCTCCACCGTGAGCCAAATCTCAAGACAAAAGATTGAACAAATGTGCCCACATGCCCCACAGGGATGGAGATCAGGGATTGATAGTGTATACAGGTATCATTCACCTTGAGAAGGTCAGAAAGATCCACTAACCAGCCGCCCAGCAGGAAAAGCCCCTGTTCTGTATTCAGACTCTTGCTTTGTGACTTGCTCCCCCATTTGATCCTGATTTAATCAATGTTACCCAAGGAGCTATGCTCAATATCCTACTGGCTGACCATAGTTTTGTCCCACTTCGTGCCCATCTTGTTATTTCCCATTTTCATCAACTTGAGCCAGCCAAAGCATGTGGGTTTGCTGTATAAAATCCTTAGAAAAGGCAGGGTCCTAGGCAACCCACAGAGGGCCTCTTCCATCTCTTTAGAAAGCAACTTTCTTTCTCCAATAATAATATTCTGTGCTTTACCTCCATTGTTCCTAAAATTCATTCTTTGATTTTATTTATTTAAATATATATATTTTTAAACATTTATTTATTTATTGTGTGTGTGTGTGTGTGTGTGTGTGTGTGTGTGTGGCCAGCTCAGCCCACCAGGGGGTGAGGCTGGCTGGCATGTGGTGCTGGGGCATCGAACCGTGGTCCCTGTGCTTTAGCCAAGCTTGTTCCATGTGGGTGCTTTAGACCACTGAGCCATCTCGCTAGCCCCTCATTCTTTGATTTTAGAGAACACAAAGTATTACCAGACATCTAGCAGGTTGTGTGTGTCTTTCCCTTGTATGAAATCTGCATGTCTTGTCAGTTATATTCAGAAGGCTGAAGTGAGTATTGGTGGCTGGGCAACTTAGAGCTATAAGCATGGCACTGATTTATTTGTAAAATGACCACTATTCAGAAGTGACACCTGTGTGAATGCAGAGCCGTGATCAGGACAACAGAGAAAAATCTAGAAAAATAAGACATTTAAACTTAACTTGAGTTATTAGTAGAGGGAAAACTTGAGTCCACTGAGCCTGATCTATGATAGTACAGGCTAATGATCAGGACTCAGCATGCAGGGGTGACAGAGGAATCAGGAATTAGGCTTTTTGAGCTAAATAACTGCATAGAAGTTATTTATTCTGATAAAGTTTAAAACTGAAGTGTGTTCAGAAGTGGAGGAGATTAATAAAACATGTTGCGTTGAGGAAATTCAATATTGTTTGCATCTTTTCTGAGAAAGGTCAATAAATATTATGAATATAAATATGGTAAGACCAGGGATTTGTATGTTTCAGATCCAGAGCATCCGTCAAAAGGTGCTTGTGGTTTGATGAGCTCACTGGTGAGTTCAGGGTGGACTTGCTGCTAGGCGGTGCAGCCTAGTTGGAGATGGATCAGTTTGGGTCATGACCTGGAAGGGTTTTTTCCTGTCCCAGGTTGCTTCCTTGTCTCTCTGCACCCTGACTTCCAAGGACTAGCTCTTTCCTCTGCATTCCTCCTCTGCTACAGTGCTTTTATCTTAGAGGCAGTTGAAATTCGAAATAAAAATAAGTTGTGCCTCTTTTAACTTGTGGGTGTTGGGTATTGTGTTTAGCGACAGAAAAATAAGTGATGCAAAAATATAATAATATTTAGGCATAGTTCTTAAATTTTTGGTAGAAGGGGTAGCAGATGTAACAGGAAAGTATTATTAGGGTATATGGGGTAAATGACACAAATGTAATAAAAATACCCCAGAAATTAATAGAAGTTTAGAGATTGGAGAAATATCATTTGAGAATTATGAGAATAAAAAAATAAAGGGCTTGCAAGATAGATCAGCAGAATAAGCACCTGCTTAGGCAAGCAGAGGGACCAGGGCTCAATCCATGCTGAGCCCTACCCACCCCTGACTGTGATGAGCTGGCCACTAAGATTGGGCATGGGAGCTCATACCTGTAATCCCAGTACTGGGGAGGCTGAAAATAGGAGGATCACTATAAGTCTGAGCTGTGTAGTAAGCCCCTGCCACACATACATAAAAAAAAATACGTTTAAAAGGACAGTAAAAAAGCACACAGCAGTAAGTCTATCTTGGTTAGCAGAAAGCTACAGCTAAAAGTATAATGACAATGACACAAAATGTCCACCAAAAATATGAAGTAGTTATTTAAAAAATGGTTTTGAAAAGCAGTAGCACTAAAATCTTGGTTATATAATATTGCACAAAAATTTCATTATTAAAGATTTCTTTCTGTTTTTGTACCAGAAATCAAACTCAGGACCTTGCCCTTGCCAGCAGGTGCTTATGCCACTGAGATATCTCCTTGGCCCTGCATTTTTCTTATAATATCAGTGCTGTATTAACCTATATAGAATAAATATAGTAGTTTTTAGAAAAGTGTTATGTGACAGAAAATGCTTTTTATTTCTTTATATACATTTTATGAAATTAAGATCAAATACTATAACATACCACTACATGATAAAAAAATGACATTGGAAAAGAAAGAGACTGAAAGAAACATAACAGACCAAGAACGCCTAAGCATTAATTTCACCAGTAGATACGATACATGGATAGACTGCCCACTATCAGAAATTGTTCTTGTACTCAACTATGAAAGGTCTCTACTGTAAGAAATGACTTGAAATGAGGAAGAAAAGCAAGTAATTCAATGTTCATTTTCCTCTGCGATTCAGAACTGACTTTGACGTTTGCTTCTGATGCACACAGTAGTGGTCATCAAAGTAGATCCGTGACCTAACAGAGCTGAAATGCTGACAGGCATGTGAAAAAATGTTTGGTTATGTGCTCATTCTGATTCAGAATATGGGCATTTTTCTCTCACATTGCCATCAAGCTTTCAATTGCCACTCCTGCCACCGGTGGAACACACTTGGGCAGCACAGGAGTAAATCAAGAAGTTGATACTGTAACCCTGGAGGTCAGATATATCCACATGAAAAGGGCGGGTGAAGTAGGCCACTTGCCATCCTCATAGTAGTATTAAAATAGTCCTTGAGACTAGTAAAATACGAACACTTAGACAATGTTAGGAGGGATGTGATTGAATAACTTTAAAGCCCTACATTACATCAAGATAGTGTAGATACAAACAGGAATTCCAGAAATCCCAGGAAGTCATCACTGAGAAATTAGAATTCTGACCAATGTTGACTTTACTTATTAGTAGAAGAACTGTGTTAAAAGAAAAAAAAAGAGGTTTTCACATTTTTAGTCTTGTCTATTTCTGTAATTTTAGCCTCACCATAGCTCAATTAACTTTTATCATTAAGTTCAATAGTGTATGTTATTAAAAATTAATCTTTTGAACTAATATATTAACATCATGAAAACTGCATATATTTCCTATTTCATTACATGTGTACATTGTGTCATTTTAAAATCCAATTGATTAGATTTCTTCAAATATCCTTGATTTTTCTTGTTGTGAAAACTTTAGTAATCTTTTCATCTATTTTTAGACATGTATAGTAAATTATCATTATTATCTATAGTCATTCAACTGCAAAGCAAAAACATCAAAAATTCTTTTTCCTGCAAAAGCGTAACTTCATACCCACTGAGTAAACTTTCTCAGCCTTTCCCTTCCTGATATTCTAGCTATCTCTTTCCTTGATAAATGCCATTCTAGTCTCGCCTTCTACAAGGTCTTTATTTTCTTTTTAATATACTGCATATATGAATGAGATCTTGCTTAGCCTATTTACCTTTTAATAATGATCTCCAGTTCCGTTCATCTTATTACAAATGACAAGATTTTAATCTTTTTATTACTGAATAGTGTTCCATCATGCATACCTTCCAGGGCCACATGTTATTTTCCAATAATCAGTTGAAGTTCACTTAAATTGTTGTCATTTCTTGGCTATTGTTAATAATGTTGCAATATACTTTGAAATTCATATATCTCTTTGACAGGTTGATTTCATTTATTTTGTACTTATAACCAATAGCAAATCGCTCAATCTTTTATTTATTTTTTTAAAAATTAGTACAAGGTCTACAGGTTCTCACTGTATAGATGGGACCAGTGGTGATCCACCTGTGTTCAGCCTCCCAAGAGGTGGGATTACAAGTACATGCCACCACGCCCAATCTCAATTGCCAGGCCCGGGAATAAAGCCCTGGGTCCCTGTGTCTGCCTAACCAGGTGCTTTAATCTGCTGAGCTATTTGGCCTGCCCTAAATTGCTCAGTCTTGTTGGGCAGAAATTTAGTCAGCAACAGGCTGAAGAGAGGCAGTTTGGGGTTACCTGGAAAAACAAACAAAACATGTTTTTTTCCCCAAGCATTTTCTTAATAATCATCTAGAGATAAAATCTACACATACCTGTAACTTCAAACTTTAGCTTAAGAGAATGTAATATGCTCTGAGGATGCTGATACAGTCCAGGGCTTGCACAAAGTCCACACTCTGATGGGAGCATTAAAAAAAAACTCAAGGTCTCAAAACAAACTACACAGAATGCTGCCAACCATCTAAGGAGTAAGCAGGGACTTACTTATCTCTGAAATAAGTAAATACAACCCAGTTTACTTGTGCAAGGCAATGACCTCAGAAGAAGGAAAGGAAAACCTTTGAGAGACCCAGTTAATCTAATAAAGGCGGCCAGTGATAATCCTGCTCAGTGCAAGTGCCACTTTGACGCTTGTCTAGCTTCAAGCTCAAAGGTGTGTGTCTCTCTCTCTCCTCACCTGCTCTCCCCTCTCTTCGCCTCTTCTTTCTTCTCTTCACCTCTCCTTCCTTTCTCTCTGGAAACCCATTGTTTGGAAACTAACGTTCCCTGTACCACGTATGATTGCTTATGTGTCTTATCTGAAGCCTTTTCTCAAAGACAGAAAGAATTGAAGCGTATTTCCTGTCCCTGGCAGTGTTAATAGCATGCGGTGTTAGGGCCTGGCTTTCTGGTCCTACTTTTATTTTTAATTTGTCTGAGAAACTTTACACTATTTTCTTCATAGTGACCATACTAATTTACAATTCAACGACAGTGCGAGGAGCTTCCTCCTCTCTACATCCATTCCAGGACGTATAATCTCTTGTCTGTTTAACAAAAAAGAGATTCTTACAGGAGTGATGTAAAATTTAATTGTGATGACGATTGCTTTATTCAGATGATTTCCAACATGAGAACTTTTTCATGTACCTATTGCTATTTGTATGGTTTCTTGTCAGAATGTCTATTTCCATTTGTTTCCTATTGCATTTTTTTCTAGTGAATTTTTTCTATTCCCAACACGTTTCAGGTATTAGCCTTCTGTCATATACTGCAAATACTTTTTGTTTCTATAGGCTGCCTCTTCACTGTGCTGATTACTCCACTTGTTGTGTAGAATTTTAGTTTGAGATAGTTCTCTTCATGTTCATCTCCTTTTCTTTTCCTTTTTTGTCTGTTATTACACATGCTTTGGGGTCTTGTGCAGGGAATCTTCACTCAGGTTCTTAAATGTTTCTCACACAACTGAAAGTTGAGAAGGGAAAAATGTAAGAACCAGAGTTTAGTATCATTCTGTAAAAACGTTATCAAAGAAATGCATTCTAATCACAGGTGGTGCTTCATGATCAAGTGGTCAACCCTGAAAAAAAAATTGCAGAGAAACGGGTTAAACAGACAAGAAAGAAGTTATTGGAGATGATTGCTATAGGGAAGAGAAACAACTCAGCTCCACTAAAAAAAAAGACAGGAGAGGTTTGAAGTATTAGAGTGAATGAGCAGCAAAGTCCTGGAAAGTATTAGTGGAGAAGATCGACAATATGAA
>NW_004524598.1:2571665-2574446 GCF_000260255.1 Octodon degus
TTTCTCATTCTCCATTTCATTTATTTCATATTAGAGACTGAACCCAGGGTTTTGCACGTGACACATCAAGCACTTTTAAAAATTTTGTTGTTGTTTTTAGTTTGTTATGCAGTACATAATATTTACATTCATTGTGTGGCATTGATACCCGTACATAATACATCTTAATTCATTGTTTCTTTCTTTGTCCTTCTCTCCCTCTCCTCCTGCAAGTACCTCTTGCCCCATTTTGTGCACATTGGCAGCACTTAGGATTACACTCCTTGTGTAGAGCAGGTGGGTGTGTAATGTTATTTCTTTCCCTTTTTATCCCCTTCTTGCACTTTCTCCCCCTCCCTCCATGGATGGACTGTTTTCCCCTTTTATAAAGGTCTGTCTCTCTACATCCTATTAATGATCTTTTATTTTGCTCATTGTTCATAGTTTTGGTTTCTCATACATAGAAAACCATGTGAAATTTAAGCTTGTGTGTCTCTGATTAATTTAATTTTGAGATAAGTTTTCACTAATTTGTCCAGGGTGGCCTCAAACTTGGGATCCTCCTGCCTCAGACTCATCAACAGCTAGACATACATGTATGTATCATTGTACCTGATAACATTTTCTTTCCTGTTGATTCATTTCAAAGTGATAACTTTCACAGATATTGGTGATTGTTGAACACAGCAACCCAAAAGATTAAAGGAAAAATGTAAAATTATAGGCTTTCCAGAAAAATGCTTTAAGAAACTGAAAAAAATAATGGGCCTGAGAAGAAGAAAAGTTTATTTTTTCATCTATCACAAGTTTTATGTCTGAGTCTCTGATATCAAAATAAAACTTGAATGGCTGGGAGACAGTTTAGTAGTGTAAGCACCTGCATGGCAAGCACAAGGATCCTGGTTTGATTCCTGGCAATGAATGCCCTACAGACACCGGAACCCTGTATGCCCAGGGAAATGGCATGGTGGTGCATACCTGCAATCCCAGTGCTGGGGAGGCTGAGACATCAGGACCACTATGAGTCTAAGCTGTGTAGTGAGACCCTGTAAAAAATAAATAATTAAAAGATTAAAGAAAAAAGAAAATTTACAAAGAGAAACATGGAAGTATATTTCAGTAAGCGCTCACTACAGAAGCAGGTTTAATACAAGGTTTGATTATGGGGCAGGCTTACAATGGCCACCTTCAGAGTTGGACGTGAAGAGTGCAGGAGGGCCCTCTGCATGCTGGAGATTGGAAGGATGCACTCAAATGTCATAGGCATGAGACTCCTTGCAGGGTCTTTTCTGAGGCCATATCAAGAGACCAAGGGCCAAGCGTGTGGGCTTAAGCCAGCAGATGACATCTAACGTACACGTGAAGACCAGAACACCTCTGAATAAACAGAAGGGTGACTTCCTTCTTTGTTCTTCTCTATTCCATCAAGACTACAGTCCTATTGGTTGGTGCTATGAACCCCAGGCTGGGTGTTCTGTCTTCAGCAACACCCAGATCTATGTCAGTCTAATTTGGTGGACATTAATTACTCAGGTTGACACCACTGTTTCCTATCAAAAAGTCTATTTAGTGTAAACTTGGTGTAACACACAAGCCTTCAAGTATTGAAGGGGAAGTTAGTGACAAAACTGTCCATTTATAGATAATCACAGTGGAATTATGATAGGAGGACAAAAAGGGGCAAAGCAATGGGAATAAACTGGTAGGAACTTTGCAAAGTCTGTTTATGCAGAATCTGCTGGGCTCCTCAGTCCCTGGAAGGATTTCTGTGGAATGTAGGTTTCCTAAGTGAGTTTTGAGGCAGATAGTTCACACTATTCAGTTAGTCATGTTTCAGAAGACAAAGGCTGTACAAGAGTAAATAGTGATTTTGGGTATGCAGTTTTCTCCATTTTGTCACCTTCTGTAAAATACTCTTTGTATAAATGCACAATAGTTTTTGAGACACTGTGTTTTGAGCTCCACCATAATAGTAGGAAAAACTTTGTCTAAAATCAGGCCAAAGTGAGCATAACATCAAGGTTACCCTGGTCATCACTCCACATTCAAATAAGAGAATCCCATATCCTATTCCAATGAGATTGGAATCTCTCATTGTTTTCTTGTACACATCTTGAGATGTGTACAAGGAGGTTAAACACTACTTTCTTATTATAGATTACTGTATTTTTTAAAAAGGCTCAGATTGTGTCATAGTGTGATAGGTTATAGGTTGATCAATCTATGGAATTCTCAATGTTTCAGCTTTTCAATATGAGAAATTTACTTTCACATCCTTACTAAAGTGAAAGAACATCAAAGTGCTATTAAAGCATAAGTTACTGATGTATACATTATGAATGAGCATGAGTTTGAACTACAACTTCTGACTATGTGCAGATACACATAATAGTAGGGAGAGGGTATTCCAATAAAATCACTGACTTATTTTTGCATGCTTATGAATTTTAGTCAACATAATAATTGATACAGTGCTATTAATATCCTCAATTAATAAACAATAAAATGGATGAATAGATGCATAAAAATTGCAGAAATTAAACATAGGATGTTGTTTTTATTCATTAAAAAACCTTAGGAGTCTACATTGCTAGTTCTGTTTTAAGGACTTAGCTATCTGGTATTTTTTTTTTTTTCACTCAAAAACTGTCCTTTCTGAGACCCAGTCCTAGCCCAGGTCTGGTGAGTGTGTGGAGAGCTTCCTGTTACCCTGCACCGGCGGGACCAGTCCCAGCCCAGGCGCAGCATAGGCAGGACCCTCTCCCACCCCCTTGGGCAGCCCCCCACCACTCTGCCGTACCT
>NW_004524598.1:2574645-2578382 GCF_000260255.1 Octodon degus
AATGGGAATAAACTGGTAGGAACTTTGCAAAGTCTGTTTATGCAGAATCTGCTAGGCTCCTCAGTCCCTGGAAGGATTTCTGTGGAATGTAGGTTTCCTAAGTGAGTTTTGAGGCAGATAGTTCACATTATTAAATTAGTCATGTTTCAGAAGACAAAGGCTGTACAAGAGTAAGTAGTGATTTTGAGTATGCAGTTTTCTCCATTTTGTCACCTTCTGTAAAATACTCTCTGTATAAATGCACAATAGTTTTTGAGACACTGTGTTTTGAGCTCCACCATAATAGTAGGAAAAACTTCGTCTAAAATCAGGCCAGAGTGAGCATAACATCAAGGTTACCCTGGTCATCACTCCACATTCAAATAAGAGAATCCCACATTTTCCTTCTAAAGAAGGAAAGATCTCTGATTGGAATCTCTCATTGTTTTCTTGTACACATCTCAAGGAGGTTAAACACTACTTTCTTATTATAGATTAATATATTTTTTAAAAAGGCTCAGATTGTGTCATAGTGTGATAGGTTATAGGTTGATCAATCTATGGAACTCTCAATGTTTCAGCTTTTCAATATGAGAAATTTACTTTCACATCTTTACTAAAGTGAAAGAACATCAAAGTGCTATTAAAGCATAAGTTACTGATGTATACATTATGAATGAGCATGAGTTTGGACTACAACTTCTGACTTTGTGCAGATACACATAATAGTAGGGAGAGAGTATTCCAATAAAATCACTGGCTGTTGTTTTTGCATGCTTACGAATTTTAGTCAACATAATAATTGATACAGTGCTATTAATATCCTCAATTAATAAACAATAAAACAGATGAATAGATACATAAAAAATTGCAGAAATCAAACGTAGGATGTTGCTCTTACTCATTAAAAAAAACCTTAGGAGTCTACATTGCTAGTTCTGTTTTAAGGACTTAGCTATCTGGCATTTTTATTTCACTCAAAAACTGTCCTTTCTTCATCCAGTAGAAAAGTGTAACCATGAGGTATAAAAAGTAAAGCTATATTGATATGCTGAGCTCAAGCACATTAAAAGACTCAAGCCAACAACTTCAGAGAATTGTCAGTTGTGCTGGTAACTCACTACTGTTATGCACTGTATTGGGTTCTTTTGCTGAAATCATGTACCTACAATATTTGGACTGGCGTCAAATATGAAAAGATCCTTTAAAGACTTCTCCAAGCACAGTTTCTTAACAGCAACGGAATACCCATCTTTGACAAAATTAAATGTATTTTTGATTGGCCTGGGGAAACAGTTCACTACACAAGGTTGTAATTTTCAGCTCAAAACTGAACTTTAAAAGTTAGATTTTTTTTTAAGATAAGTATGCTCCAAATGTACACCTAGGGCAAAATTAGCTACCCCATCTGTTCTGAGATGAGGAAGTCAAGTTTGGTTTTGCTTCTTTAGTCAGGGGAGAGAGAGATCATGATTCTTGAAGGGATCAAACACGTCTGGGTGTACCTGTTGTTTTACAGCATCGCCTACTCCCGCTGACGTTTGCTATTAAAGATGCAAACACTGTTACTGGGTGAGAGAGTGTTCTGAGACAAATGTACCCCTCACCTCCTTGGAGCTAGCTTCGAATTTTAATTTTTAACAAAATCTAAGCCTGTAAACCACGGTGGTCTGATACAAAGTGACAGTGTCCAAATCAGGTCTCATGAAGATGAATAATTAAATCCTGGACAAAGAAGGCAGTAAGAGCAATGCTTATTTGAGGTAGAAGAAAATAAAAAGCTCCCAACAGCTGAGAGGGCACCTAAAAAGTGTTGCCAGAGTTCTTTGCCTAGGGTCTTTTATATCTAGGTGATTATGTCTCTGGTCATAACAAGTCAAGGCAGATTCGCCTATAAAATTTGGGTTTGGGCTGTCCAAGCTTTTCCACAACCTGTAAAGAAAGAGAACATGCGTTGATCATGCACTCTTCAGCCAGTTAGGAATCTCGCTGGGTAATAGGGAGAATGAAGCAAAGGAGGAAGGAGGCCACCTGCTGTGCTTAGGTCTTGGTGCCTGGGTTCTGCGTTCCTGACCTTGATTATTTACATGGCTTGAGTTTGCCATTAAATCTCTGTGTAACACTTTCTTTCTAAGGCTGACAAGCCTGACTCCACCTTAGATCCTATCCATTGCTACCCATCTATTTATAAGTTAAAATGCTAACCTACCTCTTATAGCAAGAGTATCTTTTGTGTGTGTGTCTATTCTTTATTTCCTGAAATTTTAGATGGTGAATTCATGAGAAGAAAGGTGGTTCAACTATCAAAATTGAGCACACTTAAACAAACATGTTTTGATGGCTTGACCTTCTGCTTCTTGGCTTGAAGTGGGTATTACGAACAAGGGACAAAGTTTACTGTTTCTCTGAGAGCAATTTCTTTCTCTTGTTAACATTATGATAGGATACACTGGTTGCACTTCTACAAAATTCTTTTCTCTATTGAAAAACCTTGGGATAACGTAAGTAGATAATGAAAGATTTTCATTTGCTTTGGCGTTAGTGGGATGGGTTTATAAGGAAACTGTTGCCATCAAACTCTAAAAGAACTGAGGATGTCGTGAAAGGAATACTTCAGAGTTCAAACAATTGAATCAAGGCAGAGGGGATAGATAAGTGGTCTAAGCACCACATGGAAAGTGCAAGGACTTGTATTTGATCCCCAGTACTGCTTGCTGTGCCAGCCCATGGAACCAACCCAACCACGGAAACTGGGTATGAGGGCACACACCTGTAATCCCAGTGCATGGGAGGCTGAGACAGGAGGATCACTATGAGTCTGAGATATGTACTATGATCACTATGAGTCATAGTGAGATATGTATGAAACAAACAAACAAATAAATAAATAAATGATTTTAAAAAGGAATCAAGAGATGCAGAAATTCATATGGTGATATTTATTTACAATTTAACTGTGCTATCATTTTTATTTCACAGTATATGGGTGATATGACTTCAGTAAGATGTGTCATTTGAGCTTTATATGAAAGAAGATGAGTTATTTAAATTATTCATTCTTTTGCAGAGTCTTTTAACCCATATAAATCTAAGGTATTCGCGTTCTTGTCACTTGGGGTGTTGTTGGCAGCGATCCTATGTAAAGTTAAAAGAAGAGAAAAACAAGACCCATACAAAGATGGGGGGCTGAGCTTTCCTTCTTAAAAAATCAATAATTGGGCCAATAGAGAGGAACAGAAGTGAAAGAAGTCCTCCTAGAATATCAAGCTTATGTTATCTTGACTGTTAATAAAAGATTAGTTAGTTGTCTGCTGGGAGGGTTCCGAATTTACCACTGGGTGGTGTCACTCAGCTACCTGGTTGCTTCACATCCTTTATTGTGGGAGTTTCTGGGGTTTTTTTCCCTCTGGTTTTCAGCACTATTCTATTTTCTATAAAGTTAATATGCTAAATACATGTTTTTCCTCAGTATTAAATAGGCTGGCCTTTGAAACAAGATGTAATTCCATTTAAGAGATTATTTAAATGCTTAAAATTATTACTAGGTGTAGGGTTTGTGTCTAGTTGTCCTCCCAAAGTCTCATGCAGTCATTCTTCCACAGTTTGTGGTGAATTCCTTATCCAATCCATGGATTCTAGGTGTGAGCGCTACACCCACCCTGTGGCAAGTAATCTGCATAAATTATGAGAAAGAGGATTGCTTGCTGCTACAACCACTGCTCCTCCCTTTTGCTTTTTGCTGTTTTCCAGCTCCATGA
>NW_004524598.1:2579807-2585547 GCF_000260255.1 Octodon degus
ATGAGTCTGACCTGCATAGGGAGACCCTGTACCAAATAAATACAAAAATGAATAAATAAATATTAAGAAAAATCAAGGGCTTTCTGGGAGTAGAAGAGGTTGGAAGATGGTTCACCAATGAATAGATATTTCTCAGGACAAACTGGAAGGAAAGTGAGTAAATTTCAAGGCCACACAAAATTTAATTTACTAGGACAAGGTTAGAGTGAGCTCGTTGGGAACGCCTATCTGAGGCAATTTCAAATAAAGTTAATTCTGTATCCCGGACCTCATCAGAGGTACATGGTTGTCCAAGGCACACATTTCAACCACATGAAGAAAGTGCACATGGCTGGGATCAGGTCAGAGGGAAAACAGAAAGTGGGCCAAGCCAAGTCCTATGAGGACCACTACTACAGTGCATGCATTACCATCCCAGGAAGGTAGCAGCAATGATTTTAGGTTCTTTTACAACACAAATTGTTCTACAGTGCTGCATGAAGGCCAGTGTTTTGTGATAACAATGACAATAAGAAAAATAATGCAAACATCAACTACTGTTTCGGTAATTCTAGTAAAATGCGTCCTTTTATTCATCCATGAAAAATGGATATCAGATTTTACAGTTAACATCTAAATTGTATGAGGATAGATGTACGGATGAATATGCATGTGTCTGTATCTATAAATATATGTATACATGTGCATGTGTAAAGAAAGACACAGTCTGGGGCCGGGGAGATGGCTCAGTGGAATAAACACTTCTCTGGCAAGCACGGGGCCTGAGTTCAATCCCTGGTACTGCCAAAAAAAAGGAAAGAATGACAGTCTATATAGTTGTTCTATCTTATGTGAAAAAAGTACTAAATACACAGTGAGTGCTCACTAAATAGTTGTTAAAGTAAATTACTACTAAAAAGAGGACAACATTTCCACATATTATGGAATCCACCAAGCTAGTGGTGGCGCTCACCTAGTCAGTCATTGTAATCTTGAAAAATGAAAGTATTACTAATGGTTCAATTTTTTATATCATTAATAAATACTTCATAAATCATCAAAAGAAATCTGTTAATGACCATGATGTTAAAATAATGTAAAAGATTATTGCAATTCAAAACATATTGGCCATTTTCTATGTCATTTATACTATCATAGGCTATATTTAACTTACATTTTTATCTTTGAATAGAAAAACAACACTTTATGAGAATAAAGAGCAAACTACAAACTTGTTTATATTTATTTGTATTGTGACACTAGAGGTCACATATTGTTGTGAATAAATATATATATGTATATACAACTGAATATAATAAAAATTTTAATATTTAGTTCTATAGTATTCATGTATTGTTTTCATTTTATGTTTTATTTTATTATAATCATTCTATCTAAGTTTAATATTTTTACTAAGTGAAATTGGAAGAAATAATTATAGCAATTAACATTTCAAGTCATACTGAAATAAATTATTTTATTTTTAAAAGCACTTACTTATGGCCCCAGGTAGATAGCTCAGTGGAATAAGCGCTTCTTTTACAAGCTCAAGGGCCTGAGTTCAATCCCCGGTTCAGGAAACAAAAACAAAAACAAAAACAAACAAACAAAAAACATAAAAGCACTTTCTTAAACATCTATAAAATCTGTGCTTCTTTTAAAGCACTGCGTGAAATCTGAGTGGTTCTTTTTTATTTTAGTACAGGGTTTACAGGGTCTCACTATGTAGATCAGATTCATAGTGACTCTCCTGTTTTCAGCCTCCCAAGAACTGGGATTACAGGCTCACCCCACCATACCCAGCCATAATCACTGTCTCAGCGGGTCCTGGGGGCAGGCCGAGAATTGAACCCCAGCTGCTGCATCTGCCTAAGCAGGTGCTTTAATCTGCTGAGAGATTTGGCCGGCCCAGTATATGAAATTTTAGTATTGATCAAAGAAAAAATTCATTTTTGAGAAATTAAGTTAGGTTTAATGAAAACTTCTGCAACCAGATACTCAGGGTAACTTCTGTGGGATTAATTACACAAGCAAAAATCAGACCTAATCAAATCAGATTCAACACATTATGTCAGATAGTTATTTGTGACTATTGATCCTTAAGCAACTGGAAACTGTGATCCCTGAGAAAGGGAAACGCACAAAAAGTGTCACACCACCGTACAGCTCTGTACTCTGGAGTAAGTCTCCAATTTATTTCAGACAGCTTGGAAAAGCGTCAGGATCCTTCTGAGCCCAGGGAAGAGAGTGGAGCTTGTGGCAAGGGAGGCTGCTGAACATTCCATCTGAGATGCCAGAGCACCAGGGAGCGGAAGTCAGGAATGGTCCTGCAAAAAACTTATTTTTGCCTCCTAACTGAAAGATGCTCTGCACACGTCCTGGTAGGAACTCAAATTTGTGGGGTTGAGAAAGGAAGAGAATTAGGGTCTGAACCATGCGGGGAGCTCTGAGACTTCTGGCTCCCTGAGAACAGAAAATTGATGGCTTAATGAAAAGCTACACATTAGGAGGAAGGGCTGCAGTACGGCCCACTCTGGAGAGTCCATAAAATTCAGACAACGAAGCTCAGCTTTAAAAAGTGTTGGTTCCTAGGTTTCACTTTAAAGTTTGATGCTTTCTATACCAGTATTGTGGAATCTGGTTTAAGACTGACAACGTAATAAAACAGATGAAACATTTGTAGCGAGTAGGTGAATAATGAGAATCCATCCCACTCACAACTTTTTTCTTTAAGTGAGATATTGTAAGTGTAGTGCGGAGTAGGATTTTGAAGTTTATGTATTATGTAATGATCTTTGGCTTCTACACAGCAACAGTATATATAGCCTTTAACATTGAGCAATGTTTACCTCATGTGATACCCTGTGTTTATAACATGAGAAGACTTCAATTGTACCATTTTCATTTTGGAAAAAAGCAGTAGAAAAGGTATTTGAATTGTGCATGGCCACCAGCTCGAACTCTGCAACACTGAAATTGATAAATTTTGTGAATACTGTCTAATCTGATAGAGAAAACATATTTTTTCAGTGTTTTTGAAAAAAAAAATGAAGGAGTCTACACATTGCTCTATAGAGTTAAATCCTTAGCAATAATCCAAAATGTACAGTCATTTCAGTCATCTTTCAAACAAAATGAAGATATTTCAAACAAGAAAAGAATTACCTCAAAAAATCAATGCAAAAATATATTTTGATTTTTTAAATTGGAGTTGTATGTTAATGGCAGGCAATTTTCACTGAATGGAAATGACATGAGAGAAATTGTGGAGGCTTACGACATTTTTAAGGCATAAAGACAAAATTCAATTAAAATAATAGTAATAAATCACCAGCAATATGGACCTTGTCATAATGATACCCCAGGTTATATTCCACGTTCTTTGCATCCATCATCTTTCTTACTCATCTGAGTAATAAGTTTGGACCTGGACCACACAGGAGAAAAAATAATATGTATCAGTGCTAAGGAAAGTTTTCACTCCAGAGCTTGAGCTTTTAAATCAGTACTCCATAGGAAGACTCTATATTCCGAATGGAGAAGAAAATGAGACTGGTGAGGGGGCCAGGGAGATAGCTCAGTGGAATAAGTGCATAAGTGCTTGCCTGGCAAGTGCAAGGTCCTGAGTTCGATTGCTGAAACCACCAAGGAAAGAAAGTAAGTAAGAGAGAGAGAGAGAGAGAGAGAGAGAGAGAGAGAGAGAGAGAGAGAGAATGATGATGATGAGATTCTGAGGCCACAGTAAATATTGTCCACATTCCTAAATATTTCAAAATAAATGAGAGAGTGACACTGTGCAACTACTGTGATGATGCATTTGGTAATAATTTATCATTTTTTCTTACACATGAAAGAGCTTTGGTTTATTTCTAAGAACAGTTTCTCTAGGAGAAAAATAAATGGAGATGTGACAGACAGTATAACCCTCATGAAACAGAGAAGAAGGGTGAGTGGCAAAGCCATTAGTGAGCAGAGAACATAACCATGTGTTCCGAGTTTTTAAAGTCTTTATTAAGCCAGGCTTTTATTTGCAACCCTGAAGAGGCTGAGACTCCCCCTGTGTATGTGGGTATTTTTCCATTTCTAGTCCCTTTTTACACTTTCTGAAACATATATTTTCAGTCCTGTCTCTGTCAATTACTTGCTGAAGACCCAAGACATTACTTAATTATAAAGGCCCTGTTTCCTTCTGTATAACTACCTGCATTATTTGTGCCATATAATTATTTTGGTCAGCAGAACACTATGAATAAGTACTTTGAAATTAGTTTTCTTTTGCAAAAACAAAGTTTCCTTATATGACTTTTCAAATTTAAAGACAGGAGGAAGACATTTGTGGAGCTTGTCTTATGGCTGATATTCATATTTTTTCTTTTCGGAATTGAGAGATGAAGACGGGTTGATTAATCAGCTCTAAGTAATATTTATGTAGGAATAAATATCTTGAGTTGCTATTGCACTGTAGTGTAAATATAGAGAATAATAATGGATTGTACATTTCAAAAAGCTAGAAGTAACTTTAAAAGTTTTCACCCTAAAGAAATTAGATAGGCACAAGTAAGCTGATTAAAATTATAAAATATGTGTATATATGTACATACGTCAAATATCGCATGGTATCCTAGTGATATTTGCAACTTTTATGATTTTGATATAGCACTAAAATAGAAATTAAATTAGATTCTAATGTATTCATTCAATTAGAAGTTCTAAAGGCATAGAATGAAGATTTTAGTCAAGTGTATTTTGGAGAGAAAAGAGGTGTTCATGTTGCTGGGGAACATCCTATGACAAAGAAATAAGCACTATCATTTTCAAAAATTTTATTGAATTTTCAAAAAGTCTTTCAAAGTGATGACTCATTAAAGTTAATTTCCAATTGAGGAGAAATTTCCATTTTATAAAGAATACTTATGAGTTATAACATTGGTTTCCTTTTAGTTAGAATTTATATTTATCTGTCTATTTTACTTTTATGCTTCATGACATGGTGTCTCAGTTAAAAAATATCCAACACTCAAAATTAAGCAAGGAAAGGTTTATTCAGCTCACATTTAGCAGAGGTTTCAGTCCATATGCAGCTGGCTCCAAGGC
This sequence comes from Octodon degus, assembly GCF_000260255.1. Lineage (NCBI taxonomy): Eukaryota > Metazoa > Chordata > Mammalia > Rodentia > Octodontidae > Octodon > Octodon degus. Next base: position 2,584,881 of record NW_004524598.1, read on the forward strand.
AGATGGCACATGGTGGAGGGCAGTAGTTCATAGCAGGAGAACACAGCAAAACAGCAAGAGCTGGTGGGAAAAGTAGTGTCAACAATGGCAATAGAGATCAAGTCAGTCTTCCTTTTGGTGTATTCAGGCTATGTATCCTTGACTGAGTGTAGCACTTGCACTCTTATTCCAGCACTAGATCATGAATTAATTGCAAACTCTAGAAGCCAGCCTATGAGGCTTTTGGAGGACAACTAGACACCAACCACAGCATATGGCACCCACATTTCATAGCATGTATCTCTTAAGCCATGTTTCAACTATTTGTAAAGGACTTATGATGAACAATGCTAAAATATGGGAAAATTATATGTAGGAATGATATGAATTATAAATCATTCCCATATTTTCAATGAGCAATCAAAGTATTTCTCCAGTTTTGGTAACACTCTGTATCTACTATTTGATTACTTTGTTCATAATTATTTTAATGCTGTGTAGATTATACCTATAACTTGTTTACTTCACTTACCATTTAATGGGCTGCATTGAAATGTGATGAGATTTCTCCAAATGATTACTGCTGTCTTATTTTTCACATAATTGTCTGATTTTAATTTTAGAAACTACTTCTAATTTAGCATGGTATTAAAAATTTTATAATATAAAGTTTTAGCAACATACGCAT
>NW_004524598.1:2585897-2586792 GCF_000260255.1 Octodon degus
GGGGTCGAAGCAGGAAGATTGCTGCAAGTTTGAGAGCAGCCTGGACTACATAGTGAGTTCAAAGCTAGTCTGAACAACATAGCCTCAAAGCAAAACAAACAAAATTTCACATTAAGTAGTATTTGGAAAAATTTGTAACTTTTGGGACCAATAAATCCTTTCTGGAAAGGAATTTATAGACTTGCCGTTACTATGTCTGTGAGCTGTACTGTAAAATTATTGTAACATTTAACACAACTATCATCACCGGCTGTGCATGTGCTCAGGAACCCTAAATAATCTGTGATCACAAAAGCTGAACGTGCCTAACACACTATTCTGATTCGACACAGGCAGAAAGCTTTCCAGGTGATGGAAAGAAAATCACTGTAACGAGTGAAGCCAACACTTGGTTCTGCCTGAGGGTGGAACCAAAACATTCCTGTGGAGTCATCAAGAGTCACATATGGATACTTGTTTCTCTGTTTTCTTTTTTAAAACTAAAGACAAGTTTTGATGGAAGTGACTGATTATATTGGACTGCCTCTAATGAATGTGGAATAACTACAATTTAGGGTGACTATTTCAGAAAAATGTTAATTAAACTATAATTTTTGTTTGCTTGCTCTCTTATTTATCATAATAGATAGGTATAGACCTCTATTGTTCCATGTTTGATAGTAACTCTCTTTAATTATATGCTGTTCTGTTGGTATTTGATGCTTTTTCTGAGTGACACAGACTTCTTAAAATTAGAAGTCAACGGTCCAGCCAGATAGCTCAGTGGATTGAAACACCTGGTTGGGCAGATGCAGGGGCTGGGGGTTCATCCCTGGTGTGATGTGACAGCCCTGCCTCCAGGACTTGCTGAGACAGTGAATGAGACTGGGCCTGATGGTGCAGGCCTGTAATCCCA
>NW_004524598.1:2587057-2589759 GCF_000260255.1 Octodon degus
TTAATGTAGAATTTCCTTTCAAAGGAACTAGTTAAACCCTTAATTCTAGATAGGATGTTTGATAGGAGGAAGCACAAAAATAATGTAAGAAATATCTGAAAGCTATATGAATTTGGGGAAAGTCTTCCAGATTCATCCAGATTAAAGTGGGAAGACTCCATGTCATATAGCAGTCACTCATTAAATATTTAATGAATGGAAATATTATCTTTCAGTAACATAGCAGTAAATATATAATCTGAAATCACTTTATAAAAACCATTTTTATAAAATGATCATGGAGAAGTTATTTGCATTAAGTGTTAAATAAGCTTCTCAATTCTAGAATTTGCACAGATTTAGGGAATAGCACTGAGGAAGGGAATTATTTAAAGCAGTAAGGTAAAAGAGTTAGGCACGTTTTAAGCAGAACATTTTTTCTGTACTTTTTTTTTTTAAGGAAGGGTCTACAGGGTGTTCATGGCCTCACTGCTAGATCAGACTTGTAGTAATCCACCTGTTTAGAGCCTCCCAAGAGCAGGGATTATAGGCATGCACCACCAAGCCCAGTCTTTATTGCCATTTCAGCTCACACCAAGGGTGGGGTCAACATGGCATAGGCCCTGGGATTGAACCCCCAGCCCCTCTGCCTGCTTGCAGGTGCTTTAATCCACTGAGCTATTTGACGGGCCCTAATTAGAACATTTACATAATTCAAAGACTGGATTTGGCATGAGCTCAGATAGATTGTAAAAGGATTATAATCTGTGAATGAGTCTGGGGCAAGAAAACACTTTGTGTGATACGGCAAATGTAGGTGCAACATGGGGTCTGGATTTGTAGTGCTGGAAGAAAGAGCACAGAAAGGAATATGAATTTTGGTCACCATGAGCATGCCTCCACCAAGCAAGAAGACACAAGGTGATTACACCATAGTCTCCGTATTGCAGGTGCGAGTCAGGACACTTGGCCTCGGTTGTTCCTTGGCTTCAGCCCTCCATAGAAACCACCAACAAGTGAGGTTTGGTGTGTGAGTTGAAACCATTAAGCCATCTCTATCTACCTATTTTATGACAGGAAGTGGCTTGAAATTAGGTCTTGAACTTGTGTGGTAAATCTTACTCATGTGAGGGGTGTGTGTGTGTGTGTGTGTGTGTGTGTGTGTGTATGTGTCTGTCTGTCTGTCTGTCTGTCTGTCTGTCTGTCTGCCTGCCTGTCTGTCTGTGTGTTTCATGTAGAGATTTCGGTGTCCACAAGATAACTCAGGTTCTGTCCTTTTAACTGCAGATTTTCTTTGATTTGTCAAACATATTTCAAGGAGTAATACTAGAGTGACCTTGATCAATAAAGTTTTACTTTTTCATGCAGATTTTGTTGAGGAAAACAAAGATAATTTTTGAAATATTGGAGTCTGCTGCTTTTATTTCCTCTCAGTATACTTTATTTCTGACTACAACCTGCTTATTAGAGAAGGACATTCTGCGCCCCCATAGCTACAGAGGTCAGGCTTATGAACTCAGATTAAGGCATTAGCTTAAAAACTAATTTTAAAAAATATACTGCCAGTAGAACCTAACTTAATTTAATAAAATATGTTAATTATAAGCAATTGTGATTATTATCAATCAAGATACAGATGACAGACTTTTTTCCTCCCTGGTAAAGATTTATGTATTTGGAGAAAATTGTACTTTTTTCTTAGATTTTTGATATTTTATATTAAATGATAAATAATATAAATTTCGAGTTTGCTAATGATATACTTGGCATGTCTTGATACATATGTACATTATAAAATGTGCAAACCAGGTTAGACATATTATTTGTTCAAATAATAACCTTTCCTTTATAATGAATTTTTGTATAATTACTTCTTTTTGAAATATCTGGCACATTAATGTGTCCTATAATCACCCTATAGTGCAATAATATGCCAGAGTTTTCATATAATTATAATTTTATCCACTGATTAAACTTTTACCCTTTGGTTGCAAATGTCTTTCCTTAAGGACTTTATAAATAAGAATGGATTTGGTGAGATTTTAAGAAAGAAGTATGTATGCAAATGAATCATTTTAAAATCAGATGTAGGAGACCATTTTGCCTTCCAGATGTCAGAATTTCTTTAGCTCTAGACTATAGGGTAGAGCTCATCAACATTATGAATTGATGAAACACAAGGAAATTGATTATAAAACTTAAAAATTGTTTACTAAATAAGAATCTAGTAAACTGGCTATTAAATCCCAAAATCCAGACATGGCAATGTTTTCTAAGTATGATTTAATCTTTATGTTTAAGTAAAGGCATGAAAAATTCAAGATCTTCAAAAGAAGGATATTTCTAGATTTTTATTCTAAAATATTTACTTATCAATATTTACTGGAGTAGGGATGGAAGTTCTAAAGGTAAATTTTTGAGGAATCTCCACACTGATTTCCACAATGTTTGTACCAGTCTCCTGCTAACAGTGGAGAAAGCTATTTCCTTTCTGGATATTTTTCCAGAAGAATTGAAAATAACATACCACAGTGATGTATATGAACCTATGTTTACCGAAGCAAAATTTGTCATAGCTAAATCTTGGAAACAACCCAAATTACCATCAACTGATGAATGAATAAAAGTGTGGTATTTTTATACAATAAAGTATTACTCAGCTAGAAAGAAAGACAAACTCGAGTATTTTATGGCTAAACTGATCCAACTGGAGACCATACTCA
>NW_004524598.1:2590254-2593146 GCF_000260255.1 Octodon degus
GTAAATTTTAAACAATTAACATTGCACATTAGCTGAAAAATACATCTTCCACTGCTTTTATTTATATACCTTTAAAATCCAGAACCAAAAAGACATAGTCTTTTGTGAGTGTCCCAACTTTTAAAAATTTCAAACAATGTAACTCTGTGAAATAAGGTTTGTAAGTTAGACTTTCTTTTATAAAGGGTTAAAATATGGTATAGGAAGGTTGTATAATTAAATCATCCCTGGCATCTATGTATTGTTAGAGTTAAAACATCAGATTAGAAGCTTCTATAAGAATAAAACTTTTCTTTTGCAAGAAGCAAACTCAGTGTAGGATAAATCAGAGCAACAGGCTCTATCTGCAATGTGCGCGTTCATATATAATATGTGCTACACTAAAACATAATTAAGTTTTCCACTTTTTGATGCAGTTCAGCTTCAAAATTTTAGACAAACTTTTTTCAACTCTGGAGTTGAAAAATATGTATCTGGTTTCAGTTCATTATCATTTGGATGTAGAAAAAATTATGGAGAATAAGTCTCTTCCCAGAAGATTTCAAGACTACCCCTTTTGAAAAAATAATTCTCACTCCTACTCTTATTGGAAGGGAGGATGTCCTGACATTCTGAATGGGCAGAGTGGGGAAAATAATGCTTCCTGTAATCATGTAAACCTTCAGCAATAAGATAGAATTTAAGAAAATATCCTTTTCAAAGACAAGTGCATACGCACAAAAGAACTGTCAACTTTCAAATATTCTGCTTTGCTAATCACCTTTATCTGCCCCTTTTTCATGAAGTAGAACCTGTGCTTTTCTTTGCCAGAGATGAAACTAAGATAAGAGAACAGAAAGAAAGCCATCAGCTTCTTTGGAGGTTTGAACTTATGCCAGATCATCTGCGTGACTGTTCTGAGAGAGAGCAGGAGCTGGAGCTGTAAGGGAGGATGATGTTTGATGTCATGATATCAGCTTTATTCTGCTCCTCTTCTTCTACTGTGAGTTAGGATAACCAAAATTGATGACAGGTAAACAGGAATAAACTTTGCAACACACACACACACACACACACACACACACACACACCAACTTTAAGAAATTGTGATTAGCTTATTTCCTGTAGAAACAGTAATCTGAGTTAAGTCATAAGAAATCTGGAGACACTTGGAATACTGTGTCAGTAATAGATGAAAGAAAAAAACCTTAAATACATAAAATTTACATTTATAAGTTTGTTTCTTTATGAAAAATGATTTTTAAGGTGATAATTTGTTTTTCTAGTTTTTTCTTCTTGTTGATCTGCCTGCCACATTTTCCTTAATAAAATAGCTAATGAAACTAACACATTTATTTTCATAAAAATCATATTTCTAGTCCCTATTTTATAAATGAGGAAGTCACATGTCAGGGCAGCTAAGTGTCTTCCAGGGGTCACACTGTTAATAGTCGTTACTATTAACCGTGGTTTTGCTCCAGGGTCTGTATGATAAACTTCTTCCTTCTAGAGGTTAAATAAGTAAGAAGTCTGGGAAGGAAAAGAAGCCAAAAACAACAAACAAACAACAACAAACCAGCTGTGTTACAGAGACTAATAAAGGCGTTAAGTAATAAAAGTTTGTGGATTTAAGAAAGGAAAAGTAAATTTGAAAATTCTTGGTAAAAAATGGCTTTTACAGTTGTCATTTTTAACCTTGCACCAGGTAGGGGCAAAGCCCAAGCTGGGTGCAAGGACTGGGCTGCTGTGGAAGGAGATGCTGATCCTTACATCTGTTGTTTTCCCCATGCATCTCTTGCATGGAACAGATACTGAATAAAAGCAGCCACAAAGAAGAAGCATTGGAAAGAGTAAGTTATGTTTTACAGCCCCATAAGGAGCTCATACATTTGCCAGGGAAATGAGAACTCATATATTTGCCAGGGACTAAAAAGAATTTAAATTTCCTCATAGAAAGCAGTTATTCCATTAGAAATGCATATGTGACTTAAGATTCTGAATAAACCAAAACAGAACTTCCGCTGGGGAGAAAAATTCATGAAAATCAATACCCAATTGAAAAACAAAAAACAAAAGACAAAGATCGTTCTCCTTTTCTTTAGCCTCACCCCTAACATGTCCTTAGCAGTACAGCACGAAAGAGATAATGAAACCATGTTAGCTATACTAACCACGAGCACATAGGTCTGTCTTTAAATTAATGATGTTTTTTACAGTTCCTCACCTCTGTAATCAAGATGCCCTTTGGAATTGATTGAAATAAACAGTCAAGCTTGGAAATGTGTCCCCAAATTATTGTAATGTTAAAGTGAACAACAAAGCAGGAAGGAAATTGCCTTGTTTGAGAACTATATGATGTCCTCAGATCAAGATCTGATATATAAAAGATATTGTGAGTTCCAAGGGCTTCTCTCCTTTTCAATATTGTGTTCTTAAAAGGAGAAAATGTACGTGTATTTTTTTTTATCGGCTTCAGGGAACTCTCATAGTTTTTATTATATTCTTAGCTGTGCTCCCTGACTGCTCGCGCTGCTGGAGTGCCTGGCATTGGGGACAAAAAAGCAATGTACCGTGGTCAATAGTAACTATTATAGCAGTTTCACTTTGCCCAGGCTCTTTGCCCAAAGTCCTAATTCAAGTGATACAGAAGAGCTCTCTAGAGATTGCAATGGCAGGCAATTGCAAATGTGTAGCCCACAAAATCACTTTTGCTTGGTGTGAAGGATACTTACTGAGTGCTTTTTATTCCAGTGTTCTTTTTGAACATCATGACCAAGTGATGCAAAGCAGGAAGGCAACATGCTGCAGCGTTGGGGCCAAGAGAGTAAGTGTAACAATGAAGAATGATAAATAATATGATACTTTTACACACACACACACACACACACACACACACACACATATATATATATA
>NW_004524598.1:2593666-2608230 GCF_000260255.1 Octodon degus
AAAGCAAAGTGTTCAAATGGAATTTTTTAATATTTCCCATGTAATTTACAATTACACATTGTAGTGCTTTGTGAATATAATTATGCTTTTCACATATGTGTATTGATATGAGAGACAGATTTCTGCATTTTGCCAAGTTCTTTTCCCATCCTCCTAATACTCTAGATTATGAATATCCAGTTATGCCAACATCTTTGATCAAGCATTAATTATTATCCTAATTCCATTGTCTTCAGATGTTATGTCATTGCATACTGAGTTGCTATGTATATCTATTTATAAACATGAAATTTGTTTTATTTGGAAATTTAAATTTTTATTTTTAAAATACAATTTCATAATAAGATCAGAGACTCAATAGTTTATTTAAGTTAGTAACTTAAGACTTCTTTAAGATTAGTAATTATTTTCTTTTTTTTTAGGAAGTGGGGCTTGAACTCAGGCTCTTGTACTTGCCAGGGAAGCACTTATTCTACTGAGCCATCTCCCTGGCCCCTAGGATTAGTAATTCTTAACATTATCTTTATGTTCTTTATGTTTTCTAAGAAATATCTTTCATCGGCAGAAAATAGTAAAACAATCACCATGTATATGTAATCTATGTATGTACTGCTGAACCTTAAGACTCCATAGATACTTTTTGAAGATTTTTCTCTTATCTGTTTATCTAGTGATTAATCATACTATCTCTATTATATTTTTCACTTCATTTGCATGGTGGTAATTGTATTTATATTTCTATGCTGAGAATCTTTAAAATTTAAATTTATATACAAGTTTATTAAACTCACCATACATTTTGAATGATTCAAGAATATTAGAACCCTTAAATTAGATCATTCTTTCCTAATTTTCATTTATTTATTTATTTATTTATTTATTTATTTATTTATTTATTTCTGTGGCAGGCTCAGCCCACCCTGTGGGCAGGGCTGGGACAGCATGTGGTGCCAGGGATCCAACTGCGGTCTCTGTGCTTTTGCCTAAGCTTGCTTAAACAGGTGCTTTAGACTACTGAGCTATCAAGCCAGCACATATTTTCCTATTTTCTATGTAATTTTGTTATAGCACTGTTGTCCTACCTTTTTCATAGGATAACATAAATTAAAATTTTATCAATATTGTTTTAAACTAAAATGCTTATTTAGAATTTTCTTGGTATATTTCCCTACCTTTTGTGCTTTGCTTCTCTCTTACTGAAGTAATACTTTTCAACTGCTAGCAGTGAGTGCCTAGAAATAGTAAAATTTGTTTTTCTCTAAGAACATATTTGTTTTTCATTACTTTTTAATGATGGTATGAATAGAAATAGAGTTTTCTATCCACAGTTACATTCCCTCAGGGCCATGTGGACACACGCCTAACACAGTGGGATACTACTCCACCAGAGGAAGGTAAACTTAAGTGATTTGTAGGAAATTGCATGTATCTTGAGAACATAATGTTAGGGGAAGTAACTCAGACATACAAGCATAAATATGACATGGTTTCTCATAAACAAAAAATCAATATATGAGACAGTATGAAATAAAAGTCAGATAATAGGAAAATAGTAAAAGAAAAAAAGTAACAGCACTATAATTGAATGTGGACAATATATCTAAAGTGAACCTTGACCTAGTACATTTGTCTTATATGTCTAATGTGTTCTTTGTCTTATTAGTTTGTTTTTCAATCTTTATATTTGATGACAAATTATATAATATAAAGCCTTGGAAGACAAACAAATGAATCTGATACTGGAAAAATAAAATGGGGCTTGAGGAAGGAGGGAAGGAGATTGGAACTGGAATGTGTTGTGTACATGGACAATGACCATACGGTGAGTTTAAACTTTGTGTACTGCAAACATGTACTAATACAAGTTGAGAGAGAGAGAGAGAGAGAGAGAGAGAGAGAGAGAGAGAGAGAAACAGAGAGAGACAGAAAGAGACAGAGACAGAGACTGAAAGAGACAGAGACAGAGACAGAAGAAGAGAGACAGAGACAAAGACACAGAGACCGAGAAAGACTGAGACACAGACACAGAGAGATAGCAAAAGGGACAAAGTCAGAGAGACAGAAAAAGAGAAAAAGGATAAAGAGAAAGAGAAAGAGGAGAAGGAGGGGAGGGGAAGAAGTTGAGAAAGAGTGAGGCCTTGTTCTTTTCTCCTCTACCTTCTGCCCTTCTTCTTCAGGTGTACCCATGATTTTCTCTCTGAATTCATTCCTTATTTTGCCTGTTCTAGCATCTTTTCAGAAGAGACGCTCCTCTGGATGCACTTGATTTCTTCAGGGTAAGTTACTGCTTATAGTTATGTGGCCCTACAGGCAAGTTCCCTACCTTTCCCATTTATGGGCCTAATTCTGGAAACAGGCATTATTTTAATGTTATATCACTGTGGAATAAAACAATATCTAGAATGTGGTATGTCCTAAAAATATGATTATTGAAAAAATGTATAAACTATGTGGGTTTTTCTAGTAGAACCTCCAACTTGCAGCAATTCTCCTGCCCCAGTGTCGCTCCTTCACCCAGAAGAACCCTGTGTCTTCTATAATGCTATCACAGTTTTGTTTCCTAACTCTACATCATTTCCAATTATCTTCATCTTTTTATACTACTTTTAAAAGTTTGATTCTATATCATGTGACACTGTATATGGTCCATGGCCAACGCTTTGGTGGTTACTAAACAACTGCTGGACAACTTTTACAATTTACAAGGTTTTACAATATTTTGAAAGGCCAAGTGATGCCTGGTTCTTCGAGCACCTATTTTGTGACTGGGAGGTCGTAACAGACTTAAAATGACAAGCCAGAAAGAGTAGAAAGACCATCAAAGCTGAAAACAGCAGACCAACAGGACCAACCTCCACAGTAAGAAAGAAGACAAAACAAAACATGGGATTTTTAATTTTTGGAGTCCTTGTAGAGCAAACAAAAATGTCACTACTATTTGTATCTGTAATTAATATTGCTTGAAGTGTAATGAAACCCAACTGAACCTCAATTTCACTTGTTTTAAATTCTCTTGGAATTTTTCCCTGCAAAACTATCAGTTGCACTATAATTTTCAATTAGATTTAATTGTTCCTTTTTCTTCTAGATTCATAAATGTTTAATATCAGAACCTCTCATTCTACCTCCCAAGACTCTCACCACCTCTTTTTGGAGTTTTTGCTCCATGTCCTGAGTTACATTTCTGACTTTTCAGGCCACCCTTTCAGTTATCCGTGGTGATCATGCTCTCATAAAAGTATTTAATGAAATATTCTAAAAGCAATTGTAAAGTTTAATATGTCAATAATCTACTTCAAGACTTTGCATTACTATTTTTGGTGAAGGTTTTAACCTGGTTCATTAAACATTGATGTTTCAATGATGTAACATTCTGGGCAAAGCTTGGCCTTCTGTTTCCTAACCATTGACTCTTTTGAATATAATTGTTAAAAAATAAAAGACTTGACTTCCAATGAGCCAATGGTATGAAATTAAACAAATCATTCATTCCCTGCCTGAAAAATTAAAAACATCAAAACAAAATAACAACAAAAAACCCCAACAAGTGTCTGTCTCTAGATCCCAGTGGGTGCAAACTGCAGCTCTGCTCAGCCTGTGGCACAGAAAGGACAATTATAGTTAAACCAGACTTAGCATGTTAAGGTTTAATGTTTGCAAAGAGAAATTGTAACTCTCTAGAGGCTAGGTAAGCTTCACAGCGCCTTTAATTCATTAGCCTGTGACTTGTCCGTTTTATTTATGGGAGACCATCTATTCCAAAGAAACATTTGTTTCCTCCTCCATTATTCCCTTAGCAAAGGCCTAAAAGGAGCTTTTCAGGGTGAAAGCCTCTTTCATTCCAAATAGGTTCTCAGTTTTTAGCAAGATGCAGTTAGGAATAGTTTTCCAGAATATCTAGCATTAATATTTTTAAAAAACACATTTTAAAGTATTTAAAAATCTCACTTACACAGATGACATGCATTGTACCTTATAACTGAGCTGGATAGGGGAAATAGGAACAAGTTTCAAATGCAAAGCTCGCAGTGTAGAAATCAAAATTTAGCACTCGAAGCCTTGTGGATGTCACTTATGCCTTTGTTTTCAAAGTGAATTATACTTTGTGATGCTCGATTGCACTGAGGGAGTAAGACAGTGTCACCCCTCCCAAATTTTGCTTAGTGTACATCAAGCAAAATTGCTCACTTATAAAGTATATAAAAGATAAACGTTTTTTGTTTTATTCAGGACAGGATCTACTGGGTCTCACTGTGTAGGTTGGATGCCTAGTGATCCTCCTGTTCACCACCTCCCACGTGCTGGGATTACAGGTGCGCACCACCACACCCACTATCAATAGCCATTTCAGTGCACCCCGGGGGCGGGAGAGACCTGGGGATCGAACTCCTGGCCCCTGCATCTGCCTAAGCAGGCGCTCTAATCCGTTGCACTATTTGGTCAGCCCTAAAAGATAAACTTTTTTTGAGTCTACTCTTGAAATTTCATAAAAGGTAAATATTTAAATGTTGAAATTTCTTTGCCGATCTAAATAAACCAAAAATTTCTATACCTATAAAATCTGTCATTTTAAAACAAAGTCACGAGTTAAACTGGGTAAATTCACATGCAATATCAGTCATACTGAATTTCCCTAAACCGCTTACTCTCAAGCATTAAAAATTTTCATTGCAATCATCTGGGAGCCTTGAAATAGATTGCTTGGCATCACCAACACTTTCTGACTCAGTTGTGACATAGGCCCTGAGAGTTTACACTACTCCTACTTTCCAAAGTTATGCTGACTCCTCCAGAAGGATGTCACTTTAGTAAACACAGTCTTGATAAAATACTCCATAGGCAATGAGAATCTAGATAAAATTATCCTTGGTCCACTTTGGAAGTGCATTCAGACTACTGAGAAGGCAGCAACAAAGTCAGGGGCTCACAGTTTATTTGCATCTCTTTTGTCTTAGCGTTTGGTTTTAACTTTTTATGGGAAAAGAAGCAGTGAGGCTCCTGTACTCTGTACCTTCTCCAGGTTTCCAGGAGTGGACCTCTTTATTCATCTTAGGGTAACCAGAAACTTGAAGGGTGAAGTTGAGTGCTTCGCTGACAAAGATGCACCATAAAGCAGCATTGCCGTTGCTATGTGATGGGCTGTGATGACTGAGCTGTGGCATGGATGGAAGCGAAGAAGCTGCTGTGTGGTGCTGGCTTTTATTACTGTAAATGATCTCATATGCTTACCGTTTACTTTAAAGTTGGTCAAATGTAACAGGAGACAGTGTTGACAGATGCTGAAAACCTGTTAACCTCTCCTTTTATCTTTCCTGCTTATGTTTATCTTGTACCATAAGACTTCTTAGATAGTTTTATTAGCTGATAGTTGAAATGTTGTACAAATATCCCCACAAAGAATGGTGTTGTGAGAAATAATTGTCTGTAACTCTGTAACTGATAGAGCCTAACCGCTGGGTTCATGCACAGTAACACCAGACACATTAACACTCAATATGGTTGGTAGGGAAGTGAATTTTTAAAATAAAATTAATACTTTGAATGTATAAGGAATTTATATTAACTAACTGATTTCATGCATAGAGTTAATTGGTTTATACTACATGAGAAATTATTTTAAAGAAGTCTAACTCAGCTGGTTTGTGTGAATTGAAATTTTAGGATTTTTTTCTTGCAATAAAACTGTATGCAAAAATTATATAATTATTTTGATTTCTATATGTTTATTAAATAAAATGGGCTTCATATGGATCTAGTGTCCCTAGGCCTTGCTTCAAAGAAATGAAATAAATCTATACTATTTAATCTACCGATAGTTAGTGATTGTATTGTTTGATTAATTTTTCATGACTATATTTTGAATTCTGAGCAACTACTTTGAAGATTAAAAACATGAAATATAATAACCACTCTTAATTTCTGATCATCTTGTTTTGAAATTCTGTATCATTTTGTTTTCATGTCTCTTTAAAATGAAAAACAAATAAAAGCATGGCAGATATTTTTAATATAAAAGCACATCTATATCAATGTATAATTTTTTGCAGAATGTAACTATTTTTTTGTGACTGTGTAACTGATGCTTATTAACTTTTGTTATATCATTCTTGCCTTGTAATTCCAATTCTGAACTCACACAGATCTAAGACAGGATGTAATTATTTGCTCACTATAGCAAGACCAACAAGAAAGAAACTCATAAATGGCTTGAATTTTTTTTCTCTCTTCCTCTTCACAACAAGTAATGTTCTGCATTGGGATTCAAAACTGAAGAAGAGGGCTGGGGAAATAGTCATCTAAGTGCCTTCCTGAAAAGAGCAAGGACCTGGGTTCATCACCAATACTGCATTCCGTGTTGGCCCCTTGACAAACAGGACATCAAAACCAGACATGGTAGTGCATGCCTGTAATCCCAGCTCCGGGGAGGCTGAGACAGGAGGATCACTATGAGTCTGAGCTGTGTAGCGAGACCCTGTACAAAACAAATGATTAAATAAAAAAATTTAAAAATTAAAAAACTGAAGAAAAGAAACTACCTGTAACAGATACTAAAAGAGTGGGATTGGCTCAAAAAGGGTGTGAGAAACATCAAGGACCGAGAGAGGTCAGATCAGTCAGAAAATTGGCTGGAGCCCAGTAAAAAGCTACAGCTCTGCATTGAGGGAGATGCAATGTGCGCGAGGATTCTGCAATCTCCAGTGCATGTGAGAATCTCTAGTTTCCATGACTTCATTTTTAAGAGAGGAGGCAAAGCCAGCATTCCAAAGTATTGATCGATTATATGGAAAGATTATATGAATTATCCAACTGAACTAAGGTTTAAGCTAGATTTGTGTTAGCTTACAAACTTGTTTGGAAAGAGGCTTTATTAGTTAACACAGGATGATCATAAGCCCTTGTGTAGTCTATTTGATGAGGAAGCCAAATTTATGCTTATTGTTTGAACATCAAGCATGACTTGTAGATAACTGTTTCATTTGCTAAATACTGTCACTCATAATTAATCAAAATAACCTGAGATGTATATCTAGTCCAGCATTTTTATGTCATAAGACATATGTTTGTCTATCTATCTATCTATCTATCTATCTATCTATCTATCTATCTATCTATCATCTATCTATCTATCTTCTATCTATATCTATCTTCTGTCTAGCTGTCTTCTATCTATATCTGACTTGAATATATAGTAAAATATTAATAATCCAATTTATTTCTCAGAAACATTCCAAGAACTGTGTAAATAAAATTTATATTTGAAAGACATAATTCTCAGACTTTACTGATAATATAGTGCTCCATGACACCTCATTCTTCTAGTACTAAGTGAAAATGGAAGCAATATTCAGTGCTGCATTCCTGAGGAATACTTAACATCAGTGTGTTGTGCCTTGGCTTATTTGACAAACTGAGTGATTTACAAACCTTCACCTCTACTAGTCGTAAGTTCAGTGGGAAATGTGGGCTAAAATAACTCAAATATATACACAATATGTTCATGTGATTCAGTCTGACTTATGACAATAGAAAAGGTAATTTGTCATTTATCATGTGGTGTGTAGTAATAATTATTTATCTTACAATTTGGCAATTTTTTAAACATGTAGTAACCAGCTTGAAGCAACATTGCTCACAAAAGTGCATGCTTAACTATAATTAAGTAAGGAATTTCTGTGTCTGAAAAGATTGAAGATGAACAAAATTGTTTAGCCTATTTGCCCACATTTTCTACTTACCATGTAGACCTTACAGACATAAATAACTGAATAAGTTTCCATTATCAATTTAACAGTAGTCAGCATGATAGGAAGACTTTAAATTTTATTGATTGGTTGATTGCAAACACGGCCTTCCACATACTAGAGAAGTGTTCTACTGAGAAGCACAACCAGTTTTCTGAGTTTCATTTAAATGTAACTCTATAACTAGCATTTTCCACTTGGATCAAATAACCATTTTAATCTAAAATACAGTTTTTTTTTCAAGTTTACCTGTGAATGTAAAAATAAAGAAGCAATCATGGTTACTTTTGGTTCTATAATCTGATGAAAACTCTCATCTACTTTATACGAGTTTATATGAAAATAGAGCTGAAACTTTTGTTTATTTTTCCACCCATTTCATGGGATGAAAGTAAACTATGTTGGAAGTTAATTTTCCATAGTGGTAGCAGCTGCACCGTGATCCATAATGGTGGCAGCATAGAGAATACGTTCCTCAGAATTGGAATCACATACGTATATACACAGGATAGCTAAGATAATCATCTATTACTAATTTCTACTGGTTTTTTGAAGGTATTAGTTAATGCTTAAACCTTTTATTTTGACCAATTTTACATGCTTCTATCTGGTAATCTGAGCAAATGCACTGAAGAAAATGTGCAATACAAGAGCCACTATCAAATACATAACATCTTGCTTTTCTTTTTCTTCCTGTATTTTAGGGGAGGGTTTACAGGGTGTTCAGGGTCTCACTATTAGGTCAGACTCATAGTGATTCTCCTGTTTACAGCCTCTTAAGTGCTGGGATTACAGGTGTGTGCCACCATGCCCAGTCTTAATTGCTATCTCAGCATGCCCTTTGGGTGGGGCTGTCACGGCAAGCTGGAGGGATCGAACCCCCAGCCCCTGTGAGTGCTTCCACGTGCTTTAATCCACTGATCTATTTGGCCAGCCCTCATCTTGCTTTTTTAATAAAAATTAAAATTAAACAATTGGATTCAAAACTCTGTGATCCAGATACTTGACCTTTACATCTAAGAAAGAGTACAGATCTGCTACTGTTTATTCTGGTAGCAGACCTTGGAAACATCCACATGGTACTCATTTTAGGTGCATGCAAAATGAAAGAGTTGCGGGTGATGAAGGCTTCCACCCAAATTTCAAAAGGCCTGAGGTACTATGCAGTTGGCCCTGAGAAATCAGTGTGTGAAGCTGTGAGTGTAAAGCCAAAGGGACAGTGGAGACTACAGAAATTTGGAGAAGTCAAAAATATGGATCATCTGAATAAATCTATAAAGAGCTCAGAAAGTGGGCCTAAGAGAGAAGCCATGAAGGTATAACTATGAAAGTGCCATAGAGGCTCATGCATACCCTTTGGAGCTCAGTTTACCACAGATTATTTCAGATGTTCTACATGAAACTTCAGGGCTTTATGTTTTCCCTGCTGGACTTTGGTCTTGCTTTGTCCCCATAGTTATATATCCTCATTTATAGCTTTTGAAAGAGAAATCTCTATCATGTGCCATTGAAAGACACTTTTATTTCAAGTTTACCTGTGAAAGTAAAAATAAAGAAGCAATCATGGTTACTTTTGGTCCTATAATCTGATGAAAACTCTCATCTACTTTAGTAGTGTCTTTCTTTTCATTTGTACAATGGTTCAGAGCTAAGAGCTTACTTTGAATCTCAGAAGACTTTTTATTTGTGTGTCTGTGGTATGGCGGATTGAAGTCAGGACCTTGTGCTTGCCAGCAGGCACTTATGCCGCTGAGCTATATCCCCAGCTCCCAAATCTCAGAAGACTTTGGACTTGAACATTTCACCAATGCTGAAACTGTTATGTTGGAAATTCTTGGAGATGGACTAAATGTCTTTTTCATAAAGGTATGTGCATGAGTCTTGCAGGACTTAGGGATGGAAGGTTATAGTTTGTGTCTAGATGGTTCCCCAGAGCCTCATTCAGTAACTGTAGGCAGGCTTTTTTGAGGTAGCTGAACTTGGTTTGGGATTGATGTACAGTCCCACACTAGGATTAAGGGCATGAGTGCTGCACTTGCCCTAGGGTGGGTACTCTGAATGCAAGACAAGTGACTGAAAGAGGTTTATCCTTTCTCTCCTTGCTTGTTGTTCTTACTGTTTTCCACTACCATGAATTGTTGCTCCTCTCTCATTTGCCCCTCTGCCTCAAACCCAGCTGATTATGGGCTGAAACCACTAGAGAACAAGCCTTTCCTCTCTTCAACTTTGGACTTTGTGTATTCTGTTTTATCAATGGAAGAAGAGTAAGTAAGACACAAAATAATAACAATAAGAAAATATAGACTCAGCATACAGAAGAAAGTCTTGAAGAAAAGATCATATAAAGGCTATGAGGGCCTGAATTCTGAAATTGAGTCATATGAGGAAGATGCATAATATTTGTGTTTTGAATTAAGTCCAGTCAAAAGGAAGTCTACTACTATTCTTTAGGAAGCCAATAGCAGTGAACTTTGCTGCTGGAAACCAAAGCATGGAGTGACCACGGTCTTCTAAAGTGACCCAAAATACAGCCATAAACACTTACATCTGTATCTTAATTGTGTGTCTGTAATACTCTCCTTTCCCCAGATTTTAGTATTCTGGTGCACAGGCAAATGGTCACGCTAGAAAACAGCGTTTTAAAATACATCTTCAACCTTTGTAACAATGATGAATGTCATATTTCTGAGGTAAATGACTTCTGAGATATGTAATTTACAAAAATTAAGGGACTGCTGAATAAAAAGACTTAATATATCAATTTTGGGGAGGAAACAATTTAAAAGCTGAAGAAATTCGCGTAGTGACTTTGTTCTTGGATATTGTCCAGAAGCATCTAACACCTTACAGTATTCTCATTATAGGTGCTTATGGACAGGTTGGTTGTTTCTTTGTCACTAGGGAAGTAATGAGCTGAATGTGACTGTCAGCTACCATTTTATGATGTGGAATATCATTGATTTTCAATCTGTTATCCATGAAGGATTTTGATCCATAAGAGACATAGGAAAACAAAAGACTGAAGAATGTAGAATCTTTATTTAAGACCATAATAAGTACACATCTGAAGCCAAAGAATACTGAAAGCTAAATATTATTTGAGACTGCTTCTAAAATATTTCAGGCATATATTTTCAGTACACTTATAGTTTATATAACAGAATTTTGTAATTTCAGATGTGAAAGAGAAACTCAAATGGAATAAACATGCATTACCAAGATACAGAGTAGAAAACAAGAATGTGACTAATATTAGTTATAATAAGAGCATATATGTTTCAGTATGACAATTCAAGACCAGAATCTGGCTTCCCTGAGTTCATGCTCACTAGTCTTTTTCCATATCATGTAGCATGTTTTTCGAAAATTACATTTTGCACCTGTTGAAAATGTGTTTTTCTTTGCAGAGAATCTCATAATCTTTTGTTTATAACAGTAGTCAATTAATTCGAAGTAAAAAAATGATTATCTACTCAATCAGTGAGAAGTGGCACCAGATCTTTAAATTCCATGTAATCATATCAAGTAAAAAACTTCCTTATATATAGGCTTTAAATAAAATGAGGAAGAAACAGGATCAGGTAATTTTAAAAATCACTTTACTTATAAAAATGACTGGTTTATGCTGGAAATATAGTCAAATAGATTTCACAAATCAATTTTTAGTAAAAAGCCCTGGATTACAAATGAAATTGTATGAGGAGGAACAATTTAGATTCCTTTTGCCTTTTTCTGAGCTGCTGCCCTTCACTGACCTCTAATCCACACACTTCTTTACATTTTACTCCTTGACCCATGCCATAAGATGCACATTCAACAATTACCTTTCAATATATTTTTCTGTTCCCTTGTACAATATGTTGTTTTATGTCTCTGAAGATATTCTAATTTCTCGTTCTGTCTTGACTTTTGAGTAAACATTCTGGTTTTTTCTTTTGTGGTTCTGAGTCAATAAGATGCTACTAACAAGTGAATTCTAAGGCCTACATACATGACTAGTGATTGCCAAAATTTTCCTGCAGCAACAAATACTCCCAGGAACCTGGTGAATTCACACAATGAACATGTCATGATCATCCTGGATCTCTAATAATAGTGAGAACAAAGGCTACAAAGAGCATCTTAAGATAAGTTGAGACTCCGACTCTATAGTAACTTCCTTTGACTAAGGCAGAGAGGAAGGGATATAGTGAACTGTGTGTTAGTTTTTAAAACTTCCTTATAGCAGTGGTTCAAGGGGTTCATTTCTCTCCCAAGAGGGAAACATATGGATCTACCTAACTTCAAAGGAGCATCAACACAGAGACATAAATCTAACCTTTGCCAGCAGAATAAACTAGACACTTATGATATAGAATTCTGTTCGATGTACTCAAACCTTAGGTTCCTTTCTCACATTTTGTGACTCCAAGATCTTTGTTTCCTACAGTGCAATTGGTATTATCTTCTTTCCCCAAATGTAGGCAAAAAAATCTCTAAATGTATCAGTCTTCATTAGGCTATATTAGATGACAAATAGTGAAAGATTTCGTAGAAGTAATTAAAATCTCAAACAAGTTTTTGAATCAAAAGGGAGATTAGTCTTAAATGAGCTTAATTTAATCAATAAAAAATTTATGGTATATACTGAATTCTTTCTGAGAAGAGAGCCTCTTTCTAGTCTTGATGAAGTCAACTGTCTTGTTGGAAAATGGCTTCCCGAAGGGATAGTAGAAAGGACTGTAGTGAGGGTCTGTGCCTACCTAGCCAACCACCACACTGTACTACAAACCAGGAGACCAAGGATTTGCAACTCAGCTAAGACAGATTTAGATGTGGGGAGGACAACATCTGTGAAATGCAGATTGAATGTTAATTAAGCCAGTAATTCTGTAGTCATTTGACACAATAACTGAAACATACTACAAATTTCTTCTTGTAAGAACCATCTATTTTATATATTTTTATAATTTAATAGACTATATCATTAATCAAACAATATATTCAGAAATATTGATATTATGCTTCATTTTAATTAAGTGTTCAAAATTTTTGTGAAAGAGATGGATAAAGGAACGCATGTGTAATTCAAAAATACTGCATTTATACAAGTACTTTCTAAATTTGGTGTTTTATAACATAGTGACTCATGTATTCTTTGTTTTTCCCAATAATTCACATGAGTATCTACTCTTGATGAGGCTCTGAAGAAGTATTGACATATAATCTGGTCTTTAAAAGAGTTTTTCATTTGCCATGTATTACACCAAATGTTAAAAAGAACATGACCCTCAACCTACACAAATTATACCAGTCCTTTGTTAGATGAAGAGCATGATAATTTCTCTGTGTTCTGAAAATGTCAAAATCTATATGGCAAGTGGCACAATGCCAGGGCTAAGACCCCTCGAATATCTAGACATATCCAGAGTTCGATGTTTTTCTGCTTAGACCTCAAGGAAGCAATGTTTGGTGGAGGATCATTTCTCATATCCCTTTTCAGTCATTACGTATTGTTTAAAGGATTTTAAGCAGGAAAAATATCTTCCTAAGGATATGCCAGTTTCATAGACAGTAATGTTGTTTAAAAATACTAATTAATTATATTTCTGAGCCCCCAAAAACTTAAAGGAAGGAAAATACTGAGAGATGAATCAAAAATATCAGAAAATACTAAAAGTCTTTCTTTAATTTGATTGAAATTATATCTGTCTTTAAAGTGACTTTTTCTGAACTATTGTGTGGAAGTCAGTAATAGAAATCAGGATAAGAACTAAATATATTTTCTGGGCCAGGCAGATAGCTCAGTGGACTAAAGCGCCTTCTCAGGCAGGCCCAGAGGCAGGTGCAGGGACTGGGGTTCAATCTCTGACACGCCGTGCTGGATCCACCCCGGGGGTGCAAGGAGACTGTGAGTGAGACTGGGCCTGGTGGCATGCACCTGTAATCCCTGAGCTTTCTGAGGCTGATCACAGGAGGATCACTAGGAGTCTGATCTGTGTAGTGAGACCTTGAAGACCCTGTACTAAAATACATAATAAATAAATACCTTTTCTTTCTTTTTCATTCTTTTCTCTTCCTTTTCCATCTTTAATCAATCAACAGGAAACAAGTTGGCAACAGCCTCCATTACTAGTACCTACACATTCAGGATCAAGTAGAGATAAGTCAGAGTTTAACCAGATTAACTTCACACAACTTCTCCTTTATACTTCAGCCTAATTCTAGCTCTGGATGAGAGAGATTTCACCTCTCTGCACTCTCGATTTTGTGCAGATGATTCATGATAAAATTATTCCCAATCTGAAGTATTTGATTTTTGTCTTTCAGTTTTGGACACACTTTGTAGATCAGACTGGGCTGGCAATCATGTATGTAGTCTTACTACGTCAAACTCCATATGATTAGGAGACATGTACCACGACCACGGGCCACAGCTCTAACAGGAAACTAATTATAAGGAGAAAGTACCAAGCATTAATTCTGTTGTTTAACATTAATTTTTAAACTGAATTTCAAATTTAAGTATCACTTCCTCCAGATTATGTTTGTAAATTTTAATATCTGAAAAATTACATAAAATGTGTATATCTTAGATTTGGTAAAATGATTTAAATTTCATAAATGAGTATACATAATTTGAAATAAATCACATCTAGAATGTATTTCTCTTAATGTTGTTTTTGGATGGAAAAGAAACATGTGATCTTCTGAATGACTATAGTGTGCTAAAATATTAACATTGTGGAATAATAGGTGTAATGTGATAGAACTTTTCAAGTAATTATTTCTCATCCCTTAATCAAAGTTTTGAAAATTAGAATTTACTTTCTCATTTAAAAT
>NW_004524598.1:2610210-2611295 GCF_000260255.1 Octodon degus
TCTCTTGTTGAGCCGGCATGAAGCTCTTAGTGGGTTTGAGCAATTCCTCCTTTGCTCTTTGACATGTTTGATCACAGTGCTAGCGTTTGTGATATTTTGAGATTGACTTAAGCCAACTTTAGATTTTCTTTGGTAAAGATGAAGTATAAAGGATCATTTACCCTCTTTTTGGGTAAACCATCATTTATAATCTTTGGGAAACCTTACTGCATATAAAGGATTTACCGAAATAAAGGGATTCTTGGAATACAACAGGGTTTCTTCTTATTCAATGTAAGTAGAGTGCTCTAACATTGAATTAGAACAATATCGAGAAATTCACTGAGGATTTTGTATTAAAATCACTAAGGATTTCACAATGTAATGAAACTAATTTTGTATTATAAAAAGCAATATGATAGCTATATTACATCTTGTTTCTCAGGTTGAAGAATTCTGAAAAACAACTGCAGTGTTGTCATAATGTTCTAGGGAGATAAGCAGTACTGTGAAAAGAAGCAGGTCATATATTAAAAAACATCATAATTACTAATCCTTCAATATAATGCAGGTTCTAATGTATTCATAAAATAAATGATGTGATAATATATTTTACTAAAGAGTTTTGCAGTGGGAGTAAAACTCAATTAAAACCAGACTCATTAACACTTAATTTCAAGTAGGCCTTTATTGCCTATAATTGTAGGTTTTTAACTTTATCCTTCATTTTCACTCATAATTCAAGGGAGCCTTATATCACTAACGGACAGTCATGCTTTTCTCTGTAACTTCCATAGTGTCTGCTACTTCATGAGAAAACTCTCAGTATTTCAAGAGAACTCTTGTTTATCTAGCATACAATGTAATAAAGATCAAAGTAGTACCAAAGGTGAATAGGGATAAACTTTGATGATCAAAATTTTCACAAAGACAGCATTCCATTAAGCGACTAGTATTTCACATTTTATAAAATAGGAACATGTAGACAGTAATAGGAATTTGAGGTTAAAATATGAAATTTTCAAAAAATTGAATGACAGAGATATAGTACTAATATGCATAGTATCATGTAATATGAATTAACATAGAACATTTTTATGTTTTGA
>NW_004524598.1:2611410-2614490 GCF_000260255.1 Octodon degus
TGAATTATTATTATTACTAATATTAAGACCATTTTTAGTTTTTAATATAATTTTGATAGTAGTCCTTTGTCTGAAGCATATTAGAAAAAAGATTTTCATGCTGTATAATTTATCTTTTTAAAATATTTCTTGTTTTCTTCACTGAGTAGGAGTTTTAAATTTGACATAATACCACTTGTTTATTTATATCTTGTGTAATTGGGTTTATATGCAGAAAGTCCTTATGTTGACTTCAAGAATTTTACCTATTTTGCCTTCCAGCAGATTGTGTTTCCTTTTTCGCATTTAGATCTTTAAACCATTTTGGTTTTACTTGGTTACAGTATGAGAGATATGGGTATAGATTCAATTTTCATAAATATATAAAGCCATTTGCTAAAGAGGTTAACTCTGCTGAAGTTTATGGTGCCTTTGTTAAAGAGCACTTTGGAAATGTGTCTCAGTTTGACACAGAGTAGTTAACTGTGTTGTTAACTTGAATAACAAACACCTACTTGATTAGTTTAGGGCAGTTCTGCTTGTGTCTAGATGATGGATGTATTGAAAAGGGAATGTACATCATTTTTGTGCATGGCACTAACCAATGGGGTTATAGCTTGGATGGAATGAAAAGGGAAAGAAAAAAAAATCTTTCATTTCCTCTTCTTTGGAAGAGCTCTAGTCTTTTCCATTGCCTTTGGAAACTCATTTCTAGACTTATAGCACAGACTTTTCAGCTTTCTGATACTGACTCTTTAGACTTCTGCTGCAAACTTCATTGTGTTTCAGCATAAAACCTCTGGATTCCTGATACAGACTGAAGCAAGACTCTGGTCTTCAACCTTTGACTGGGTCCTCCAGGTCTTCCATTCACAAACTGCTCTTTTGCATTTTGCTATGTCTGATGTTACAGGTGGCCATTGCAAACATTATCTATCTATCTATCTATCTATCTATCTATCTATCTATCTACCTATCTATATACCTACCTATCTACCTACCTTCCTATCATCTACATGAAAAAATGTTCCACATCACTAGCCATTCGTGAAATGCAAATTAAAACCACATTGAGATATCATCTCACCCCAGAAAGAATGGCTATCATAAAGAAATCACCCAACAACAAATATTGAAGAGGCTGTGGGGAAAAAGGAACCCTTCTCCACTGCTGGTGGGAATGTAGACTGGTGCAACCATTATGGAAATCAGTATGGAGACTCCTTAGAAAAGTTGGTCTGGAAATCCCCTATAAACCAGCTATTCCTCTACTGGGAATTTTCCCAGAGGATCTGAAAACATCATATCATAGGGATATATGTGTGCCGATATTTATAGCAGCACAATTTGTGATAGCCAAATCTTGGAAACAACCAAGATGCCCATCACCCGAGGAATGGTTGAAAAAGATGTGATATTTTTACACAATGGAGTATTATTCAGCTATTAAGAATGATAAACTGCAAGCCTTTATATTGAAGTGGATGCCACTTGAAGATATACTCATAAGTGAAATAAACCAGACACACATGTGTAAATATCGTATAGTCTCCCTAGTATCTTTCTGTCTTTCCTCTAGGAACCCTCACTGATGTACTGGTTGGTTTTCTTTCTTTGTTTCTTTTTTTTTTTTTTTGGTGTTTTGTTTTGTTTTTTGTTTTTGTTTGTTTTTCTTTTTGGTGGAACCAGGGATTGAACTCAGGCCCTTGCGCTTGCCAGGCAAGTGCTTATTCTACTGAGCTGTCTCCCTGGCCTCAGTTTCCTTGTTTCCTCATCTTCTATTATATTGATCCACATGTCTACTTTTTGTCAGTATTATGACAGCTTAATATATCTTGAAATCTAGGATGGTGATGCCTCTTGCATTGTTCTTTTTGTCCAGGCTTGCTTTTACTATGCTGGATCTCTTATAGTTCCATAGAAATCTTAGATTCGTTTTTTTCTATTTCTAGAAGGAATACTATTGGCATTTTGTCTGAAATTCCTTTAAATCTATTTTTCAGATTTGAATTAAGTCACTTTGACAATATTAGTTCTGATTTATGAACAACAAGTGACATATTTTAATTTTATGTTACCTTCTTATCTTTGATTTCTTTTTTATGAGTATTGTAGATTCCACTGTACAGATCTTTCACTTCCTTAGCTTTGGCAGTTCCTAAGTTCTTATTTTTTCATGATGCTATTGCAATGCTATTGATTTCTTAATTTATTTCTTGGAAGGTTCAATATTACACAGGTGCACAATTGATTGCTTTCTTTCCAATATATCCCTTTTATTTCTTTCTTTTGTCTGATTGTTCTGGAAAATATTTTGTATACTATGTTGAACAGGAGTGATGATAGTTGATATCTTTCTTTTATCCTTGCAATAAAGATAAAGGAAAAACAAAGTCTTTGATTTTTCAATGTTTGATAAGATGTTGGCAGTAAGTTTATCATAAACATACTTTGTCAGATTAAAATATTTCCCTTCTTTATCTATTCTCTTCAAAATTTTATCAGAACTAGAATTTGGATTCTGCCAAAAGCCTTTACATTAAGCTGTATCTATGCTATTTGCAGTATCTAATACAACTGAAATAGTTGTCACGTTGTATTATTTAGGAAAAAGTAGAAAAGATAGTCTGCAGTTGATTAGAGCTGATGCAATTTTTTTATAATCAGGGATTCATTGAACCTCTGAATATAGATGATTGCATTCAGTAGATACTTTGAAATTATGTATATTTTTGTTTCATAAAACTTTAAAATCATTTTGTGTGGAGAATCTTGTAATAAAAATTAAGAAGAGAAGCACTGTCAGTGAGAAAACTAGCCCAACGATCAAGGGGAACCATTTCTTTAAACCTTTTCTAGATAGAGTGAGAAAGAGCAAAAGAAGCAAAATTACAGGCAATTTGGAGGTCTTCCTCTTGTAGTGTTTAGTCCAAAAACAGGCATACTTTGGAGGTAGCATTCCATGATGTCACTCGGAGATTTGTCCCTGATGTCTCTCCCACAGTGTGGTAGATTGACAACTGTCAGTGAACTTGTAGCACCCAAATGAACTGAACTAGCATCGTTCTGGGTGTGGGAGGCCCACCTGAGGACTGCTGCCA
>NW_004524598.1:2614736-2623172 GCF_000260255.1 Octodon degus
AAGAAGAAGAAGAAGAAGAAGAAGAAGAAGAAGAAGAAGAAGAAGAAGAAGAAGAAGAAGAAGAAGAAGAAGAAGAAGAAGAAGAGGAAGAGTTATCTTGCTAGCTTTCCTGATGAACTCAGCTGTTAGCATTGAAGGAGCTTGGGATCTTGCCACCGAGAATGTTTATGGTTCACTTTGGGGGAGTTCTGGTCTTCACTTTGAGCATCACTTCCTGGTTCCAGTGCAGATCACTCAGTCTGGTAGCACAGATTCTTGAACCTCTGAGCACAGACTTTCTAGCTTCCATCACTGACTTTTGGGCTTCCTTAGCACAGATCTGTGAAATCAACCTGCATTTGATATTGTCATGGGCTCTGGGTCTTCAGATGGACTTATGCAGGACATTGCCATGGGATCCAGGTTCTTAGCTGGATTCTTGGTATTTAGTGTGTAGTCAGATTTCCTGCACTGTTTGCATATGATTCTTTGGGTGATTCATTATTTAAAAATTGCATAATTAGCTCTCCTGTATTTTGTTGTTCTTCTTGCAAAGCCACAAACTGTAACACATAGTGTCTCACTTTATATTAGCATTTTATTAGAGAAAGAGATATAACTTAAGTTGTACAAATATGTAAGAATTTATAAGATTGGCAAATGATAGCAGGCCACAGAGTTGGCTGATGAAACGTGCAGAGGTTGTCTGCACCCTGCAGACTGAAAAATTCAGTCCAAAGTCTGGAGATCACTGCAGTGTTCCAGGTAAGTGCATATCAGGCAGCCAATGGGTCTTTGATAGAAGGCTGATGAGTCTGCATCAGAAGGCTGAAGGTCCAAGGTGGAAACTGAAGAGTTTCCTGCTAGAAGCCAGAGATGACCTCCAAGTTGAAGGTAAAGACTGGACCTCCTGGAAAGAACAAAAGCCCCTCTATCCTTCCTTGTTTCTTTATTATATCATCAAGGTGATGAGCTACCTGTGATGGGTCCTCCATACCCTAGGGTATAGAATTATTGAGGAAATTTAGTTTTAAGCTTCTAAACTTCACAAGTTGACACAACCACCTTTCTCAGGATGAGGGTTTTTCTTGCCAGTGCCATGAGAGATCCTTGTTCAAAACACTAAGAACACATCAAATTTGAAAGTTTTTGTACTCCAGAATAAGGCAAAATAGCTCATGGAATATCAGGAGTGGTCCTGAAAGGGGTTTCCTCTGAGGTAACTTATTCAGCAAGACTACAGTGTGCATACAACATGGGTCAAATTGCAATCAACCTATAGGATTATGATTGTAGCCACTTAGTTAATATTGAGCCAGCAGGGAAGCAGATCCTGTAGTAAGAGCACATGGAAAGAACAATTCTGGGCAAAGAATGCATTAGGATGTGCTGGCCACCCACACACCTGGGCCACTGATGCTTAGCTGTACTTACTGGACCAGGTGGCTCTAATTACAGTGTAATCTCAAGTTATTGTTTATCCTTTAGGGAGGCATGTAGGCATGGCTAGTGATCTTTATCATGAGGCCTGGCCTTCTTCAAATGCACCTCCAGCAACAATTATGATGTCTCTATTTTTCATTTACTTCCTTGAGACCTCAGTCCTTCTCTGACAGTATATAATGTTTGCCCAATTTATCTGCCTACAAAAAAATCTTTGAAAATATGTTATCATCTTTTGTCTTTATTTGCTAATTCTGGAGCTTCTATTAAGCCCTATAGTGCAATTTCATAATTTATTTTTAATGTGTATCATGTCCTGTATGTCTTCCAAGCTCTTAATTATTTACATTGTATTTCAGTTTTCCTTGAGTTTAATTTTCCATTATGTAATTTATTCTTCAAGTGTATCTGAAATACCCTTAAAAATCTATTAAAACATTTTATATCAATGAATTTATGACTCAATATAGTTTGTCTTTTTTGTAACATGAATAATTGTTCTTCATTGATTATAGTCATTCTATTAAAAAAAAAACAGCTGAGGTAGCTTGTGAATAAGATGGCCAACAGGAGAAAAGAACTTAGATAGAACTATGTAATCAGAAATGGTTATTGAAATTTAAATAAGAGCAAACAGTTAACTAGAATTTTGGATGAGAATGAACTTCCCCAGACTATAGGGAATGCAGTTACTTCCCACTAAAGGGAGGTACAGCCCCTCCCGAGTTCTGAGGAATTTAAAATGCAGAACAACCACTTTTTCTCTAAAATTCCAGATTCCTTTATTATTTTTATTTATTGATTTTTTAAAATGTATTTAGTATAAGATCTACAAGGTCTCACTACACAGATCAGACTCAGTGATTCTTCTGTTTTCAGCATCCCAAGAGCTGGGATTACAGGCATGTGCCACCACGCCCCAGCCTCAGTGGCCCTCTCAGTGGGCTATGGGGGTAGATCTCACCACGGGCCCCACACTCTGCCTAAGCAGGCTCTTTAGTCCGCTGAGCTATCTGGCTGGCCCTTCCAGGTTCCCTTAAACTCTGCATGCTGAGTAACTGGGCTAGAGAACTTAGCTTCCCATGGTCATTTTAAATTCACAGAGCTTCCTTGGTAGGTGGCCACTAAACAATTCAGCAGTTTTGGTGCTCTTCTTATCCACAGAAATTTCTGAGTTCAGGCACTGTGAAGGATTTCTACTTTCTGCTACTGCAAAAACCAGGAGCTTTTGTTTTGTTTTTTTCTTTACTTTCAAGAAAGACTCCCTTTACCTCCTTATTTTGGTTTGCCACTTAATTGTTTGGCATTGTGAGGTCATGAGCTCAGTTTGTAACAAGTCCCCCCCCCCCCCCCGGTGGAACCGGGGACTGAACTCACACCCTTGCGCCTGCCAGGCAATTGCTTTTCCACTGAGCTGTCTCCCCAGCTCCACCAAGTTGTTTTTTCCCAGATGATTTGTGCTTATTTTCATGAGTGTTTAATTAGGTAATATGCCTTGGAAGTCCATTTTCATACATTATATCTTAGAGACCAACTTCTCATGGATTTTTTCTGCTTTACTCTAACAAAATTAAAAATTGAATAATTAAGTTCCTTTGAAAATACCTCACTATTGCAAAGCTGTACTTATGGAACAGTTTCACAGACAGGCTGTTCTGAGGCTTCATCACGTGCCAGGTAAAGCTACCAAATAATGCTTCTTATAGCTTGTATGATCTCTGCAGTTTTGTTCACATGAAACAGCCTTGCCAGCGATTTCTGGGAACTATTCTTATTTGTAATTCAAAGCATATAGACCTGGATACTTAGGGGCTTATTTGCATTAGCTTGGTCAACCAAGGGACCAGAATTATCCTAAACCTTAAGCATTTTACTGCCATGATGCTTGTTAAAGTTTCTACTTCAATTTTATTCCTCGGTGCAACATATATCCTTAGACATTCGCGGTGTTCTTAAGATGCTATTTTTATGCTATGAAACATAAAAACATACAGCCACAGGAAAATGAAATTAGGAAAAATAACATAAAAAATGTGCACTGTGGATTGTTAAATTTAGGATATTTGAAAATATGAAAATTATATTCATTATTTTCATTTATCACTCAAGAACAATTATCAATTCATTTATTGCTGGCATATTTACATTCATATGTTTAATATTTGATATCAAAATAAACTCATTAGTATATAGGCAAATATAAATGAATAAATCACAATTTTGCATTTAAAAATTTCTCAAAGTCCACAATAGTAATAGGCTCTATTCTAGGCTTAGAAAACTTTCAAACATCTGACACAAATTATAATATTTTATCAGATTTTAGTAAAATACCTGATTTAATATTGAGATTCACAATTTTGTCTCCAATTACAATGTCAATCACTCTAAGGAACAAAACTAAATTTTTATTCACTGAATTCAAAATTTGTACTTCATAGCCAACCATGATATATGTTTGACCTCATTTTCTCTTTGACAATTATAATAAAGGTATTATTTTATAAGCACCCTGATTCAATGCTGATTGTGCTGGTAATTTATTCTGTGGCCTTGCACCATTTGTCAAACACAGATGAATTGTTTAACCGATTTCTGTTTAAAGTTATCTGACCACTAGAAGATACTATAAGAGCCTATTTTCTGTCACTTGGAAAGAAAAATTAACTTTAAGGGGAAAAAATGAATATGGAGTTGTAAGTTATAACTAGATCGTTTCTACTATAAGACGTTCATGATTCAAATATTTTGGGGATTCTGGGGAGAAATATAAATTTAAATAACATACTTAAGTCTCCACTTTTTATATAAATGAGTCTGTCTATTTCCATTTTTGTCACAGGCCATAATAACGAATACAAACGTCACCTCATAAATCAGAATAAAATTAATATAAAACTTTCATTGGTAGAAACTAATACAACAGTACCTGTATTAATTAGTTTTATTTTAGTAACCTAATCATATCATCAGTAATCATGTTAGTCCTCATTGAATACTTACTGCATGATTAGAAGATTTTGTCCCTGAATGAGCAAGCTATGGCTCTTGCACTTGCCCAGCTGTAGGGCGTCTCCCAGTTAGGCTGGGGATCACTTGCCTCAGAATCCAGTTGATGTGTCCAGTAAATATGCCGGTCCCTAAACGTCATCTTACACTGAGGACTGTCGGTTTCTAGCAGATGAGACACTAAAAACTTTTAGGTCTGAAATTCATTGTTCCAGTGTACCCAGAGTCCAAATGTTTGGGCTTAATCAGTTTACATGTGTTTACTATTCTCCAAAAGTCAATATTTATGTTTTTTTTTTTTTTTTCTGAATCATCGTTTCATTTCTTCAAATGAACTGCTGTAAAACAAAATGAAAATTTTGATAACGATATGTTACTTTAATCACATTAGTTTTAGAACCTTTCACAGAAGATTTTAGGCCTATTTATATGTGTGATACTAACAGCAATTATTCACTTAGAATATAGCATGCGCTGGGATCTGTGCAGATATTGCTTCATTTAATTCTCAAAAATTTATGGAGTAGAATTGTTATGTTAGTTTACAAATGATGATATTAAACTCTGGAAATGGAGATAATGTTTGGCTCTTGGTCTTTATAATGCTGAAGTGTTTATTTTCCCTCAGTGAGCTGGTTTAGACATGTTACATGTTTCCCAAAATAGACACATTCCAAAACGGACCTTGAGCCTCATAGAATTGTCCAGAATAAACTTACCACTCTTAGCTACAGTGCATTAGTTTCAAGATAATAAACAATTTATTCATACCAAAAGCATACTAGAAATTTAATTAAAAATAAATACACACTTTTCTATCATCTAATCAATTTCTGCCTGTGTTTATTAATAAAATATTTTAGTATTTGTGTTAATCCAGGAGTAGTTTTATATGAAAAGAAAGAAAATTATTTTGATCACTTGGTGCATTATTATTTCCTATGAAAAATGGAAGTTCAAACAAATACAAATAACAATGAGGGATGCAATTTGAATTATAATTTTGAACTCTAATGCTTGTACATAAACTTGTGCTAATTATCAAGGTCCCCCATGTTCCCTGAAGTTGATTAAAATCATTTGCAGACATGAGAATGCTCATACAATCAAATGAAAGTGTGATATTTTAATTATTCACACCTGCAAACATTTGAATAAAAACAATCTAGAGATTTTTTCAAATGTCATAAATAAACATACAAATTTTATTCAGCCTGAAATTTAAAAGAAGTGTTCTAAACTTTCCTTTTGAAATACAAAAACAGGTTTTTCTCCAAAATTCTTTTTTATAATGAACAGAACTTACTGGCTCACAGGTTTTGTAAAAAAAATAGTACATGGTTGTGTAATTCTTTTTAAGACATTTCTCTAATTGACCTTTTTTTTTTTTTTTTTTTTTTTTTTTTTGGTTGCACTCTATAGCTGTCAACTATTGCTTTGTCTTTAATCATTTTGAAGTAATTTTTAGCACTCCATTAATATTATTTTTCCTATATGTTCATATGCAAACTTCCTGGCTCACTACAGAGTGTCTCCATAATATATGCAAACATTTAAAATGGGTCCCTGACTAATGTTACTTGTTGGCAGTCATTTATATTCATTGTGCTAAAAATCCAATTCTAGATTCCTCCAAAAAAGAGGAGTGCCTCGAATTAACATACCTGGGGTCCTGATAAGTATTTGGAAGACAAGTAACATTTCAAATATTTTGCATTTTAACAGTTTCCCAAGTAATATGGGTGAAAAGTGTGTATCAACAACAGGCCCCAAATGCTGGGGTAGTGTGTCCTGTTCACTTTAAGGACTTTCTTACGAATTTCTTGCTTGATAGACAGAAATTATTTAAATCAGCAAAAAGTCATTAAGAAGGTACAGACTTGGGCTGGTGAGATGGCTCCGTGGTCTAAAGCACCTACTTAGAACAAGCTTAGCAAAGCACATGGACCGCGGTTCAATCCCCCAGCACCACATGCCAGCCAGCCCCGCCCCCTGGTGGGCTGAGCTGGCCACACATACACACACACACACACACACACACACAATAATAATAATAATAATAAAAATTTAAAAAAAAAAGAAGGTACAGACTTGCTGCAAAACTAAAGGATGAAATTTCTTTGTCTCACAAGAGGGTAGAATTACTTCTC
The DNA here is from genome assembly GCF_000260255.1 of Octodon degus. NCBI lineage: Eukaryota > Metazoa > Chordata > Mammalia > Rodentia > Octodontidae > Octodon > Octodon degus. Next base: position 2,621,318 of record NW_004524598.1, read on the forward strand.
TTTGTTTATGGCCTCAGAAGTATAGAATAGCCTTTCTAGCTGTTATAGTTAGGATTTAAAACATCCTCCAAAATCTCAATGGTTCAGAGGTGGAGGACTGGAAGTTGATTGTATCACTATAATGATCAGTAGAATGGGTCATCGATGTTGGGAGGTAGAGACTGGTCATAGCAGTTGGTTCCTGGAGCACAATATGGAAGGATGGATTTTTGTCTGAAGTTCTCTCTCTCTGTGTGCTCCTCATTTATGGGAGCTGAGCAGTTTCCCTACATCATACCCTTGTATGATACCCTGCGTCCTTTCTGTCTCAGAGCCAAATGACACCTACTAGACACTCTGAAGCCATGAATTGAAATAAAGCTCTCCTTAAATTGTGCTACTGGGTATTTTGTCTCAGCAATGAGAAAGTGACTTATGTACTGTTTATGTGTCCCTCACCTTAAATCCTAACAGGAAAACTAATTCTATCCTGAATCATGATATTTAGGAACACTCAAGAAAAATAATTAATTGAAAGCAAATATCACTATCCTCAAAATACTTTTTCCAGCTCACAAGAAGCAGCAAAATCATTTCAGCTAATATAAATATTAGATCCTGTAGGCTAGGAAAACCTTCAGGAAATAATATAGGGTCACAGAAAGTAGTGTGATTTGGACATGCTTACCCCCTCAGTGTGAAACACAAGACTGTATCAGCTTTGGAGTGCACTGCAAACACCATGATCCTGTATTGAAAGTCTGCTACATTTATTTTTTAATTCAGTACCAACTTTGTCCTTGAGACGTCACCATGTGAAGATTGGAGTAAATGACTCCATCCCTATGAGTTGCCTGGCCACCAGGGCTGCTGTGAGTTTCAGCAAAGCAGATATTTACTGGAATAGAAATGCCTCTATCGATCAGGATTATAGAGTTTATGGACTCTACTTGATGCCACCCATATCTAATTCGATGACAGGGTCAAGAATGAGGATTAGAACCTGGTGACCAACAGAAAAGTCACTTTCACCACCAGAAACAAGGTCTCTTTAAAATCCAATGCCATAGTGCTGATGCTGAATAGATTGTGACATCTTCTGCTCTCTACTTACAGTCTTGGAAAAGAGTGGAGCCCACTTTAACCATGCTGTCCCAAAGATAATTGTCCCTGTTTCTTTTGCCGATTGCCCCATGGTTATGATGGCAATGAAGCATGAGAAAAATGATAGTTTCTTCGAGATTTTCAGCAGTGCTTCCCGAGTAACCAATTCTTTATCCTCGCTGACCAGGAGTATCTCTGACAGTTTTGGCATCGGGGAAGAGTGCAAGACCAATGCTGATGCCATCTCTGCCACCCTAAATTCCAAGCATACCAACTGCCCTGGGAAATTCTGTCCTATTTCCCAGAAGATTGTCGCTAGCATCATCACTGAGTGTATTGGCTTTCTGAAGCCTGGGACATAACCACGCTGACCCATGGAAAGTGCTCTATTATGATCTTTTGTATATTCATGTCCAACACTCACCTCCTAGCTAGATAAATTTGGCAAGTGTGATGACATTAAGAAGCTTCTTGGCTATTTTGCCTTATTGCTGGAACAAAATACCTGACACCCAGAGTTGAAGAGGGATGTGTATATGGAGGTTTCAGTTCATAATCAGCTGGCTCCAAGGCAGAGTTGCAGGGCAGAGAGGGAATACTTCACGGTGACAGAAGACAACAAAAGCAATAACAGTGAAAAGGTGGGAAAGAAGTCTTCTTCCCTTATATTGTGTGCAGGCTATCCAATCTAGGTTAGTGTATCAATCACACCATCTTCTCACCCTCCTATTGCATATTTTTACTTAAAAAATTATATATCTATATAATTTCT
>NW_004524598.1:2623272-2624488 GCF_000260255.1 Octodon degus
TAAGATAGTTATATGACTAATTTCTTTTCTATTGCATAGGCTCTGGATGATTATGAAGAGAAGACCATGGGTCCTTGCTGAGTCAGTTGGATGAACTTCTCAAGTTAACACAATGAATCAACCGCTGAAACATCCTGGAGTCTAAACAGACACCCTGGGACATGTCCACTGCAGCCTAGGATATAGAACTGCTGAGTTAGTTAAGCTTCTAAACTTCTCAAGTTGAAGCAATATATCAACTATAATGAGAAGATAATAAGGTAGGAATTGGAGAGTTCACTGAAGAACATCCTTGACCGTGCAAAGGACAAGTTCATTTCTTGTGACTGCATGGGTGATACACATTCCTCCATCTTTGATGCTACAGCTGCGTTGCTTTCGCTGACAAAGTTATCATAGTAATTTCCTGATATGTCAGTGAACATGGCTGCAGAAAGAGGGCGATGGACTTCATGGTCTAAATGGTTTCTAAGAATTGTGAATCCTCTCGATAGCTCTGAAAGACTGTATGAGACCCTAAACTCATGTAAATGTTTGCCTCAATACCTCAGGATCTGTACGCTACACCCCAGGATCTGTACTCTACACCCCAGGATCTGTACTCTATGATGCAGGGCACATCTCACACCTTCTGAAGGAGAGTCTAAAGAAGGCATATTTCATCATGTGGCATTAATAAATTATACTGTACCCAACTTTAAATAAGAAAACAATTTTTAAAAAAACAATAAAAATCTACTAAGATACCATATTTGTGGAAAAGACACTTCCTCACATGTAGGAAATCTCTCTGTCTAGGGAAGTATGCCTGACACTCGGGATTTGGGACATCCATACTCACACATATGCAGACAAACACACTACATACACACACACACACACACACACACACTCATGCACACATACACACACACAGTCTGATAAGTTGATAAGTTTATTTTTTTGTTTTATGACTAAATATTATTTTAGAAAATAAAGGCAACTATGTTTTATATTCTAAAAAGAAAATATAAAACAAAATTTCAAAACAAGATAATAGGAAGGTAATCATGGTTAATACATTGTATGTTGTTATCTTTAAATTAGTTACTAGAGTACATGACAGGGGCATTTAACTGTCCAAACAATGGTAGCACAAATCTTTCTTTTCTTTTTTTTTTTTTTTTTCAAAGTTTTATTGACAAAGAGATAGCAATGAGACAGTTTCAAATCAAAT
>NW_004524598.1:2624588-2627031 GCF_000260255.1 Octodon degus
TATATTTTTCTTTTCACCTTCCCCATCCCAATTTCTCTTTCCTTTTGTTTAATATCCACTTTACATTTTGGATCTTATTTTCTCTTTTACCTTCTCAGAGTACAGACACAGTGTGACATTTATATATATGAATCTTGTTTATTTCATTTATGAATATGGTCTCAAGTGGTATCCATTTACTTATAAAAGCCTCCAGTTTATCCTTCTATATGGCTGAGTAGTACTCCATTGTACAAGAATACCACATTTTTTAATCCATTCCTCGGTTGATAGGCATTTGGGTGGTTTAAAAGAGCTAGCTATTATAAATTGTATGCTATTAACATGAGTGTACATACATTGCTGTGATGTTGTTTTTAATTTTTCTGAGAAAATACCCAGAAGGGGAATAGCTATGTCAAATCAGACCTCTACTTATAGTTTTATGAGGAATCTCCACACTGATTTCCAAAATTGCTGTTACCAATCTATTCCCACTGACAATAGAGAAAGGTTCACTTTTTCCTCAAGCTCCTCCAGCATTTGCTATTGGTTGTTATTTTTATAATAGTCATTCTTTCCAAGGTGAGGTAGAAATTCAGTTTTGTTTTATTTCTTCAATGACCAGTGATGTTAAAACATGTTTAATATATGTTTGCTGTCTATATTTCATCATCTTAGAAATGTGCATTCATCTTAGATAACATGTTTGGATTGACTCTTTAAATTTGAGAGGTCCAACACTTTTCAATTTGTATATGCTCCTGATACTCATTCTTTGTCTGAGGAACAGCTGCAAAACATCTTTTCCCATACTGTGGGTTGTCTCTTCACTCTCTCTGTAGTTTCTGTTACTTTTTAATAAGATGAGGTCCCAGTTCTTGATTCTGTGTGAAGTTCCTGTGCAATGAGGGTTTTATTCATATCTTTGACTACTCCAATGTTCTCTAGAGTTTGACCTTACTATGTTCCAGCATATTTAATGTTTTTTATTACTATTTAGATTTTTGAACCATTACAAATTTAATTTAGTGCACAGTAAAAGATCTGGGTCCAATTGTAATGTTTGGTATGTGTAGAGCCAGTTTTTCCAGTATCATTTATTAAAGGGTCTATTTTACTGCCAGTGAATGTGTTTGGCATCTATGTGAAAGACAAGGTGACTAAATATGTCTGGAGTTGTTTCTGCACCTGCTGAAGTGTTCCATTGATCTTCTGTTTTATTTTCAGTGCCATGCTGTTTTTATCACATAGATTTATATTATAATTTCAAGTCAGGGATTGTGATGTCTCCTGCCTTGCCTTTGTTTCCCAGGATTGCCTCTGATCTTCTTGGCCTCTTGGTTTCAAATAAATTTTAGGATTGTTTTCTGTAATTCTGTGTGATGTGCTATCGGAATTTCAACCAGAATTACATTACAGCTGTATAACAGTTTTGAAGTATGTCCATTTTCACCGCATTGCTTCTTCCTACCAAAGATCAAGAGATAGCTCTCCATTTCATGACATCCAACGCAGTCATTTTTTTTCCCAGAGTTCAGTAGTTTTGATGTAGAGGTCTTTTACACTCTTCATTAGATTGATTCCTTGGTTACTTTTGGGGAGGGGATGCTATTGTGAAAGACACTGATTTTGTAAATTCTCTCTCAATGAGTTTGTCATTCATGTACAAGAAGGCTATTGCTTTTTAAGTATTCACTTTGTATCCAGGTATGCTATTAAATTTGTTTATTATCTAATATGTTTTGGCAAAATATTTAAGGACTTCCATGTAGAGTATCATTTCATCTGCAAATAATAATTTAACTTCTTTCTTTCTTGTTGACATTCCTTTTATTTCTTTCTCTTGTATAATTTCTCTGGCTAAAGATTCCAGGACTATGTTGTGTGGAGTGGAGACAGTGAACATCCTTGTCTTCTTCCTAATTTTAGAGTGAAGAGTCCAGTTTTTAACACTGTAGAATGATGCTGGCTGTTGGCCTTTCATAGATGGTGTCTCAGCTGCTCTTCTCTCATTGCTGGAACAAATACCAGCACTCAAAACTAGGGAAGATTGATTTAGCTCGCTGCTCCTGGAGGTTTCAGTCCATACTCAGCTGGCTCCAAGGCAGAGCGGCACATAATAGAGGGCAACCTTTCATGGTGGCAGCAAAGAAGAGAGAGCAAAGGGAGTGGCAGCAACAATAGCAACCACTGGCCTCTCTTTCTTCTTTACACTAAAATGCAAATTACCTGCTCCAGGGAAGGTGCAGCAACCATACCTGCAATAATGGATCACAATCTCCAGAAACAGACCCATGACTGCATGAGGCTTTGGGAGACCACCTAGACACAAACCATAACAGATGGCTTTGATCAGATTCATATAAATCAATATATTATAGTATTCCATGGGATTTTTATCATAAATGGGTACTGGGCTTTTGCCAAAGCTTTTTTCTGCAAACATATGTATATATATATA
>NW_004524598.1:2627131-2646738 GCF_000260255.1 Octodon degus
CATTTATTGGTTTAGAGATGTTAAGCCATCCCTGCATCCCTAGGATGAATCCCACTTGTTTCTTGCTGTATAATCTTTTTGATGATTTGTGGCATTCTGCTTGCCAATATTTCATTGAGGATTTCTTTTTTCCTGCGTTTAGGACAGGATCTACAGGGTCTACAGGGTTTCATTAGGTAGGTCGGACTCATAGTGAGTCTATTTTCAGCCTCCCATGTTCTGGGATTACAGGCAGGTGTCACCACACCCAGTCTCAATTGCAGTCTCAGTGTGCCTTGGGGGCGGGGCCGGCACAGCACACCAAGGGTCCAACCCCAGCCACTGTGCTCTGCCAAAGCTGGTGCTTTAATCCACTGAGCTATCAGGCCAGTCCTCATTGAGGATTTTAGAATCTATGTCCATTAGGAAACTCACCAGTAATTTTCTTTCTTCGTTGGAACCTTCTCCATCCAGTTTTGGCATCAGGATAGTGTTTGCCTCCAGGAATAAATTAGGGAGTATTGCTTCTGTTTCAATTTTATTAAAGAGTTTGAGAAGTACATGGTATTGGGTCTTCTTCAAATTTCTTACAGAATTTATCAGACAATCTTTCAGGGCCTGGGCCTTTATTTGTTGGTTGATATTTAACCATATCTTCAATTTGAATGATTGATTATTTTAAGGACTTTTCTATTTTCTTGAATCAGCTCAGGTAATTCATCTGTATGTAGGAACTGTTGATTTCTTCTGAATTTTCCATCTTAATACAATACAATTTTTCAAAGTTGGTATAGATGATCTTCTGGAGTTTCGTGTGGCTCACTGTGATTTCACAATTTTCATTCCTAATTGCATGGATTTGTGTCTTCCTTTTTAATAATAAGGCCTAAGAATTTGTCAATTTTATTCAGTCTTTCAAAAAACAATCTCTTCAATTTATTGATTCTTTGCCTTGCTCTTAATTTCAATCATGTTAATTTCTTTTCTTATCTTCATCATTTCCTCCTTCATCTGAGCAGTGGTATTTACCTGCTTCTCCTCTTTAGAAGTTTGAAGGTTAATATTAAGTTGTTTATTTTGTCTTGCTCTGCTTTCCTGATATGCATATTCACTACTATAAACTTCCCTCTTAGCACTGCATTAATTTTATGCCATAAATTCTAGGATGTCATTCATTATAGAAACTCTCTGGCTTCTTATTTAATATTGTCTGTGATCCATTGGTTGTCCAGGAAGATATTATTTCTTTTCCATGAGTTTATGAAATTCTTGTGGTTCCATTTGATATGGATTTCCAGTTTCATTGCACTATGGTATGTAATATGTAATATGCATGAGAAAATTACAATTCCTTTGTATTTAATTAAGTATATTGTATAAGTTAGAATGTGTTCTATTTTAGAGAACTTCCTATGTGTAGCTGAGAAGACTATGTATTCTGATGTTGTGGGATGGAATACTCTATAGACATCTAGTAAGTCTTTTTCTTCAAAAGTTTGGTTCTATTCTAACATTTCATTGTTGATCTTTGGTGTAGTCAATCTGTCTTTTTGTGGCACTGAGGTATTAAGATTTCCTAATATACTTGCATTAATGTTTCTTTAACACCTCATGTCTGTTAATATGCTCAGGTGCACTGGTGTTTATTGAATATATGTTTATGATTATTACCTGTTTCCCTTGGATTCTTCCATTTATAATGATAAAATGACCTTTATCTATTTTAAACAATCTTGGATTGAAATTCACTTTGCCTGAAGATAGAATATGTATCCAGATTTTTTCTGTGTTCCTGTCATGTGGTGTATTGTTTTCTATCCAATGACTTTCAGTCCAATACTTTCTTTTTAAATTAAAAAGGTTTCTTCTATGCAGCAGAATGTTGGGTCATGCATCTTGAACAACATTCTTCCAATCTGTCCTTTGCTTGGTGAATTGAGACAATTAACTTTTTTAAATTTTTTTTTATTTTTTATTTGTTTATTTATTTTTTTGATGGAACTGGGGATTGAACTCAGGCCCTTGCACTTGCCAGGCAAGTGCTTCTTCTACTGAGCCATCTCCCCAGCCCCGAGACAATTAACTTTGATAGTTATAACTAATATATTTTGACTGAGCCTCGTCATGTTATACTCCTGTTACTGGCTCACTCTTTTTTTCCCTCTCTCTGTTTAATTAGCTGTCCTGATAGTTTCCTTCTATTGGGGTTATTGGAGATGTAGTCTTTGTTATCTGTTTCTAGAATATCCTTCAAAAAATTTTGGAACCCTGGTTTTATTATCATTAATTTCATCAGATGTTCTTTAACACAGAAGTATCTTACTTTTAGTGCCAATAGTTACACAGTGCCTTCCATTCTGTAGTTCCTCTCCCGGAGCTTTCATCTCTTACCTCGTACCCACCTGGCCCTCCCAGGAAGTGGCCCCCTGTACCGCCAGCTATCTGGGGCCAGTCTCAATTGCAGACTCAGGGTGCCCAGGTGGGGCTGGCACGGCAGGCCCAGAGATTGACCCCCCAGCCCCTGTGCCTGCTTGCAGGCACTTTAATCCACTAAGCTACACTTTTCTAAGTACATATCTAGATTATTTTAGAATAAATTTTCTAAGTATAATTTATTACATTAAATATAGTCAAGCATGTATATGTTACTTTGAACTTTCTAAAAAATTATAGAAAACATATGAACTATATGCAATAAAATGCACAGGCTATATTTTAAAAATCCTGACATTAATATTCTTTCAGATTTTTGTTCCTGTGTTATTTGTAGACTACCTTATGTTTGGTCCCTGCAGTTTTCTATTTTAAACATATTTTTTACTAAGCAAAGAATCTGTGATATGATTTTTCACTCTCACTCTGGCCTGGTTCACTGATCAGATCTTAACATTTAGCAGTTCTCCCTGTACTTTGTGTGTGTGTGTGTGTGTGTGTGTGTGTGTGTGTGTGTGTGTGTTGAGATGTCTCTAGAAACTAACTTGTACATATTTATCTTTTTGATGTCTCTCAACTACCATGCTTTTTCACTAAAAACATATAAGTGGTACACAATTGCAATACTTTTCACTACTAAAAACATCAATGACATTGGGATTATTCCAAAGAGGAAACTAAAAATTCTTTAACTGCCAAAAGTTATATTATTGGCATTAATACGTAAGAATTTCCTGCAACAAATTAGGTTGAGCAAGCTATAAAATGGCAGTGCATTTACATATGATTCATAATTTGAAGCATAAAAGCAGAATAACTAAGTGGTAAATTTATAAAATATTTTCACAGTGTAACTATATATAAAATATAGCAGATATGAGAATATATTTCTGTATTTGGCGTTAGAATATAGTGAACAATCAGTAAGTCTTAGGTTTAATTTTATTGGTACAGGAAAGGCACTTGGCTGCAATTCAAAGTATGACAGTACAGTACACATAACTTCCAATTGTCCTCCAATAAATTAATTACATTTTAATATTCTTCTCTGCCCAAAGGAGCAGATATACTTCCAGTCATTAGAAACGAAAAAGTAATGCATTTTTCAAAATGAAATTTTTTAATTAATTAACTCAATCATTTTTCCCTGAAGACTGGTACAATTGATCTATTAGTTCGGCTTACCAAGTTATTGTTCTCACCATGCCTTTTATACATTTAGTATGTTTGAAATTTTCTGGTATGGGGATATGGAGTGCATGTTAATGAACAGGGAATTTGTGGTAAAAGTTAAAGCCTGTGTGAAATTTATGAAAGCATTTCCTACCTCTGTCACCTACAGAAATTTGTTATCGCCAGTGTTTCTCCTCAAGGTTAGACCCAAAAGACCTGCAATTTGTAGAAGAGCTTCATGTGTTGCTGGACAGCGATCTTCCGTCCACTGCATGCGATTGGGTGGGACACACTGTATCAAGGATAGCTGGAAATCATGAATCTTTAAGTTTACCCTTTGTGTAAAGTATATAACTAAATGTGTTTAGCTAATATTTATTTGATATTGACAGGGTGTGCTTTTCTAGACTGGGTACGCATTAACAGAGATTCTCTTGTTAGCATCTATTACACACCTAATACATATTAAATTATACTTGCAGGATCTACTGAATACTTTCTGTGCTGGATGAAGCGCTAGGGAGATCAGTGAATGCCTTCGAGGGCTGAAGGGCATTTCTGTATTTACAGATAAAAAACAAAAAGGAAAAGAAAAATGATTATGGTTACATTGATGCCTTTTTAAGCCTGGATTTAGTTAAAAGTAATATGTTATTCTATCTGCATTTTATTCATCAGGGTGTCTACCTGTCAGTCTGTCTGTCTGTCTGTCTGTCTGTCTGTCTGTCTGTCTCTCTCTCTCTCTCTCAAACATACTTTGAAGCATATTTAGAATTCAGAAGTTAATGTTTCTCTATAGAATTTGTCCCTAAACTTAGAATGATTATTTTTTTAAAAATAATTAATAATAATTTAAAATCTTCTATTTGTACTAACTGCAAAGACTTCAAATGTAGCATCCAAAAGATAATGTATAAAAAAGTGTAAGAGTCAATGCTTCCAAGAGCTGAAGATTAATGGTAGAGAAGAATAGACATTTTATTTTAGTGAGAAAAGTAGGCCAGAGAGTAGATGTGGAGAACTATGAACAGGAATAACAAAACTTAAATATCTGACATATTTGGGGCAGGTGTTTTTGATGGATCATTGTCTTATCTTGTTAGCTGACCCACATTGTACATAATATCAATCAGAGAGAATGTTTTCAGAGTGAGTTCTCCAGTTACGAGCATTTCCCCGAGTGATCCATCAATGGCAAAGAAAGCTTTGATTTATTCACTGACCATTATTGGCTCTTCTATAATTTTTTTTACCTGTTCACAACATTTATTTGGTGCCTCTACAGATGCACATCAAATGCTACAAATGTAGATATGAGCGTAGTGGGCCCTGTACATTCTGTATGGATGCATCCTACCGGCAAGTATTACTGTTCCTATAGTAGCTCACAATGCAAATGTTAAAAATAAAGTTCTTTGTCAAGGAACTGGATGCAAGACGTGTGGCTCACAGTGCATCAGTTGCTGATTGTGTGTGATGAGAAGGAAATGGTTGAACCCAAAAAACATTTCTGAAAAGACATTTCAGCTTCACCCAGATAATTTTTTAAATGTCCCTATTCGTGAGGATGCTGATATTATGTGAATATAATCTATAAGATATTACTAATTCTAAAATTGTCAGGTTCAAGTCTGTATGACATGAGTTGAAAAAATAATATCAGTAAATTACTAGGTATTTTCTCTAAATAAATACAAGCAGGCAAATGTTTACGAACATGCATTTGAATTTGTTTTTCAAAAATGTTAGCTAGGAGCTTAATATTAATTGCTGAGATTTATATCAACCTAATTCATAGAGGAGATATTTTAAGAGAGAATGTTTAAACAGAAGATACTCCGATAATTTTTCATGTAAATTTTAAGTATTATTTAAATGTATATTGATTAGTTTGAAATTTTATAAATAATAATTATTTTATCTTTATTGTCTGTCCTGTAAGACAAAATTTTGTATCAATAATACCAACAAAGGAAGTCCTAAGTCTTTCTGCTTTGTTTCAGTATCCCTGTAATTTCAATGGGAGAAGCCACCTCTTCTACATGACCATGCAAGAAAAATAAACAAAAGAAAAGACGTAGTAATTTTATTTTTTATTCCATTCCCTACATTGCTTGAGGGGCAACAAAGTCTTTTACACAAAACATCAAATGTGTTTTATTTTTGACAATTAAAATAAAAAAAAGACTCTCAGAATGAAATCCAACCGTATTTCTAACAAGGAGTCTGTTGATTTTATCTACCTGAAATGTTCGCATCGCTGTATTAAGTAGTTTTGCTCATCGCTTTACATCTCCAAGCAGGCTGTAGTGACTTAAATATTTATACAGTCTTAATGTACATCATGCTGGTTTTATTAATTTTAACTCCAAAGCTTCTTCTACCAATTACTACTTAATGACCATTTTGCCTCATCTCTTGATCGCCTTTGTTCTTTGTTACAATATTAAAATGTGTGTGTGTGTGGGGGGTGGACCATGAGGTGGAAAATCAAACAGCTAAATAAAATGCCACTCAGAAAAATTCACCTATAGGACCACACTCCTCTAACTTTGTTGTCTGCTTCCAGGGAAACTTCTATGCTTTTATTTTGTTTGATTTGGTTGACGCGATCAAAATTCATATGCTTCTCTCTCTCGCTCTCTTTTCCAAGTAAACAAAATAATTAAAATCTATTTTCATCTGATGTGTGTGATTTTAGACGTCATGTCACTTGAGAAATCACCTCAACGTCGTGGGCCCACCAAGTATCTTTTGACAGATCAGCAAAAAAAACCACGAAGTTTAGCAGCTTAGAAAGACCACTCATGCCCCAAAATATAAAGTATTACTTTCTAATACTAATTTATTTTTATTTTTTTATTTTATGAACTGTTTTCCTGAAAATGATTAGCTTCATGGTAACTAAATATTTTTCTCGTGTAACATAAGTGGCTGAGGGAAGGCTAGTTTAATATGTGAAATCACACGTGAACAGCAGCTGAGAACTATATAGATATAGCCGCTGCTGGGAGTTGCTGTATATGCAAAACATACTGTGTAAGTATTTGTCAGTCATATTTATCTTTAATGTACGATAATCATACGATTAGAGTTAGTCTCCATTTCGTGATGCGACTATCTGAAATAGTCTTTAAATACAATTTATGCTTATTTACCTAAATACTTTTCAACAACCACAAGTATTTTTCTCTGCAAATATTAATCTATTTGTATATCTACTCATAACATATATATTATATATTAGAGTATGTCTACCATATATATATATATATATATATATATATATTAGACTTTGGGAATTGAAATAGTTCTGATTTTTAAAGGAATATGTGTTAAATATATTTTACTCTCCTTTTTATATATCACTTTTCTTAGATATAATATTTATTTATGCCTCTCTGTCACATATTTGTTGTCTATGTATGATGATTAGTTCTCTATTCACAGTGACTCACAGCGCCAACCTGAATAGAGAAGTATAGCAATACAGGAACGTTCTGATGCTGGAAGAGTGAAAAACAAGCAGATTTGTGTTGTTTGACGGTCTTGTTTGCAGTAAATGTTATTAGTGACAAATTACAAAAGAATTTTATTTCTTTCAAAATGGATCATGTAAATTTTTCTTTCTGTGATCTCATTTCCTAACAATTATCCATGCTACATTTTGCTGCTGATTTTACTTAAGTGATAATTCTTTCATACTGGGATAAAATGACATGATAAATTACATATAAATATACAATAGGCTTGATCGTCAACCCTAAAGCGGTAAAATTCTGATTTAATTGTTAGCTTCTGTATTATGCCTATCAGTACTAAGAAAATAACTTCATGTTAGTATAATATGTATTGTTTTGACATAAGAATTTTTTTTTTTTTTTGAACCAGGGATTGAACTCAGGCCCTTGCGCTTGCCAGGGAAGCGCTTATTCCACTGAGACATCTCCCGGCCCCTACATAAGAATTTTTATCGTATAATATTGAAAAGTAAACCTATGTAAATACTCATAGCTTTCTCTAACGTACAGAGGTACTAAGGAATATTTGATGGTTGCATATATGCATCAATAAAATCTGTAAGCTTTCAATTTATAATCAACTGAGCACTGATACAACTCTTACTTTTCTCTCTCTCTTTTTAAATTCTAATCTTGTTGTTGTTGCTGGGAACAACTGGAAACTGGAAATCGAACTCAGGGCCTCGCTCTTGCCAGAAAGGCACCGGGCTGCTGAGCTACACCCCCAGCCCAACGCTTAAGGCTTTAATGTAATAAACCAAGTGGCAGATTTTTTTCACCTTCTTGCCTTCATACAAAGATTTGTGCATTATTCTCAAAATTAATATTTATAATTCCAGTAAATACTTATGTACCTTGCCTCGACATATTCAGCTTGACATGACCAGGGATTGAAAATTCTTCCTAGTAAGCCTAAACTACTTTCCTAACTCTTTGCCTTTTTTTCCCTCACATTCACCCTTCCCGTTTTTGTGAAAATAATCTTCAAGCTCGCACTCAAACATATCTAATTTGTGCTAACCTTTGTGTCTTTAGTAGTGCTGATGTTATGCTGGTATTTGCCTCCCAGGCCAATCATACTGCCTCTGACTCCCAGAAAGTTTTCCTGGTGGCTGAGCTTCTCACTTTGTTCGGAAGTCAGGCAGTGTACTTGAGGCCCTTTTTTCTTTGCTTGGAATTGCAATGTCTGTGATTCTATCCTCTTCAAGCAGCTATACAACTTCACATTTTTGTGAAACACCTAGTGGAGCATTTATATAGAGATGCTGTATACATTTAATGAGCAAAACAAACGGATCTGTTTTGTTATATAATTAGCTCACAATTGTTACATCTCTACTTCCGGGACCAGAATGAGTGGCTGGCTTGAACAGATTGCAGAAACATCATGACGATTTAATCCTGCGTGCTGAAGGGCAATGATTTTCTCCATTGTGTAAAATTTTCCACACCAATTTGTCTCCTAATGAACATTCTTGAACTGTCTTTTTGTATCTTCAAAATTTCAGGTAGCTTCAAAATTTCAGATTGCAATTAATACAACATGTGTAAATATATCACATTAAAAGCAAGTATAAACCACCAAATCATATGCTTCAGTACAGTCACACACACACACACACACACACACACACACACACACACACACACACACTTTCCTTTATTGGAAATATAAAACGCAGTCCTTTTTTTCCTTTTCAGTTTTCATCTACTTTTTGGGAAATACAAATATCATTACTAGAATAATACTCTTTCAGTCCTTGAAAGCAAAAAATAGAGATTACGTTATAACAATTTAAACATGTGCTGCATTTTTAAAATTGACAATCTAATTTTTTTCAAGGATTTCAAGAGATCAATTATCCATTTTACATTCTGGAGTTCAGCAGTACGCACAGGATCTTATTGCTTGAACTTTCCTTCTCTTTACAGATAGACATTTTATAAAATATTCATAAGAAATTGTTGACTGTACAACTACGGCAATTCTCTTGAGTGATCCTGGGAGTTTTGCAGTCAATGACTTCTATGCAGCCCTGGCAGCATGAGCCACGCTCCATAAATCAGACTAAAACCATTTTATGCTGTTTTTAAAATTACTGCTATCAACAAAACCCATGAGCCTGAATTACTTAATCTATGCAGATGTTGTTAACTGCATTAATTATTTAATTCTGCCAATAAAACAGCGGTTCCATTCGCCTCTATTCCGGCAGACCGTGCAGGCAGCTAATTTTGCGGAGTATATCCCAAGTGACCACTAGGTGGGAGTAGACCGCTTTTTAAACTCTACAAGCTATAAAAATGGTAGTTGCTAAACTTAGATGTAAGGTAATTCTAGGTTACTGCATTACATTTCTAACCAAAGCTCGCAAAATATCTTTTGTTAACTAGCGTAGGTTACGTTAAGATTGAACTGCTTTCCTCAAGAACTGAATTGATTTGAGGGAGCTTTCATCTTTATTGCCAGCGTAAGTTATCTCTATGATTTCGTGAGGAGCAAAATGCAATTTTTTATTTATTCCTTTACTAACAGGAAAAGCAGGTCTGTTTCCTAGTTAGCACGTAATTCATAGTCCATTTTATAGTCCGTTTCCAAATATGACTCTGTTTTGAAAGCAATTATTAACTAGAAATTAATGAAAGGAATCGCCTAGGTCATTGCCTATAGATTTTGTTAATTGATTACTTCTTGCACATGTTTTGAATTCTGTGAAGAGTCTCCAACCAGAAATATACATGAAGCTAAATAGCATATTTGAAACTGGCTGATTTGTGACAAGCCAATGAAATTACGACTGGTTATAACTAGTACTCTTTTAGCTGTTACATTATTTTGTTGTTTGTTTAATCTCTATGCAAATCACATAGAAAGTGAGTAAAACCTGTCTCAAGAAATAACGCAAATGACCAAAATGCATTATTCTTTCAGCTGTGAGAACAACTCCAAAGCTCAGTTTTGCTTTTTTCTTTCCCCATTGTGATAGGAAGAAGTTTATGAGGGATGACGAAAGAAATGAAAATTAATTTTAAACTGCATTTTTTCCCCCTGACGAGAAAGCATGTCATCACCGTAGGCACGCACTTTCAAAAACTGTGGTTCGCATTTGTAGCCAGACAGCGACTGAGGTCCTTCACTTGAGGCGAGGGTTTCTTACCTCGCTTTGTTGCAAGCATCTCTGGAAACCTCTCTGAACCCTCCGCGCGTGAGAGGCTCACGACGCTGATTACTGCCTCTGCGCAGCCGAAGTCCACACAGAAAACCAGACTTGCGTTTTCTCGAATTTGTCAAGTATAAAAATGCCTTCAGATGCTTGGTCATACTGTCTAATAAAATACAATCTCTATTTTTTTTCCTGGTGTGCTAAAGTTCATCTCTATTTTTAAAATGTGAATTTTTCAATGTCACAACTCTGCAGACTTTTGGAATGGATATGACAATTGGAACTGCTCCTGAGGCTTATTTTCTGTACAGTGCCAATAGTTTTTCAGCAACCATATTTGAATCATAGTTTATTTAAAAAAAAAGTGCTTTACATTATTTCCAATTGTATCATTTAGGCTTCATTACGAATTTAGTTCCAAATACAGATTTCTTTGCTTGAGAAAATTTTCATGAATTTAATCTTTCAGTTTAGATTTCTTATTTGTTCCTTTAATCACAATTTTGCTCCTTTTCAATCTGTTGTAACAATTATCATTTTGGCTAAGCATCACTGAATCTTCAACACAATGATGTTTGCATAAATGCTAAATTTATTTGATAATTAATATTTTTACATTAAATATTATCATTTTACTCTACAGGAAAATGAAAAAGAAAATTTAAAGTATGATTTTGTTGTAATTGTGGAATTTAAATAACACAGTAAATATTCACATACTTTATCCTATTAACTTGTAGTGATATGCCTGCCAAATGATGTGCCTGATGAAGTACCCTTTGTAATTTAAGAAATGTAATTTTGAAAGAACATACTAAGCAGAATTAAATGTCTTTAGTATTCTACCTAAGGCAGTTGAATTACGTTGCAATATTTTTACAGTAAAATTATCAGCATGGTTCTTCAATGTATTTTAAAGTAAATATTTGCATTCACACATAAAAATGCTATTAAATCAGCTTAGATTAGAAAATACAGACAATTTATAATATCTCATTTTACATGGCTTAAGAGATTTAAGGCTTGCTAAATTTATTTCAGAAAAACAAGCAAAATATTATGGGATAAGTCAAAAAGAAAATGTCAATTCAGAATCATACTCAATTTAATTTTCTTGTTTAAACAATCCTAATTGTATATTTATCATGGAAAATACTCATGTTATAATTAAATATTTCTGTGAGAAAAGTAGAAAGATTAGCATTAAGTTGTAATAGTGACAGTTTAGCCTCTATTTTAACTAAAATGTAATTAATTATATTTTCTTAGAAGCTCCATTGGTACAATTATTTTTAAAAATCAGCTTTTAAATATAAATTAGCAATGTAAAATATGTATGTAATAGAAATTAAGTTTGCTTAGATTTTTCTAAACAATTTTATTTTTTAGACAAAGAATAAATAAAATTTACAACTGGATAAGATTAATTATATTCTATTTAATTTTCTAATTTATTATAATATATGGGATCTTAAATGGTGTTATATTTTCACCTTTTACAGGAATATCTTTTTGGCACATATTTGGTATTCTATATTTTTCAATCCAAATGTCAATAAAGGAATTAATATAATTTAACATAATTGTTTGCAGAATATGTATTTATCAGTTTATGTAAAATCTTTCACATATTTAAAGTTATTTAAAATTAAGTTACCTTAAGAGATATCCTCTAACTCAACTTGGGTCTAATTAATGGTTTCACACCAATCAGAATCTACAAAAAGGCCCAGACTGACCTTTCTTGGAAAAACTGAGTCAGGACAAATGGCATTTGTTCCATGTGTTGTTTTAAAGTGGTCATTTTGAAAACTAAAAGCAACGATAGAAAGTGCTGGGCCTGGGGGGAGTAGATCATCTTCAGTTTAAACAAGGAAGATGGGAATGAAGCCAATGACACGCTTACGTCCAAAAAATAAGTTCAATAAAAAGCAGGTATGAAGCTTGCTAATTTCAGCTTATATTATACTTCTACTGTTGTTATTATTATTATTATTATTATTATTATCATTATTTACTTAAATGTGTCACTGCCTGGGAAAAAATCAAATACTAAAGGCAATGGCAAATGATTTGGTTCCATTCTTAAACTTCTTAGAAATCGTCCGCAAGCCACGGATCACCAAGTACCTCAGTTTCCCTGTCAGATGAATTTACCCCTTGCCCTCTCTCTGCAACACATTAAAAAAAATCACATAAATGTTGCAAGAATTAATGAAATCAGTTCTGCAAAAGCACATTCAGCCCCGGAGGAGCAAATGCTCTATGGAAATACAACATGACAATATCAAAGAAAATGTCTTTCTAACAAAGAAATTACAAGTATATGTGCGTGGTTGACAGGACAGAACAGCCAACGTGCATGCAGTGAGAGATATTTTAGGGCATCTGAATATTCTGTACCCAAATCTGGAGCTCTGGAGGGTCCCCTCATAATTGCATGTTAAAATCATGGGAGAATTATGCAACTTCAATATCTGAACTAGCTTAATTACTGTAAACATATTTTTCCAAAGCTTAAAATGACCTGATTTTTGCCATTAAATTTTGAGTAAAACTGCATGTAATGAACAGACAGAATCAACATTGTATTCTACTTTTTATCCTGTCTGTAGTGGTAGCAGATGTTATGTTCCATTTTATTTTCTCTACTTAACTGTTTAATGACAAATATATATATGAGAGCATGAGTGGGTGAGTATGCAGGTGTGTGTTAAGAAATTTGCATACTTGTGCCTATGTAACAGCTGACCTACCCGGATTTCAGTTTGTGCATTTTCAAACTTAGAATATTTATGTAATATTTACATTTCCAAGATGTAGTAAAAGAACTAAAATATAGGGCAGCTGTATCATTGGAATTGACAGTCTTCCTTTCTGTAACAATAAAATATTCATATCTATGAACAAATGTTATATATGGGCAAAAATACATACATACATATATATATATATATATTACATTCCAATTTATGAAGTTAAGATACAATTTCAAATCCTATTGTATTAAACAAACAATAGGTAGTGCAGACATTTTCCCTTGTTTTTAAATACACAATATACAATGAATTGTATCATAGTCTTAGAATTTAAGTAAAGTATATTATGTATTTTTTATTTTCCAGTCACATCTAGCATTCTCTCACTGGGAAAAATCTTGTTCAACTCACACAGAATTTGTGTGAAAGAGAGCAAACAGCCCATTACAAATGCCAAAGCGACTAAGGTGGGATAAAATTATGACTTCAGTATATCCGGAAGAGAGGAAAACAGCTTTCTGAACAAGTTTATCTGATTTGGGAATTTTCCAAGCTTGCTTAACATAGACTACATTTTAATCGCAGAATAATCAGCCAGAGGGGATGGTTTTATAGTTTGCGTATAAGATTTGAAATACTTGAACTTCCTGCCACTACAGGTTCAAATCCCAGTAGTTCTCTGTTCTTCGGTGGCGGTAAGCACCGCGCCTGGTTATATGCACACGCGAGAAGGGATTTCTTACAGATGAAGCGTCCAGCACTGGAGCCTTAGTTGCACTGTGTGAAGATCCCAACACAATTTTCCTAAGAACAGAGTGGGTGGCACATGAATGGCTGCAGCTTCTGGGAACCTTGCCAAAAACCTGGGGCAACCGAGAGAGAGTGTGGCTTTGCTCTAAAGGAGATTAAACTCCCTTATTAAAAGCTCCCTATACTGCACCATTGTGAGAGTTCACTCATTCCTTTTTTCATGTTAGACGGTGAGTTAATACACAGGGCTAACTGTAATATCTTAATTTTCGTCTTCCTCTCTCTCTAAAGGGGTTGACAAACTTACCACCATGCGCAGGGCCCGAGGTTATTGATCTAGAACAGCACACACAAAAAGCTGTTGTTAGGAAAGATTGTGTGCACTGGATGGATAATCACAGAGCAAGCAAAATGTGACTTTTCAGTGTTATCTATGCAAGAATATTAAAGTATTTCTAAAAACTGAAGTGGTAAGATTAATTTCCCTGTAAATCACTTAGTTGCAAGTTTTCTAAAGATGGCCTGAGGTCTTACTGTATACAGCAAAAATTAGGTAAGAAAATAAGAACAAATCAAAACTTGGCACATTCTGGTGCTTTTCTGTTTTATTTTTTGTCATTATATTTGCATTTATATATTTGTGAGGAATTAAATAAGCAAAAATAGCTATCAGATGAACCAAAAGGCTTCTTTCTAGTTTTTCCCTATTGTCTATCAATTAGGATAGGTCTCAGTCTCTCCATTATGTATAGAATAGTTTTTATGCAACATATCAACAATTAAATATAATAAATCCTGTTGACTTGGCAGTATTTATCATCTAATATTTCTGAGATGAGAAGAGAGAATGTGCATTAGGGATAGCAAAAAGCAATGTTTCTGCAGCTGTCAATGTCATCCTAATAATAATGCCTTTATTTCTTAAAAAAGTAACCATTACAATTTAATCATAAAGTGATATAATAGTTTCTCTGATGTTTGATATAGAATACATGTGAAATAGGACCCCAGCACATCTTTGTTCTATATTTTAATGAAATATGATACGCTTCTTGCTTGAGAAATACTGTAATGACATCACAATTTGCAGAATATTTATGATGATCCATTTATCTAGAGATATAAATGCTTCTACAATGAAGTATATGAGACCAGAATATATTATTTTTTCTAACAGCAGTATGTTAACCATATTGTTCATCATATGATAATCATATATATGAAAATCAGTGTTTTCAAAAAGACTAATAAAAGGGGGAAATAAGACATGAAGCATCCTTCTCACAGCTCTTTAAATGCATACGCAAATCATAAAGCAAGCCATAGCAAATATAGTTAAACTGTATTGGACATCAGAAGTCTTTCTAGGAATTGATGATGTAATTTGATTGTGTCCTGCCATGGCTTGATTTTTTTAACTTTGTTTTGATGCTAGGTACTGTGGTAATCTCAGCACTTGGAAGACTGAGGCAGGAAAATTTGAAGTTAAGTTCCTACCTTACAACTGAACAAGACCTTGTCTCAGGACAAGCCATATGGAAATCATTTTGGAAATGTCTCCAAGAACTAAAATTAGAAATTCCATCAAACTCAGCTGTTTCTCCCCAAAGAGCTAAAGACATCACCCCATAGTGATGCATGCATGCAAAATTTACAGGAACACAATACCTAATAGCTAAATCCTAAAAGCAGCCTGTATATGCATCAACAGAAAAACATACAAAGAAAAGGTGTCATCTACACAGAACAGAGTATTGCTGGACTATAAAGAAGGACCAATTTGAGACATTTTTAGGGAAAAGAATACATCTGGAAAATATGCTGTTGAGTAAAGTCAACCGTTGTCACAAAAGCCTACATATCTTTTGGTAGTTCTCATATGAGTAAGGCAATGAAAATAATAAATGATGGAAAAAAAGAATCAAGAGGATAGATCTCTTGCAAATGAGTAGAGGTCCAGAAGACTGAGAGGAAAGGAAGAGGGGAAGGAAGTAAAATTCAAACATTCCATAAGAAGGAATCTAATCAACCCAATGAATGTGAACATTATATGTCATAAACATAAGATAAGATTAATAATACAAACAAGAATGAAAACAGGTATGGGGAATTTAAAGGCAGAGGGAGAGAAGAAAGTGAGAAGAGGCAGGGGACCAAAAGGAAACAGGCAGGCTTATGTCCATGTACCCCCTCTTCAAGATGAATGTAAATAACATGCATTGCAAGCACATACTAATAAAAATTAAAATAAAAAATAAATGCCTCGGTTTATTACTGCTAAGTTTCTCTGACTTCCATTTCCCATACTAAAAAGCCTATACACATAGAACATTAAAAATTATATATTTCATAGTCTAATCAATATCGGCTTGGATTAGTACAAAGGTCAGGCTCTGTAAATGAAAGGGTACTTTATTTTTGCTTTGCCTTTTCATTTCTACACAAAAGTTTCAAGGTATAATTATTCACTATTGGCATAATTATATAAATAGAGAAAAACTTACAAATAAATTGGTTTCTAATAAGAAATTCTGATGAGCTGATGGCATTATTATTTTAATGTAAAACTCAGTTGCATTTTACATGGCAGCAAAAATCCCAGAAATAATACACAAGATAAGGTTAAAATATGCCATTGACAACCACCTCATAAAATACCTGTTACAAGATAGCTATCTGATTTCTGAAGAAAAAGTTGTTCATTGGAAAAATATAAGGATGATCTAAGTAAATAGAACCACGTACTAGGTTTGTCAATAGGAAAATGTTATTATTTGTAATATCAATGTTCTCAAAAATTGACTTCTAGATTCGGTGCAGGAAACTCCTTGTACTGAGTCTTGTTAAGATGATTTGAAAATTTATGTCAAAGAGAAAATGCCCAAAATTCCAAAGATTTTCCTTTCAAGTATATGAAAAATATATTGATTTTTCTGTTATTATAAAATATGTAACACTTCTGGTAACTGTATTAATGCTATTCATTTACAGACTAAGAAAATAAAAAGAGGTATAATAGAAAATCCAGAAAAAAAGAAACATAGACTACTGGTTTATTATAAAGCTGGCTTTATTGATTTGGGTTAATGTGTAAATTTTATTTAAAATGTTTACATATATGATTAGCTGTTTATTTATTTACTTATTTATTTTATTTTTTGGTGGAACTGGGGATTGAACTCAGACCCTTGCACTTGCCAGGGAAGGGTTTATTCTACTGAGCCATCTCCCAGGCCCTTGATTAGCTGTTTCTATGAGTTTAAATACAAGGATGCTTATATTATGCACAAGAGTCATTCCAAGTTAATTAAAAACTTTAACATGAGGCTTGGGAAGACAGCTCAGTGGACTAAGCACCTACCTGGCAAGTGCAGGGATTGGGTTTCAATCCAAACACCACAAGCAGCTCCAGCCTCGCCCCTGTGTACACTGAGTATGGTCGTGGTGGCGCATGCCTGTAATCCCAGCACTGGGCAGGTTGAAAACAGTACTAGCTGCATGGTGAGAACGAAGAATAAATACATTAAAAGAAATTTAATATGAAAAATAAAATTACAAATCTTTTAGAACTCCATAGAGATGGCTATCATGTGACACACTCTCTATAACAAAAATCTTATTAAGAATCAAGTAGGAAAAGAAAGATAAGGATTGATTTGCCAATAGTAACATCTAAAACTTTGTTCAAAATTTCATAAAAAAACAAAATGAAACCTTAGAAACAGAAAAAATATAAATGTGAGATATAAAGCTAATCCAAAAAATTGATGATGATTGAAAGAAAAATGTTTAGTCAAAAAAATAAATGATTGTGGGGCTGGTAAGATATCTCAGTAGTCTAAAGCACCTGCTTAGGCAAGCTTAGGCAGGCGCAAGGGATCACGGTTCAACCCCTGGCACCATGCGCCATGCCAACCCCGCACCCAGGGTGGGCTGAGCCAGACAAAAATAAAAATTAACAAAAAGAAAAAAAGAAACTAAAAAAGATATTGAAAGCCTAGAATGAAGATTGAAAGCCTAAATGAAGAGCGACCAACATGCATTTTTTCCCCGAGACTAGATGTAAGTGCAGAAGTAAAATTTAAAGCCAATGAGATACAATTTCACTATTTTTGCTGGAGATTAAAAAGTAGTTAACAACAAGAAGAAAATAAGATGCTATGAAGAGACTGGAATATCGTTGTATTATAGGCTTAAGTTTTAAAGAAACGATTCTATGATCTGGTAAAACTGATGATGTCCACATTGCTGTCCCATGGACACTTTTCTTGCATTTACCTTAGAGAAAGATGTGTGTCTGGAGACAAATTTTAGAATGACCATGGCAACATTTTTTTGTCAGTAGAAAATAGGACTTACATCTACCAACAGTAGAATATTTACATAAATTATGATATGTAAAAGTTATACATTGATAAAGATTACAAAAGGTCTAAACAACAATATGATCAAGTGTTAGTGCAACTTATAAGACACAAGCATCGCAGAGAAGTACACACAGTCTATTCAATTTATATGATCAAAATGACAAAAATAAGCAATGTTTGTTGAGATTAAATACAATTTCAGTACTTCATAAGTATAAGTAAGGAAACAGCAAAAATGACACTCATGAAAGAAACTATTTCCTGAAAGAAAACATAATAACATTGGAAAAAGTCAGGTAAAGCACCTCAAAGTGATGGAAATATTGTTTTCAAGTAGCTGGGCTCTCAAAGTACATACAAAATATTATTAGACATTTCTGTTAACATATGAATATATTTTTCATCCTTTGCTACTTAGTGTCTTCTGTAATCCACAGAGAAAAGCCTTATCAAATAGACATATATTATTTATTTTTCACTAAAAACATTTTATTAAGCTTCATAACTCAATAAACTTGTACACAAGCAACATTTAAGGGATCTACGAAGACTCTTACTGACAAAAGAGTTCAAACCCTGGCATTGACCTTTATGGATGCGTGCGAAGAGGAAGCTTCCCTGGAATGTTGATGGCAGTCATTGCTGGGCTGGTCATGAAGACAGCTACACAGATTTAACTAAGATATGCCGCACACTCATTTAGGACAATCAATAGGGGCCAGGGAGATAGCTCAGTACAATAAGAACTTGCCTGGCAAGTGTAGGGTCCTGAGTTCAATCCCTGGTACCACAAAAAAAAAATCAAGAGTATTGTATGAGAGAGAAAGAGAGAGAGAGAGAGAGAGAGAGAGAGAGAGAGAGAGAGAGAGAGAGAGAACTTCAATAATTACTAGAGAGAGAGAGAGAGAGAGAGAGAGAGAGAGAGAGAGAGACAGAAGAGACAAACAGAGAGATAAAGAAAGAGACAGAGACAGGCAAGGAGAGACACAGAGAGACAGAAACAGAGAGACAGAGACAGATACAGACGGAGACACTCATTGACTGTGCACCTG
Source organism: Octodon degus (assembly GCF_000260255.1). Lineage (NCBI taxonomy): Eukaryota > Metazoa > Chordata > Mammalia > Rodentia > Octodontidae > Octodon > Octodon degus. The sequence goes on from NW_004524598.1 coordinate 2,646,330, forward strand.
GGCATCTCTTCTGAAAAATGTAAAACTTAGCTTTGAAACGTTTTCTTGTTTATTCTGGGTTTAGGTTCCTACAGAGACTTTTTCATGGTCCATGTTTGAACACTGTAAGAATTTAATAGCAAAGATTCTGTGTATCTAACCTCTTACCCTGTTCTTCAACACTCATATTACTTGGAGAATGTTATGTGCTTTTGTTGTATATCTTATATCCACTGTATAAATTTCTTCTTCTTCTTCTTCTTCTTCTTCTTCTTCTTCTTCTTCTTCTTCTTCTTCTTCTTCTTCTTCTGCTTCTGCTTCTGCTTCTGCTTCTGCTGCTGCTGCTTCTGCTTCTGCTGCTTCTGCTTCTTCCTCTTCCTCTTCTAAATGGTCAAGGCCTAAAAAATTATTTCAGGATACTGGGGAAACT
>NW_004524598.1:2647348-2648448 GCF_000260255.1 Octodon degus
GGATTGAACTCAGGCCCTTGCACTTGCCAGGGAAGCACTTATTCCACTCAGCCATGTCCCCGGCCCATAAACATATTTAATTTTTGAAAAAATGTAAAATAAAGCACTAAACGAGAAAGTTTCTAAAATTTATTAAACATAATTTAAGTATTATGGCTGAGACTTTCACAACTGAAAAATTAAAATCTGAAACTTGGTTGATGTTCCATTGTATATGTAATATTAGGAAAATTATGCTACTTTAAATGTTAACAATCAAGTCCAGGATAAAATTTGTAGGATGTATATACAAATTGCATGTTGAATTCTATACATCTGAAGTACTTAAAGAGACATTATAAATGCCTGTATGCAAAGCAAAATAAATGTTTCCTGGAAGCATACAACAATCCTACTCTGGGAGAAAGACTGAAGAAAACATCATTTTGTTTATGAAAAATAAATTAAAATAATCAATGTTTCTTGATATCTAAAAGAATAAAATAAACAACTGCAAAGCTGAATTGAGAGCAGTATATTCAAACTGTTTCAAAATTTAAAAGCACAAATCATATTTTCTAAATGCAAAATTTTCATACGTACCTTTGAATCTGCTCAGTGGGTTATTCTAGACGGGAGCATTGGTGTTTTTGCGAAAGGCGGCACGACCTTCTTAGTGTTGGGCGTTGTGCAGAGAGAGCCTGCCCCTACAGGGTGCCTTCATTCACCTTTGGAAGAGATCCTGGAAGGTGGAACGTATCTACATGTGGACGCGTAATCATGGAGCAGATCCGTGGACCAGTCCAGAAACCATGTGTCCCCAAATGGGCCACAACACCAACATTGATTCAGTGGTAAACTAAATGAGCTCTGAAACTCATGTGAACTTCAATAATTACTAGACCGCACGATTTCACCAATAACACAGCAGGACAAGTCACCATCACATACCTACAACAACGCCATGATTTTATCTTAAGGTCAGTGTCCTGCACATTTTACGGTACGCTGGAAAGTCAGGTTTTATTTTTGCACTATTTTCAATGATTTTTTCTGTCTGTCTGTCTGTCTGTCTGTCTGTCTGTCTGTCTGTCTCTGTCTCTGTCTCTGTCTCTGTCTCT
>NW_004524598.1:2648548-2650832 GCF_000260255.1 Octodon degus
TCTCTCTCTCTCTCTCTCTCTCTCTCTCTCTCTCTCTCTCTCTCTCTCTCTCTCGTCTCTCTCTCTAATGTATTTGGTACAGAGTCTCACTGTGCAGCTCAGAGTCTCATAGTAAGCCTCCTGTTTTCAGTCTCCCCAGTGCTAGGATTACAGATGCCACCATGTGCGTCACCATGTCCAGTCTCTGTGGCAGGCTCAATGAGCCCAGGGGCCAGGCAGGGGCTGCATGTGGTGCCAGGAATCGGATCCAGGTTCCTGCGCTTGCCTAAGCAGGTGCTTAGTCTGCAGAGCTATCTCACTAGCCTCTGTTTGTCTCCTTTTATTTTTATCTTTTTTAAAAACTTTGCTTTAGTGTCTCTTCTTACAGTACTATTTACTCTTACAATTCATGGTCTTTATAGTTGTCCTATTCTGTCTTATATAAAAGCTAACATTCAGGATTTTTTCCTTTCTTTTTTTTAAGTGTATTTGGCTCAGGGTCTCACTATGCACTTTGGACTTGGAGTGATCTTCCTGTTTTCAGCCTTTCCAGAGCTGGGATTGCAGGAGTGGGTCACCATGCCCACACTCTCACTGATTCAGCGTGCCCCAGGGGTGTGGCTGGCTTGGCACTTGGGAACGCAAATCAATCTCTGGTACCTGTGCTTGCCAAAGCAGGTGCTTAGTCCACTGAGCTATCTGGCCAGCCCTTAACTTTCAGTATTTTTATACATACTGGTGCATGATATCAGCCAATGATGTTGATTGTCTACTATGAGTTAGTTATCTTTTTCAGGCTTAGGGATTTTCCAGGTGAATTCTAATGATATTGTCTTAAAGTTTGCCTGTATTTTAAATATTTGTGTTCTAGGTATCTTATAAAGTAGGTAATTTCAAATAAAGGATATGGAAATAATCAAATAGATTCAAGACCAACCCTCTTCATATGTTCCTATGTTTTATGAAAAGTGTACAAAACCTCCAACCTGAAATGTTTTAATGCATATCTTGTTTCACCTATGTGCAATTTCACATTCTTTCTGCAGTCCATTGATTGTTATATAATTCAATGTTCATAGCTTTGTATCTCTCTGTGTATCTATCCATCTATCTATACTAATTCTTGCAGATCTATTAATACAATTAAACTTTTTCCTTCATAAGTGCTCAAATTCTATGCTTTTCTATCCATGACTTCATTATTTATATGTCAAAAATGTATTGCAACTTTGATATTTTTCTAAATTTCATGTGTACTTAGGGGAAATTTTAACATCACTGAATTTCTATTTTGCTGGAAAAGAAATTTAATTACCTTTTACATGGCAGGTAATAGGAGTGACATACAATATTCCATTTAATCTTCAAATTGACCTTGGGAGTCACATACTATTATTTTTAATTTATTTATTCAGCAACTGTTATTTATCTTATATAAAGTACATAATGTTGTGAACTTGTTTTGATTACAATAGAGTAGAAGATATGTACATTTTATAAAATTCATGAGAATAAATATATGATATGTGTGAATTTACTTTATATAGAGAAGGCTCCTGGAGAAACTTGGAGATAACAAAAAAATTAACAAACAAGAAGAGTGAAAGACAAGTAGAAGTTATGTGAAGAATCCCAGAAAGAAACTAGTGTACTAACGTTCCTACTCTTCAAATACTAACTTCAAAGGAGAGTACACTACTTCATGTCCAATAAATGTCTCCCATTTTCTCTGCAAAAGCAAGAATAAAAAAAAATGTGAGACAGCATCAACTTTTGTTTAATATGAAGTCTTGTTTAGTTAGCAAATGATGCAAAGTATGTATAACTTGGAAGCATATTCATTGTTAGAAGAAAATATTTAGTTTGGGCACTTGTGAACAATCCAAGCGTTTGTTTCAGTTGAAAACATTTGTTTCAGGAGAAAATTTGGCTTTCATATTTATGAGTGAATTTTCAAATTGCTTTCCAATTGCAGCGAAGTAACCATTTGGTTGGTGGCTGTACGGTGGCCAAATGCTTCTGCACATGTTTGAAAAGGCCTGGGGACTCATATGGGGTCCAGGGACTACTATTATGTTTGCCTGGTTGTCATAATAACAATTTGCCATGTAGCAGAGAATTAGAGCCACTGAAAGTTTCACTTACAGGAAAGTAAGTTTTTCAAAACGTCACAAAACATCAGAAAGGCCTCCATGGGCTTAAGGAAGGACACTTACACTTTCCAAGGTTTCTTAATCCTTAAGAAACAAAACATATGTGATAGAAAATAACACTGTTTAACAATTTCTTTCTTTCCTTCTTTCTT
>NW_004524598.1:2650932-2676908 GCF_000260255.1 Octodon degus
TTCCTTCCTTCCTTCTTTTCTTTTCAGGAACCGGGGATTGAACTCAGGCCCTTGCGCTTGCCAGGGAAGCACTTATTCTACTGAGCCATCTCCCTGGCCCAACAATTTGTATGTTTAGTTATTACTCAGACATTTTTCAAGAATTTCCTAAAACTAGATGAATCTTTCATATGACAATCTGTGATACATCATTTGTCTAGGTTAACTGAACTGTGGAGTCTGAAACTTCGCTCTTATTTAAATTCACGAAGACTTTTAACATTAAGAAACGGAAATCTAGAATACAATTTTAAAAAACCTATGGAAAGTTTCATGTTCTTTTGCTAACAATTTCTCCATTTTTTTTCTTTGTACAGTATATGAATGTCCAACTGAACACTGCATTCTACACCTGCTTGTGGCCGGATGTGGCTATATGATTCAAGATAGGAATGGAAGTGTTAAATTTCTACATGATCAGCTTTATAAAACTATGTTCTTTGTCTTTATGACTCTTTTGTCATCTACCAGCCATCAGAAAAAAAAATGTCAGTACTTCAGCATCAGATATGAGGCCCACCTCACCATAGGCCATAAGATGACAATACACTTGATTGTTCTGTCGGAGAGAAATAATTTCTTTTGGTAAAGTTATAGTACTTACAGGTACAGGTCTCCTTGATAGAATAATTTAACATTTACATGAATCACTATAAATGTCTTACATATTACCAGGCTGTAAGTTTTGAAATAATGCCAAGTATATCTTACATAGATAAGGTTTTTTTTTTGTTTTGTTTTGTTTTGATTTTTGTATAGTGTAAAGTCTATCTGAAAATGTAGTCTTCTTATGTGAACACCAGCTTTTAGGGAACTAAATCTCAGTAAATGTTTATGTATAGACACATAGATTTTTACCTAGGATTTACAGACCTTCTCTTTTCTTTCCTTTGTTTTCCTTTCCATTTATTTTATTTTATTTTAATTTTGCTGTACCAGGGATTCAATTCAGGTCCCTGCACTTGCCAGGCAAGTCCTTATTCTACTGATTTATCTCCCCAGCCCCATTTTTTTCATTTTTAATATAATGATTTAATTGCATCTTCATAGTAGTTCTAGTCATTGCAATCACTTTGGACTACCATCTCCAGGCTTTCATTGCCTAACTCACATTAACTCTCATCATAAAATCTTGCAGAAAGTCAAGACTGTAAAAAACAGAAATGATTGTTCACTTTAAATATGTAAACATATGTTACATGATTACATTAAAGAAATATTTTTTAAAAGGTAAAACAAAGTAACTTCCTTTTTAATGTATTTGGCACAGGGTCTACAAGGCCTCACTACACAGATTGGACTTGTAGTGATCTTCCTGTTTTCAGCCTTCCAAGTGCTGGGATTACAGGTGTGCACCACCACACACAATCTCTTTAGCTGTCTCAGCATGCCCTGGGGCTGGGACCAGCATCACATGCAGGCGTAACTTCTTAATAAAGACGATTCATAAGACACCAGGAGGAAACATTCTACTTCAAGTGGAAAAGCTGAAAATATTCTCCTTAATATCCACAACAAGGTACAAATGGCAACTATCACCCATTCTATTCAATCCAGAACTGAATGTTCTTGTCTATAAATTAAATCAATAAAAAGGAGTTAAAAAGCTTAGACATTGGCAAAAAAAGAAAATGGTTTCTACCTTCTGGTTATATGATTGAACATATTCAGCAAACCTAAAGGAATCTAAAAAAATGTCCTGGAGCTAATAATTTTGTTATCTAAGGTTACAGAATACAAAATCAATTAGTATGTAATAATCAATCACATTTCTGTGTAAAGCAAAGGAACATTTTGAAATTAAATAATAGCACAATTTCATTTGTAATACATACAAATCAAATACTATACTAAAGTTTAAACTTTAAAGGAAACATACACAGAATAGGTATGTTCAATATCACAAAAAGCCATGCGTGTTTACCAGGGGACTTTATCTAGGATATATAATAAATCTTCAAAATTCAACAGTAAAATAAAAAAACACACAATAATAACAAATGGAAGATGAGCAAAACATATAAGCACACATTTTATAAAAGAGGGTACACAGATGGCAAAGACTTATAGGAAAAGATAATTAAAAGCACATACATAATCAACATATTAACATCAATTAAATCCAGGGACTAATGTCAATTAAAGCCACAATAGTATAATACACCAGAAAGGCCAAAAAGTACTTATATCACTGGATGCTGCTGACGCCGTGAAAACATTGAATCACAATAGTATAGCTGTGATAGAAAGTTTGGCTTTTTATTTTATACACTAACATATAACTTAAAAATTATATTGTTAACATTATATTTCAGGGGCTGGTGAGATGGCTCAGTGGTCTAAAGCACCTACTTAGAACAAGCTAAACTAAGCAAAACACAGGGACTGCGGTTCAATCCCCCAGCACCACATGCCAGCCAGCCCCGCCCCCTGGTGGGCTGAACTGGCCACACACACAAAAATAAATAAATAAATAAATAAATAAATATTTAAAAAAAAAAACATTATATTTCAGAGAAATCAGAACTCTTGTTCATACAAACACTGCACATGAATGTTCTAGATAAATTTATTTCTTATATCCAAAAACAGAAGTAACACTGACCCTTGTCTAATATATAAATGGTTAGACAGATCATGGTGCCTCCGTACTGTGCCATAACTGTCTGTCCTGTCAAAGAGTGAGCAGTTGATGCACAAAATGTGTTGATGGATTTCCAGGAAGTTGCACTGAGGAGAAAGAAGTGAATCCAAATATATGATGTATGTTTTAATTTACAAAATGTTTTTGCAATTTTAAAATTATAGAAAGTAAGAAAGGTTAATAGGTATCAGGTGATAGAAATGAGAACACATGGGGTTACTGTGTGGTTATGAAAGAAGGGAGGGAAGGAGCCTTGCAAAGAGAAAAATTCTGTGTGTCTGGACTGCATCAATTTTGCCCTCCTGGCTGAGATGCACTAAGTTTCTATCTTATTGCTAGATATTACTACTGGAGGAAATTGGGTGAGGAGTGTAAGAGATGTTTCTCTATTTTTCTCTTCTAAGTGCATCTGAATTTAATTTTTAAAGAATCTATGAAAGATGTAAGTCAAGTAATATTTTTCTTGTTCCATCCTTGAGGAAAACACATTTAGAGAGTTAGATTACTCTTTTGAGGTCATGCAGCTAATCTGTTTTGGAACTAGGATTAGCACACAGTCTTTCTTATACGTAAGACAGTGTTGTTTCTCCTAACCAGTCCTGTGCTAACACATTCTAACATAGCGAAACTTAAGTCGGAGGTCTGACATCTTGTTCTGCCTAAATAAATTAAGGGAGCCTAGATGGTCTCAAATTACCAAACACTATGTACCTCTTGCTATTCTGATCCCCATCAATAATGTACAGTAGCCAAAACCCTCATCAAACAAACTTATTTCTGAGTTCATATTTTGTTTCTTTACCATACTCTGCTTGTGGAACTATTAAAACAGGCCAGTAGAAGCCCACTGGGAATCATGGACATCTTTTGTAACAGTGGACATAGGTCCACTGTTACAGAACTTGATTGTTCACTGTAGAGAACACCACCACTGTGGTCCTGCATGGCCTGTGGTATGTTCTTCCACCAGGCTGGGATTTTAGACACCTAATAAATGGATATTGACCTAATTTCTCCAGTTTCAATGTCTTGGATTGGTCTTATCCATAACCAAGAATGAAAATCCATTTTTCAAAATGGGATGATTGATAGATGATTAAGAGGAAACCACTTCGTCATTTAACCACGTTGCTAATTGTAAATTAAGTGAAGCAAATTACTATGGTGTGATCTCCTGAAGAGTTAGGTTGCAATGCAGTCATGTAAATACATCGAAAAAGTCTTGACTAATAAACTCATTATTGGCCTTCACATCTTAGTTCTAAAGAGAATATGTAATATTAAAATTCAAATAGGAACATGATATCATAATCATTTTGTGAAATGTAAAGGAATACCTCTGGATAACTTCTTCTGGGATATTGGCAACAATATCTTTAAAGAAATCTAAAATAAAATAATTCACCTAACTTTGAGGTTATGACTAGAAGCACAATTATTTAAATACTTATAATTAATAATATTATAACTAGTAATAATACTTGATTTATAACTTACATTGGTCTCAGTAAATATGTATGTATGGTACGTCATTTGTCTCTGTAATATCTGCTTTATTCAAGAAGCCATGATCAAGTACAAATACTTTTTAAAGTATTAATAGATATTAAATTAAAACCAGGTGATTTCTCTACCAACTGAGCAGAAATGTTGCAAGAAAAGCATAAATGCTTTGATCTACCTCATAGTGAGAACTGTGATAACATTACTTTTTTGTTCAAAACAACGAGTCTAACTCAATGAGTTCAAAAATTTCTTGTATCCTGGGTAAAGTAAAGGTGGAGTAATTTCACCATTTAATTCAAATATAGAATGTGGTAAACAAATGATAAATAGAACTATTTTTCTCATGTGATAAAAAGCATAAATAGATTACAAGAAAAATGACGCAAAATGTAAAAAATCATTTAATTTAATAATTTGCTTACATGGATAGCTCTATATGTTTTGAACAGTTTAAAGTAGCAAAACATATTTTAAGAATGACATTAACATCTGGTATTATGATCATTTTTCTTTGTGAAATGATTAGTGGCTGAGGTATACTAAAATTTACTCTACAATACATCTCTGATTTTGTACATGTAGTAGTTTAGAATCTGAAGTGAATAAAAGCAACTTTTTCTGCCTTATTTAGGCAACAACTTGTCTTTTGTCTCAAAAATGACACTTTTTCTTACATGATTTTTTTCTCTTATTAAAACAAGTGAAGTACTGCCCTGAGATATTTGTATTTATAGACCTTTAAGTTTAAGAATACATGTTTTTGTACATAAAATAAATACACCAATGTATTTGGAAGTCAACAATTCAGTTAAGTTTTAGTGTAATTAAAAGTTAATACTAACTTCTCTTACTCTCATTTTTGTAAAATAGTTGCAAGCAATTTTAGTATCTGAGAGCTCTCTACGGTTGACTACTCAAGGCTTGTCAACATAAAGAGGCAAACAACATGACCTAGCTTAAAGGATTTTAAAAATACTACAGCAGCTGGAATGATTCATATCTTAGAAAAATGTAGAGGAAATTATAAGTAGTCACAGAACACCTTGTTGTTATGCAACCTGAATAATGTAAAAACATTTAAATATGTTTCTAAGATTCAAATATTTCAGAATACATATGTTCATGGCTTTAATTTAAACCTTTAAAACATCTGCTTTGAACATTTGAAGGTAATTCTAACATATTTTTTGCTTGGCTGAACAATTTACCTACATGATTAGGTAGTTTCAAGTTTAAGAAGATTAAAAACTCATTTCTGAGCACTTCTAAAGTCAGATGTACTAAAGACATTTATGTGTTTTTTTCAAGGTCTAGAAGTTAGGTTGATTTTTCAATGGCTGTTTGTTGACTTTACAAGCAGGATTAAATAAATATACATAATTCACATCCCAGGGATTCATATATTGATATATTTGTCCTGAGAAGAAATTAAACAAAAAATTAAAAGTGCAAGGAAATTTTCTTTTCTAGTATACTGCTGACCATTGGGTGTTAAGAAAATTATATTTTACAACTGCATACTAAATGAACCAATAGGCTTAACAATATTACCACGAAAAATGTAATAACATAAAATTCCAAACATAAGTTAACCCAAAATTCTCATAAACCACTTCCTTTCTTGATGGTAGGTACACTAGGAAGCAAAAATTTTGTGTACATAATCCATAATTGTCCAAATGGAAATTTTTTATATTTACCTATAAATGAATATTTAATCATCTATGTAGATTAAAAACAAAAACATTTGATGAAATAAGTTGTATATTTATGTAATGTATCAGTTTGATTATATATTCCTACTTTTTCAAAATGTGATTACCCACATAGCAGAGACCACTGGTTCTATGCTTCAATATATGCTTGGCCCTTCTTTCACAGTAATAAGATTTTTAGCTGCTTCATAATTTTCCAGAAAAAATACCACATTTCTGAGTTCTCATACAATTACTGATGGCTAGGAGGCTATGGACACTTTTGTAGACATTTCTGAGGAAGAACCTGGAGTACCTCCTTTTCCTTTCTTTATTCTGTCCTTTAACCAGCTGCTTGGAAAATGCACATAATTGTTGAAACCGTATGCCGGTGCCTAGAGATGCACACCCGACTGATATACGTTTCATGCAAAGCTGAAAGCAACCTGGTTCCCTACTGACCCGTTCACAGATATGGATAAGCTGTAATCAGAATTACATGTAAGTGGTAAATTTCTATCTTGTTTGTTTCTGCTCTACAACTACATCCACTTGAAGAAACTCAATTGGTAATACCCGTGATCATTCAAATACCAAAAGGCAGAGAAGGAGGAACAGAAATCAGTTTAAAATCTGAATAATATAGACAAATTTAGCCCTGATGAGAAGCTACAATCCTCATATCAGTTTTCAGATACCTTAAAGATCTTTACTCACAGTATTCATCTGTTTAAAAGTTATATTTTAAAATTATGCTTACAAATTTTATCATAAAATAAGGGAAACAAAGAATACTATTTTCAAGATGTTAATATATGATCCAACTCTCATGAATAAAGATATGTGTATTCCGCATATTCATGTAGATTCTCAATATTTTTTAAACTTTCTCAATATGTAAAAGATATTTTTACATGACAATAAAATAAATTCTATCAACATTATTGGTCTGTAAGTGTTTTATTTTCTATTTTGGTGGTTTTCTCATGTAATATTATTTTAGTTGGAAAAATAATGCCTATATCATCTTTCCACTTAAGACAGTAATTAGACCCTTTATACTATCATTTGTTTATAGAAAGTTTAATATTAAGTTTAAGTACATAGCTCCTCTTTGGTAGACTATATTTGTTTCAAAGAATATAATCATTAAATGACATAGATTGTGTAATTCAATGTACTTTTAACAAGATAAAAGCTTGTGTTTTGTTATAAGCTTTCAAAGTGTTAAATTGGTTATATATTTTTCTTATGACTTTTTGTCATTGCCTAATACTCCACTAAAATATCATAGTTAGGGTTCTTCTAGCAAGTTTCATAATAATGTGACGTACTGGTCCAGTAGCAGATTAAAAACAATTAACAGTGTTAACTAGACACTTGATTAAATCATGGCTTATGGTTTAATTTTTAGATTCATGATACTATTTCATTCATTTTTGATGAGAAGACATGACAACCTACTAAATGCACAGTGTAATTTATTGAATATTTCCAATAATGCCTCTTAGTTTTCAAATTTTTGATTAAAATAATAAATTAAAATGATAGCTTAATTATGTTGCATGCAAATTCACTATATTAAAATATATCTATTTGGCCTTGAATTTAAACTAATTTAACAAGTCCAAAAGTGTTGATTCTAAGAGAGTTAAGTATGAGACTGTTTTGCTATGGTTTTGGTTATTTTTCCTCAATTAGCATAAAAAATTAAAAGAAATAGAGTTAAACAGTTGTGTAAGAATTTCTTCACTCCCTCCCTTGATTGCTGATGTGCAAAAATATTTCCCTCTAGATTAATTCTTTTATTTCTCTTCATTTTTCTAAATAACCAGCATGTGCTTTTATGTGCTGATTTTACAGTTTTACATAAAACTGTATTCTATGTTTACTTTCCTAGTGAAATAATTAGCCATTTCCCAAAGTCCCAACTTTTACAATTTATCTTAATTTATTTTAATTATTTTATCAATAATGTGTATGAAGTGCATAATGTGTATGATCTATGTGTATGAAGTATTTTCAATAAACTATGCTATTTATTTTTGTATATTAGTGTGTTTCAAAATTGATATTTTGCAATTATTTTTACTGAGTATTTATCACTGATTTTCTACTATGTCTTGTTTAAATCTACAAATGTTCCTTTAAAATATTGCCCTTGGGGATTTTTTTTTCCATGAAGTGTTAAAATCATACCACAGTGATAGATGTACAGCAACATTTACAGCAGCACAATTTGTGATAGCCAAATTTCAGAAACAACCCAAAACTGAATAAAAAAGATGTGCAATTTTCATACAATAGAGTACTACTCAGCCATAAGAAAGGATAAATTGAGACACTTATAGGGAAATAGACGGCAACTTGAGACCACACTCGGAAGTGAAGTAAATAATTCTCACACGAGTAAGCATCACATTTTCTCCTTAGTGTAAGAAGCTGAAAGAGTATATAAGATCCAAAATGTTCAACGGACATTGTGAAATAAGTGAAAATTGCTCAAAAAGAAAGAGAAACTGGAATGGGGAAAAAGAGAAAAGAAGCAAGGGAAAAAAAATATATTTATATATGATAGTTAAGATAGCTGTATTACTAATTTCAAAGAAAGTTCTATTCAGATATTGTTTGATCAGTTTCTCATGCTTATACATTCTAATATGATAAACTACTTTAAAAATAACAATATACAATGTACTGACCCTTGTTACTCTCCTACAGTCTTGTTTTGAAATTTTATACCATTGTTTATATAATTTTTCTTTTTTTCATTAATTAATTTATTTACTTTTGAAATACTGGTGATTGAACTCAAACATTTTCTTTTTAAAAAAATGAAAATAAATAAAAATAAAAAATGAAATAGTCCTAAATATCAAGTATTTTTTCAAAGTCATCTCATTCATAGAATTTCTTCCAGACTTAATCTAATCTGTATCTTTTAACCCGGTGTGCTATAAACATTCTGTGATTTTCTTCTTTCAGTTTATTGAGTCTTTTTTTTTTTTTTTTTTTTTTCTGATATGGGGTATCTCTACACAGTTCTGGCTGGCCCTGCACTCACTTTTGAAGCACTCAGGCTCGTCTCAAACTCAGAATGATCCTGTCTCAAATTCTCAAGTGCTGGGATTACAGGTATAGTGCACCACCCCCAGTTTGAGTCATTAATTTTTAAGGAGCAAAAATTAAGAATATAAATAGAAACATCTTGGTCTGCATCTCAATCCCTTTTTCTTCCCAAACTGGGCCCTAAGGAAGAGATAGAAGAAAAGCAAAGCTAATTCTAGCAGAAATTTCTTACTGTGTTCTACCTAGAGAATATCAACTACAATGCTGGCTTTCTCTGAATTGAGTTGGGCAGGAGCTGTGTCCTTCCGATTCAATGTTTTGAACTTTTCTGAGATCTGATTTCAATGTGGGTCAGATACACCAAAACTAGAGACTTGTATCTTATTTTCCATTATCTACAGTGATAAGAAAAGAGCAGTCAGCTATCTCTCTCTATAGAATTGATATTTATGAAGCAGACACTTATTTAGCTTTGTTGTAGCTCTTTCTGAAATCCTACTGTGAGAGGTACCAGTGACAGACTTGGAAAAACGCTATGGTCCGAATGTTTGTGTTTCTTAGTTTTCTACGCCGATCGCTCCAATAATGGTACCATATTAGGAGGTTGGATCTTTGAGAGGCAGATTAGAAAATGAGGTTATAGCCCTCATGGATGGGATTACATGACCCAGAGATTTGACCAGGCCCTGTGCTATCTGAGGATACAACCGAAGGGTGCTATGTGTGCACCAGAGAAAGTCTCACCACTCACCCAAGCTATTTGGTTTTAATATTAGATTTCCCAGCCGAAATTTCTGTTTTTGGTTAACCCTAACCCTATAGCAGCTAACATAAACCAAGAGAATCATTTTGTTCTGTTCCATGAGTTTGTGTTTCCATTATTATTATAGATTCTACTTGCTGGGTCCTGGTGAGTCACTTCTTACCATCTGCACTCTAGCTTCTAACTTTTAGATGGTACGTTTTTCACTCAAATTCTTCCTTACTTTGTTGATGTCAGTCCATTAAAAACAGATAACCAAACCAAAAGGCAAGCAGCCAAACAAATAAAATCCCTCTCTGCTGTGTCAGCAATGTTTTAGAAATAGCAAACTATAAATATACATTGACTTTGTCCGGTTCTGTAAGGAACAGCTACTGTACAGAACCACTACCCACAACTGAAATAATTTAATTCTCCTTGAATTTCTAAGTAAACAAAAACAAATAATCTCTACAAATCACTCATCCACTGCACACAGTGTTATCAGAAAGATTTTTATTTAGGGAAGTATGGAAAATAACAATTATCTACTTATATTATACTGCTTCATTGATTATCAGAGATTTTCTGCTGTTCTTTGGACTCCATCACACATACTGTAGCTTATAAAGCCTTGCATAATTTATGCATTTAGAAACAACAGGTTGTACCAGCTAAAGCAACCTCAGAAGTCGTAATTCATTGGTTTGTTCATAGCCACTTTTGAGCCACTAATAGTGGCAGTATTAACTTGCACTATTCTATCTCTGCTCCAATTTCTCCCAGTTCCTTTTTTTAAAAATTTTATTTATTTATGTGTGTGTGTGTGTGTGGCCAGCTCAGCCCACCAGGGGGCGGGGCTGGCTGGCATGTGGTGCTAGGGGATTGAACCGCGGTCCCTGTGCTTTGCTGAGCTTGTTCTAAGTAGGTGCTTTAGACCACTGAGCCATCTCTCCAGCCCCAAAGATTTTTGGATTTTTTTTTTGCTAGCTCAGGCTGCCTTAAGAGCTGGTCTGGTGTGGCTTGTGGAGCTGGGGATCAAACTGCCGTCCCTTGTGTCTGACTGAGTTTGCCCAGGCAGGCGTTTTAAACAACTGAGCTAATCCGAAAGCCTCCCAGTTCCTTTAATATATCTTAAATATGTGTTTCTGTGGCTAGGTTTCAAAACATGCAGTTCTATTGTTTGAATCTCTTGCACTACAAGTCAGCCCTTCACTATAGTAGATTCAGTGCTTATGAATCTATTATATTAAGCTTCAAGCTAAATATTGCTTTCTTAGGGAAATTTTTCCTAGACCTTTAGATTAATTTGATCTTACTAGATAGTTCAATAAATTCATAAATCATCTTTTACTGACAACTATCATTGTTGTCATTGTACACATAATTATCTGTAATTATTTGCATACCCTCTTTCTCTACCATATTCTGAATTTCAACACATCCAAGAATAGTTTGATTTCATTGTTTTTTAATCCATTTTCTAAATATTAGTTGAGTGACATCGATAGTTAGTAGTAAATGTCAACTGACTGAATTAAAGGATAAACCGGTAGCTGCCAGTGCATTGTTTCTAACTATGTTTATGAAGATGTTGCTATGAAAGATTAGCATTTGAAGCAGGAAATAGAAAAGAAGATCCATCCCCACATTATGTAGTTGGGCACCAGCCAATCAGCTAATAGCCTTGTGACAACAAAATGGAAAATACACATTTCCTTTCTGTATTCTGGAACTAAGACACACATCTTGTCCTGCTCTTGACCATCAGAAAGTCCTGTTGTCTGGCTTCAGGCTATAATACCCACACTGGTGGCCGTTCAGGCTCTCAGGTTTTTATCTTGGCACTCAGAGTTCTGGTGTCAGCAACTGTGCTTCTCCAGAAAAGAGGTAAAGCATATTGAGACACAGGCTCCTCAATGCATATGCTAATTTCCAAAATGAATATATCAGTTCTTCTCCTCTCTTCTCTCTCCAGCTCTTTCTGCCTTTCTGTTTCTCCTATAATTTCAATATTTTTTCTCTGGAGAATCATATATGTAACAGTATTTGTATTCATTTTCTTTAGCTGATGTTAAAAATCATCACAATTTAATGTACTGAAATGAAGTTGGTTGGTTCTTTCGTGAAGTGGAGAAATCTAAGATCAGGCACCAGGTTTCTTAACACTGTTGCTTAGAAGCATCAGTTCTTTGGTTTTTCCCCTTTCTGCTGCCTGCCTCTGCATCTTGGGGTTCTCTATACCTTGCTCTAGCTTGTTTCCCTGGTTGCATTGCCTTCTTTCCTTTAGGTAGTTTTCCTATATCTTTTACATGAATACTGTCATTCATTAGATTTGGACAAAACCTAAATGATTCAGTACGACTATATGAAGTCATGATCTTTAATTTAATAAATCTTCAAACTTTATCATTCCCAAATAAAATACTTGTTACATGTTCTGAGGATTCCAATGTGGACACATTTCTTGACACCTACAAGTCTAAACCCACTGAGTTAGTGCTTACACTAAACTGCATAGTACTTTTATCAAGAAAAGCACGAAGCTTCTTCTAAGTGTCAATTATAATGCCTTTTGGTTTTATTTTGTTTATTTTGAAATAGTTAAGCCAAGTTCAGTAGTCGTCTTCTTTTCTTTACTGCATGAATCTCATCATAGGACAACTCCTAACATGGCAAGAGCCTTTTCTTAGCAAGAGAACTGCTAAGACAGCAGCAGGCTTCAAGTGAGTACCTAAGAGGCTATCGCAGTAATCACTGTGCAACCCAGAAGCGCTGTAGTGCAGAGCAGTGCCAGTGTTAAGATATTTTCTAGCTCTGGAAAACAGCTTGCAGAGTGTGTAAACACAATTTATTAAATAAGATGTTAGTGTAAGAGCATGTTAGGAAAGCCAATAAGGCAACCTCTTTCTACCAAAACAAGTAAACTCTTTATGAAAAAATAATTTCCATTCACCCACCAGATTCCAAGCACCTACAGAGAGCTTAATAACACCGGAATAAATGAGTTTATCCCTGGATATGCTCAATCTACACAAGATAGCCAAATGCAAAAAGGTGCATCAAATGAAAGAAAACCTATACATTCTCTAATGACTCCAACTAAGGAAAAGGACCACAGAACTTGTATTAGTTGGTGGGAAGGGCATTCTGACAGCATAATACAAGAAGGTTTTCAGAAACAATTAATTTGATGGCACAACGACATGATAAGAATGGGTGTAACAAATATGTACGCCAAGCACATAAAGGATATAAGGAACAGCAATGATAAAATGAAGTTGCTTGACAGGGAAAGTGCTTCAAACTCACTGTGCCTCAACATGTTTGACAAAATAACTCCATCTCATAATCAGGAGTTTGCGGTTCAAATCAAAATCATACAACTACTCAACATTTTAAAGTCGTATTATTTGTCCCAGAGCTGGCCACATAGTTCAGCAGATTAAAGCTCCTGCTTAGACAGACGCAGGGACATGGGTTTGATCCCTGGCATGCCGTACCTCCTACTCTACCCCACCACAACCCCATGGTATGCTGAGATGGAGACTGAGACTGGGCGTGGTGGCACATGCTTGAAATCCCAGAACTTGGGAGGCTGAAAACAGGAGGCTCACTATGAGTCCGAACTGTGTAGTGAGATTCTGTAGACCCTGTACTAAATACATTAAAAAGTAATGTTATTTGTCCCAAATATCCTGCTTATATACTTAGATAAATCTCTTCCCCCCCCTCTTTCTCAACTCAGCAACTCTTTCCTTTTGAATAAGTTCATTTCCTTTTCCCAGTACCTAATGTACCCTCTGTGGATTTCTGCTGATCCATGGAAAGGAAAAGATAATGCTTAATTTGTTTCATTTTCTTTTTCCAATTGTTTATCTTCTTGCTCTTCTTAATATCTTATATATTTCTTTCTTTCTTTCTTCTAATTTTGTATGCATATATCTGGTAATATGGATAACTAGTTGGAAGACAATATTATGCATTACAACAAACACCATAAAATGCATATTATTTTGTTAGGTGAGATGCCACATCACTGGTAACATTTCTGTTGTAGTTCTAATTTTTACTCTGTTTAAAAAATTAAAAATAATAAACAAATTTTCAAAGAAAGTAAAATTATATTAGCACATAAACAAATATAAGGAACAAAGTCATATGGAATGTTCTTGATTTCCATATGTAGAATTGCGCATTACCTATGACAATTGATTCTAGTGGGCTAATTCATCCAATTATCACCTAAGAGATTATGTGATGTACTCCTGGGTGTGCCTGGCTGGGCTGTGGAGGGGTGGCCTTTGGCACATTACAGTCCTTTGCCAGTTTCTGTCTGGCATTGTTTCCCTGTCCCTGTGAACTCTGCAAATGTGCTTCGCTATAACCTGCTTAGCTCTAACCTTGTGCTGTGGTATATCTGCCTTCGAGGCAATCATTTATGAAACCCTAAGCAAATCTCTCCCCTCTTATGTTTAGGAGTTGGGTACTATGTCTCAGACATGATGAGAAAGCTAATACAATATTGAAATTCTTTATTTCATGTTTTATTGATAACAAAATCCTAGATTTTTGTTATAGGTGGTTTGATAGTTGTTTACATTACTGTGGATAAGTAATAAAACCCATTTATGTAATTAAAAATGGACTTAACATGCATTTCCAAAGGCATTGTGTAGGTGTAGGAGAACAAACTAGATTCCTTTTATTAATGTGACTGAAGGCCATTTAATATTACAGTAGAATGGCTTAGCATTTTAATTCTTAGAGAAGAATTTCTGCCTCAGACTACAGCACTAAAAATCTCTCTGACTTTATATCTTCTCAGACCTTTCTTCATTTCCAAACTTGCCAGCCTCACAATCATAATGGCCAGCTATTTACAGTAGTATATCTCTGTGTAGACGGTGATAGGTTTGTTTGATCAGTTGATTGATTGATTCTGTTTCAAAGGAATCCTTTACTGATATAGGTAACCCTAAAGAATTTATTAAAACATTTTTATAAGTAAACACTGCGAATTAAAAAGAAACACTAGAGATATTTGCCGGAAGCTTACAACAAGATAGTAATCACTGGACAGTTGAATTCAAACTTCTTATAAAAGTAAGAAAGCCAAAGAAAATCATTAGTAAATTATTGGTAAGATGGTGCCAAGAGCAAGCTCTAGACTTAGATACCCTTTGTCCAAATTGAACTCCTGCCAATTACTGAAGCTATTGGGCAAGCTACTGACTTCTCAGAATCCAGGCTCCCATCTGCATAATGACATTATTAATGATTCCTACTTTCAGGGACTGTTGCAAAGATTTAATGAGGCCCTCGATGTAAAAACGTTAGCACAATGTCTTGAATATAAAGAACATTTAATAAATTGAATAGCAATTATTATTCTTTAGTGTTAAAAGGGGTTATAACAATTGTACTCACAAAGAGAAATAAAAAAGACAAGAATCTTATTACAAACACACACTGATACCTAAAGGAAGGAAATAAATGCCAGACAGAATAAGATCATTATATTTCTATTTGATCAAGTAGAGACATATTCACCGAAAAGGAAAAAAAAAAACTACCTTTTAAAATAAAAAATCTTCAAATATGGATAACTTCTAAATCTTAATTGACAAGTCAGATACAAATTAAAAATTAAAGAACAGAAAAATGAAATTGTGAAATTCTCCAGAAAATGCTTAGAAAGCAACAAGAAAAGATGTGAGGAATATTGGTTAATATTGGTTAAAGTAAGATTGTCTTGAAATATAAGTGCAGTCAGGGAGGTAGCTCAGCAGCATAAGCACCTGCCTGGCAAGTGCAAGGTCCAGAGTTTGACCCCCAGTACAGAAAAAAAAAGAAGAAAGAAAGAAAGAAAAGTGCATTTCCTTGAACAGAGTTGCTACCCATGAAATGAAATCGAATGAAGCGGTGGTGTTCCTTCTGAAGGGTGAAATACACTTTCTTACACAATTTACTTCCTTTTCTGGCAGCCTTTGGGTAGAGGAAGTATAATATTTGCAGTCAGAGCTCCAACATATATGTGGTGACTTCTTCATCTTTTCTAATGATGGAAAAATGTATTTGCCTTAAAAAAATCACAGAACACTGTAGATGAGTAATGGCTCATACAGCCCCTTGACGATGAAGTCTCCCAGGGGAAGAAGCAGTAAGGCCGTGCCTCTGATCTTAGTACTTCTTCACAGCCTACTTCATAAGACATCATTGTTACTGTAGCAATTTATATAAGCTATAGTAAAGTAAAGCTATCAGGTTTCCAGTTGTTGGATAGTACCCCCAGTATTCAAAACAATGAGAGAGAGAGAGAGAGAGAGAGAGAGAGAGAGAGAGAGAGAGAGAGAGAGAGGAAAGAAAGAAAGAAAGAAAGAAAGAAAGAAAGAAAGAAAGAAAGAAAGAAAGAAAGAGAAAAAACAGAACAGAAAGGTTTAACCTTGCTAGGATTTGGGGTATTTCAGTCCCTTATCTGCTCAGCTCTAAGGTGGGAACTTCATAATGGAAGGCTTGACAGGGCAGAGCTCCTTATTTCATGGTGGCCAGAAAGCAGAGCAAGGAAACAACTCAGGAGAACTGGGCAGGATCACATAAGCAGCCTCTAAACCCATGCCCCTATCGCTCCAGCCACTAAAGTTGTTATATCAGGTTCAACAGTAACATTAAAGAATATCTTGAGTTGAGATTCTAACGGTATTCCAGGGCTATAGAAGTCTCCAAGCAATAGCTGAATCGATAATTAAAAATTAAATTTCAGTTTCACTGTAAATTTTCTATGATGCATATCAAATCTAAAAATATATACTTCATACAGATTCTTCTTAAGCTTTTATTTTACTAACAGAAACAGTTTAGTTGCATATCATTCCTTAATTGGAGATTTTTTTATGGAACTAAAGAAAGATTACTCTTGCTATCTACCCAAAGCCCCTTAGCCATGGTAGAAAAACATTAACAAATAACTTTCAACATACAAAAAGGCATAAGTTCTGATGTGAATAAATGAACTCATTGGAAACACACACACACACACACAGACACACACATACACACACACACACACACACACAGAGTTTTTACTGCTACTTTGCAGTGGTAAAAATTTCTGTGCAGTTGTAGACTCAACCTTGCATGAATATTTAAAATACTGGAGATCATTCTGTGAGGACGTGAAGAACACTCATAGACAAAGAAAGCATCACCAGCTCACTAATATCTCTTCTAATGAGATAGGAATGAATATTTTATTCAAAATGTATCTGGTAATATTAGGGAGAATGATGAAAGAGTTATGTAGGAAAAGCATTTTTTCTTAGGGTCCGAATCACATTTTTACCCAGAAGTTACAAGGCTGACAAATTGTTAAATTCCTCAACAAGTATGAGTTTTCCTAGGTTTTGCACACAATGTAATTTTCTGGAACAAAATCCTTTCTATCCTGGAGGAGGTGGATTAATTGAGATTTAGTATAACAAGTATATATTTTCAATAAAACCAATATTCAACATTAATAAATAACTGAAATTTCTATATCAAGAGATGTGATTATGAGTTCCCAACCGAAAATACACTTACATGTTGATGATGTTTATATAAAAATATGCCCAATATGAATTACATACTAAGGAAAAGAAAACTCTGAATTTCAATAATTTCACTGATATGTTGCTAAAAGTCAACATACTGTATATTGAAAATAGTAGGATTAGTATGTGCTGTTTAGTGATAATTGCTCCTTGCTTTGAAGAAAGTGGCTTCCAGCTGTGGAATTCTAGGTCAGCTCACATTCTATTATAGATGAGCTATAAATAATTCTTCTAGATTAAAGTCATATGCATTAATTGATAATAGATTCAATTACAAAGAAATGTTTCCTTCTTATATGCAGCACAAAATTTCAAGGTAGTGTTGAGGCCAAATCTTTACCCTTTTTGAAGTGCAGAGATGTAACTCCTTGAAGGGTTGTGGTTATAAGACAGGAATCTTCAAGGATTTCTATCAAGTTTGCTGTGGCTAGGAAAATAAGAGGCCTCATTATCTGTTCTAGAACCTTATGTCCAACAGGACTAGTGGTGTTTTCTTCCTGAATATTAGCTTTCCTGTTAATACTAGTACAGAAAAGCTCCTTCCAGCAAAATTGATGTCCTTCAGCTTGCTAACTCTCTGTTTATACAAATGACAATTACCTTCCCAAATGCATATTACCCAATCCAATACTGATATGTAATTTTTCCAAGCAGACTTACCAAAATGTCCAAATGTAAAGAAATACAGACATTATGTACACGTACTTGTATATACACAGAACATCTCTCACACAAATACTGAGGGACATCTACAACAGAAATTATCACAGTACCCTGTATAGCTGAGGCAGTGTGTGCAGTGTTAGCCTAACCTGAGCAACCTAGCAACTTACAAAGACCAATACAACACAGTGCAGCGCAATACAATACAATACAAAGCAATTCCATGCAATGCAATGCAATACAGTACCACATGACACAGTCAAATAAGAGATGATTGGATGGTGCATTTCTGTGAAAAAGCCATGAGATTAATCCCTATTACTAAAACAAAATAGAGTAATAAATAACATACAAAATTTAAAATAAATGTGGCATAATGCTGCACAAAAAGGACATGATTATAAATTCTATGTATTGATCTTATCAATATTTATATATGATGTATGTATATATTCAGACACATATTATATATAACAGCAAATATCTATAAGACATAGATTTAATGAACAAAACCTTGATCATGTGAGAAATTTAAAAAAATCAAGAACTGAGATTTTGTACTAGCAAAAAGCTTTTGAATAACAAAAGAAATTACCACTAGAGCGAAAAGAAAATCCATAGAGCAGAAAAAATATTTTAGCCAGTTTTCCTTCAGGCAAGAGACTAATTTTTTGAACATATAAAGAACTGAAAAGAAATCACACCCCCCAAATCAAAGATTCAATTCAAAACTGGGTATCTGAGATGAATACACACTTCTCATAGTAAGAAATACAAATAGCAAATAAATGTGAATCAATGTTCAACACTGGCCACTCAAAATGTGCTATTTGTTTATTTATTTATTTAATTAGTTATTTACAGAGTCTGGCTATGCATGTTGGACTTGTAGTGATCCTCCTGTTTTTGCTTCTTCAGTGCTGGGCTTACAGGAGTGCACCACCATGCTCAGTGTTGGGGGCTGCCACAGCCTGTTTCAAGGTCCACCTTCGTCCTTGCACTTGTGAGGCAGGTATCCAGACTACTAAGGTATCTCTACAGCCCAAGATTGCAAATTAAATCAGTCCTGAGATTTACTCTCACTCAGGAAAGAACAAATATCATGGAGAAGTCAACCATAACAATCGCTGGAGGAGCTGTGCTGACAAAGCAATCCTTTTCCATCTTTGGTGGGAGTGTGGTCTAGTGCATCCACTGTGGGAACCCATGTGGAGAGTCTTCAAAAAACTATGATTAGAAGTCTAACATGGCACAGCTATTTCCCTTTTGGTGTCTTCCCAGAAGAATTAAAAGCACAATACTACAGTGATATATGTGCATCCATGTTTATAGCAGTAGTTCGTGAAAGCTAAATCTTGGAAACAACCCAAATGCCCATCAACTGATGAATGGATAAAATGGATTTTTTATACACTGGAGTACTACTCAGTCGTAAAGAAGGATGGACTTGAGATATTTCTAGGTAAATGAAAGCAATTTGAGATCATAGTAGTAAATTAAATCAATCACAAATATGTAAATAGCATGTTGTTTTTTCTGGTGTGAGAAATCTTAATTTTAAATAAGAACCATAAATTATAATAGAGTGTGAAGTAGAAAGGAATTGTTTAAAAGAAAGTGAAACTAGGGGAAAAAAGAGGCAAAAGAAGGAAGACAAAAGAAAAATAAAAGATAAGGATAAAATGGAAATAAAACGTTGTAAATAAGGAGAGTAAAAAGGGTTAAAGAGAGGGAAGGGAACATGGAAGAGAAGGATAAAGATATATCACATACGAGTATAAATTCCCCATGATGAATAGGAACATCATGTATATCTACATTACACCAATACATTGAATGAAAAATATAAAAGTGTGAGTACATGTTATGAATGTTAATAGGCAATGTGGCTTAAACCTGTTGGCAATTGATATAAAATTTAGAAAAGAGAAAAAGCAAAGATTAATTGAAGTAAAATAGAGGTAAATTACAGATCTCATGCCTCTTGCAGATTTTTACAAGACTGACAGAAAGGATGAGAGAACACAGAAATTAATATTTTAAAAATTCATTGTCACAATCAGTGTCAGAAAGAATATTTCATTCAAAGAGACCATCAGAGAAACATCCATTAAATTGGATATATTAATACTTATAAATATAACGTAATACAAAAAGAAATTCGGCAAAAACATTTTTGAAGCTTCATAGAGAAGGGATTAACATTTTTATTAACGAATTAATTAATATATTTATTTATTAGAGGCAAATTCACCTTAGATATCTTGTTAGGAAAACCATTACCTGGATGGCAATGACCACTGGTACAATGACTTTCTGTTATTAATAATAACAATAAATTGTAACGATGTTTTAAAATTGCTCAGAAAATGCCTTCTTGGATTCTATACTCATTCATTTTTCAGCATGTGTAACAAGGTAAGTATAATTTTTAACAAAGGAAGAAAGAGCTAGAGATTTTACTTCCTTAGGTCTTTTCAGAAATACTAGGGAATCCATGCACTAAATTGAGTAATTCATCTGAGAGAAAACAGTAAGCATATAATTTCTATAACTAAAGAAGATGGTATGTATACATTTAGATGTAAATAAATGTTGGTCATTCATGTATTGACTATAGTATTAACAATACGCAATATGGAATTAAGAAGCAGTGCCTACCACTTTTAAGTTTCACTTAGTTTTAATTTGCATGTATCACTTCTCTGCAAGGATTGTCTCTAATTAAAAAAAAACTGACATTTTGCAACTGTGTATTATGTCATTTTACTCTTCAAATTGATGTTTGAATATATGTGACTCTCTTATAAGGATTAGTTATTCATAAAGTGGACTTTGGCTTTTCTGAGCCTAGCTATGTACCTCCTGTGAGTTCAGAAACTTGTGTGATGCAGTAGAGGCAGAAAGTATTGTTAGCCACTTTGTTAGGTGCTCAGTAGATATTTTTAACATAAAGAACAAAGATAAGATTAAATCAATGACTTTACATTAATGTTATTATAATTAGCTATATTTAATTGCATTAATATATTCTAATTAAAATATCATTGTGTATATAATGAATAGTATTTGTGCAAATCAAAGGATTACATTTTCATCCCAGTAAGTAGAGAGAGCTTTTGTTCACTCAGGTAAACAGATACAAACAGAGTATTAAAATCATACAAACCTATACAATGAAAATGTAACCATGATCATGTTGGTTTAATCCAGAAATGCAAGTTTATTGAACATTTTAATGTCTATTGAATGTCTACTGTGCTAATAGGGAAAAAGAAAAGTAGAACAGAATTATCACAATGTACTTTGAAAATGTTAATAAATTATATGCTACATGTTTTAAAAAGAAATGCACATTTATTTGAAATGTTCCACAGTGAACTAAAGAGTCTACACAATGACTATAGCTATGATCATACATAATGTCTAAATATTAGAAACACTTACTGGAAAAATAGGTGAGGATTCTGATTCTCAACCAGATATTAACTTGGCTGTTCAGGTTTGAGCGAATGACATAATGAAGAAGGAAATAAATGGAATTAATTATGGAGGTAAAAATAACTTAACTATCTAGAAGACATGACTTGATACCTAGCAAAATTCATTAAATCTATTAGGAAAGCAACCCCCTGATGCTTTTCTAATAATAGATGACATTTATTGAGTAATTTAAAATTGGCAAATTTTATTACAGACTCAGTAATTGTTAGCTTATTTACTTTTAGAAAAACATTTCAAAGAAAATGTTCTCATTTTTTCCACTTTACACAAAATTTGAGACACAAAATTATATTTAAGTTCTGCATAGCCACATATCAAATATGTGGAAAAGCAGGGATTCAATATGGCTTTGCAATTAATAATTTGAATGACCAACCTCTACTTGTGTTTCTAGCTCCATCATAGTCAAGTAAATTGTGTTAATGAAAAGTTAAATACCAGTTGTAGCTATAATCCATAAGTTTTAGAGGAATCTAATGATTCCTTTCTCTAGAGGCAATATGCAACAATAGGTAATGTATTAATTATTGAAACTGTCCTCCTAATTGGCTTTCAAGTTGTCTCATTGATATTTGTTTCTCAATAAAATTAATAACAGAAATATAGTAGAAGAAAAGACTAGGCTCAATAATGCTCACAGATTTACAGGAATTTTGAATTTCTAAAGCAACTGAGTCTTCTAAGTATATTTTTAAACTAATAATTTAGACAAATTTAAACTAATCAAATGAAGAAATCTTTATAAGAAATGATTTAAACTGGAATTGGTTGCTATTGGGCAACATTCACTAAAGTAGAGAATTCAAAAATTATTTTAATGTTAAAAAACAGAAAAAAAGGAACCTAAGAAAATCTTTATGATATTAAAAATAGAAATAAGATGTTAACTGTAACTCTTCAAAAATAGAACATAGAGGATTTCAGAAAATGGAAAGATATTCCATGTTCCTGGATAGGAAAAACCAACAATGTGAAGATAACCATACTCCCAAAATTGCTGTACAGATTTAATGCAATCCCTAGCAGGCTATCACCAACATACCTCACAGAGCTAGAGAAATCATTCCTAAAATTTATCTGGAACCAGAAAAGACCTAGAATAGCAAAGGCAATCCTGGGCAATAGGGACAAGGTAGGAGGCATTACAATTCCTGACTTGAAATTATACTACAAGGCTACTAAGATATAATCAGCATGGTACTGGCAACAAAATAGACCTGAGTATCAATGGAATAGATTAAAAGACGCTGAAGCCCCTACGAACACATTCAGTAACCTTATCTTTGACAGAGGGGCCAAACATACTCACTGGAAGAAAGATAGCCTCTTTAACAAATGGTGCTGGAAAAACTGGCTCTCTACATGCCAAAATCTCAAACTTGCCCCTGGTCTATCACCATGTACTAAACTAAAGTCAAAATGGATTAAAGATCTAAACATTAAAGCAGACACACTAAATCTCCTGCAAGAAAAAGAAGGAAGAACTCTTGAAGACATAGGGGTAGGCAAAGACTTCATGAACAGAAATCCAATCACATGGGAAACAGGTGAAAGAATTAAAAACTGGGACCTGCACTGACTGAGAAGTTTCTTCATAGCAAAAGAAATTACCAACAAAGTGAAAAGGCAATGCACAAATTTGGAAAAATTCATGACAAATAAGTACTCAGACAAAGATCAGCTCTCTAGAATTTATAAAGAACTAAAAAACACTAGGGCCCCAAAATTTAAAGACCTAATCCAGAAATGAGCATTGGAGATGAACACATGCTTCTAAGAGGATGAAATTAAAGAAGCGAATAAATATATGCTAATCTTTTTTTTTTTTTTTTTCGGAGCCAGGGATTGAACTCATGCCTTTGCACTTGCCAGAGAAGCACTTATTTCACTAAGCCATCTCCCCAGCCCCTGAGAATAAATATATGAAAAAATGCTCCATATCACTAGCCATCCGTGAAATGCAAATTAAAATAACATTGAGATATCATCTTACCCAAGAAAGAATGGCTATCATAAAGAAATCACCCAATTAAATGTTGGAGAGGCTGTGGAACCCTATTCACTGCTGGTGAGAATGTAGACTGGTGCAACCGTTATGGAAATCAGTGTCGAGACTCCTTAGAAAAGTTGGAATGGAAATCAAATTTTTTTCCATAATTTTATTGATAAACCAATAGTAATAAGAGAGTTTCAAATCAAATTGGTAGGACAGTTTCAATAATTAGCACATTGCATACATTCTTCCTATTGGTTAATTGCTGTACAAGATACGGACATGATATCCTATTTACAAACACCATTAGAATAAATCCCTCTATTCATTAAGAGAATGTAACTATATATCTATCCTAACCACTTTGAATACACAGATACAAAATGAATATTCATCTGTATACCTTTTTTTTTGTTAAATTCCATTATTTGAATATTATAGGTATGTAAACTCAGTAAAATATTCTGAAAAAGTCCAGTAGCCCATAATAGTATTGGGTCCTCTGCTTGACAGGCAATGTTAGAAATTATTGACCTGAGTCCCCTATAGCTCAAAATAACAACATGGCTTTACTTCTTATATTTTGCTTTTATACTTTTCTGCTGGATGGTTAAGACCAAGGTAAAGCAGGACCTATGCAACAAGAGTTGTAGCTTTTGGGTCTGATAAGGTCAGTGAAATCCCCTCAGGATTTGTCCTTAGATACTGCACCTCATATTGTAGAACGTTTGTCAATGTCAGCCATGTGGATGAGTCATGGCCATTGCTTGGCAAATGTGCTCTCTGTGAAAGCCTGAGAGAATGTTTTCTCTCCATGTGACTCTCCTTAGGCACACTGTACATCATCGATCACTTTCCTCTTTAGCCCCATAATCTCCTTGATCAGAAAATTTGGGACACTACCGAGTTACATGATGTTACAGTAAAAGGTTTCATATATACTGAGACATAATTGACCTTAGAAGTCTTGGGCCAAAATTTTGACTTTCCTTGCAGCCCTACTTTTTCTCTAATTTTGGTCTGCAAACTTAGGTTGTTAACCATCCAGAAGACAAGCTTATTGTGATTACCATACAACCTACGTGGTTAAGCTTAACCTCACTATCTGTCTGCATATCAAACATCTTAGGCATAACATGGAACAGGTATTTTTCATCAAGTATTGATATGTTGAACTTTAAGTCCCTACACAATATGATATGGAAATCCCATTTCAACGATATTCCTCTACTGGGAATTTTCCCGGGGGATCTGAAAACATCATATCATAGGAATATATATGTGCCTATGTTTATAGCAGCACAATTTTTGATAGCCAAAACTTGGAAACAACCAAGATGCCCATCACCTGAGGAATGGTTGAAAAAGATGTGCTATTTTTATACAATGGATTATTACTCAACTATAAAGAATGATAAACTTGAAGCCTTTATATTGAAAAGGATGACACTTGAAGATACACTCATAAGTGAAATAAACCAGACACACATGTGTAAATATCCTATAGTTTCCTTAGTATAAGAACTCAAAAGAAGAAATACAAATAGAAAAGTCTAATACTAGTAAAGGAAAGCAGGATCTCAAGGAACTAACTAATCAAGAGAGGGAAAGGAGAAGAGCTAGGAAACATGACAATGTCAAGCCATACAGTTATATGTAGAAGATGGGCAAGGCAATGATCCTGAGAATCTCCAGAAGATTTTCACACTAATATATACTGATACCTGTGAACTAAGCTACTGTACTGAAGAAGGTAAACTGTATAGTAGTTTCAGGCTTAGAGTGCCTGTCATTCTGATATTCTGAATATGAGCTGCTTCTCATGACATGCCAGTTGCTGCTGTTCTTTCTCTTGGGTAGATGATTGTTCAAAAAGAAGAGGGAGGTGAATGAAGGCAAGAGATAGGAAAAGGAATATTGTGGGACTGTCCTGCTTCATGGTTGTATATGGTTAGAGTTTTGGACTTATGTGTAAACACAAGAATTATATAATTCTTTTATCCCTAATTTTTAAAATACATTCTAATTTTTAAATGTTTTTTTATCATATTCTGTAGGCACTTAAAGTTCAACATATTAATACTTGATGAAAAATACCTGTTCCATGATATGCCTAAGATGTTTGATATGCAGACAGATAGTGAGGTTAAGCTTAACCACGTAGGTTGTATGGTAATAACAATAAGCTTGTCTTCTGGAGGGTTAACTACCTAAGTTTGCAGACCAAAATTAGAGAAAAAGTAGGGCTGCAAGGGAAGCCAACATTTGGCCCTGGCTTTGCAAGGTCAATTAAGACTCAGGACATATGAGACCTTGTACTGTAATGTCATGTAACTCGGTAGTGTCCCAAATTTTCTGATCAAGGAGATTATGGGGCTAAAGAGGAAAGTGATCGATGATGTACGGTGTGCCTAAGGAGAGTCACATGGAGAGAAAACATTCTCTCAGGCTTTCAGAGAGCACTTTTGCCAAGCAATGGCCGTGACTCACCCACATGGCTGACACTGACAAAGGTTCTACAATCTGAGGT
>NW_004524598.1:2677842-2681930 GCF_000260255.1 Octodon degus
ACACAAAGACAAAAAGGGAGGAATATAATCTTTTCAATTGATCTGTAAATGTAATCCAATTTTTCATACTGTTTTTTACCAATTCATTTAAAAGAGAGTTTGTCTTATATTAAATGGTGGGTTCCAGAAGTTTTGAGAATTTTAAACCACCTTTTATTTTGGAACATTTTCTTATACATAATGATATATCTTAGGAATAGGAACCAAGTCTAGCCATTTTATTCATATATGGTTTGCATAAATCTTAAATGCATAGACAGAATAGCATTTTAAATCTTTTTTTTTTTTCAGTGTATCTGGTTTTTGACTACAACTCATCATGTGAGCCTCCCTAAATTTTCCACTAAGGCATAATGTGATGCTCAAAATCTTTTCAGTTTGGAAAATTTTGTTTTTCTCATTTTCAGATTAATGACATCATCCTGTATAATAAAATATATGAAATTAATTCTTAGCCTCATCCAGCAAGACAAGTATGTAAGAATAATCAAGATACATTGTAAAAAGCAAAAGAACCATGATTTATTGTATCAAATATCAAATCATGTTAAAAATGAAGTAGTGCAATGAAAAAAGTCAGTTGAATAGATCACTAGAGGGGATCACATCAATAATTCATTCACATTCAGAAATATTATGCATAAAACAACATGATCTGGAAAAACTCAATACTACTTACACAAGTGATGTCAGAATAAAAAAGCATCAAACTGAACCAAAAATGATAGCAGTAACCAAACATTACTAAGCACGTCTACATTTTTCTCTTCTCCTAATTACATGCAAAAGAATACCTTGATAGGGGCCAGGGAGATGGCTCAGTAGAATAAGCACTTCCCTGGCAAGTGCAAGGATCCGACTTCAATCCCTGGTTCTGTAAAAAAAAAACAAAAGAAAAGAATACCTTGATAATATATAAAACTAAAAAATAAATACCTGTATCACATATATAAAGTGCTTAGTATGAATAAAAATGAATAATGTTTACAGGTTAACAAGCGCAAAATAAAAATAAACTTACAAATTGATTAATAAACCTATAAAATTTAGTATCTATATCAATGTAAGAATCTAAAGTCACAACATATTATTTTACCAGCACATAGCCAAATATTAAAATCTTGATGATAACAAACATTAATAATGATGTAGGAAAGTCAATAATTTCCTTACTTGAGAAAGTCCAACACGGCATTTTTAACTATTAGCATTTCATGGGTTCAAACACACTGGCACAGCAATGATAGTTTTGATAACTCCCCTGACGAATATCTTCACCCTTTTTCTGGGAAATTTATAAAGGATGTGTACAATGAGATGAAAAAGATCTCATAAAATTTTAAAATTTTCATTATGGAAACTTGTTCAATCTGTAATTTGGTTACAGTAGAAACAGTTAAAAAAGCATATAGACAAATTGTTAAACAGTAAATAAATGTTAAATTTTTAGGACATTCTTAAATTGCACAAAGCCACAAGGTAATAGCACTGTTATCTTAATAAAAAATAGTAAAAGACTAAGGTCAATTAAGACTCAGGACATATGAGAACTTGTACTGTAACGTCATGTACCTTGGTAGTGTCCCAAATTTTCTGATCAAGAAGATTATGGGGCCAAAGAGGAAAGTGATCGATTACATAGAGTGGGCCTAAGGAGAGTCACATGGGGAGAAGATACTCTCTCAGGCTTTCACAGAGAACACATTGGCCAAGCATTGGCCGTGACTCATCCACATGGCTGCACTGATAAAGGTTCTACAATCTGAGGTACAGGATCTCAGGACAAATCCTGAGGGCATTTCACTGACCTTCTCAGACCAGAAAGCTACAACTCTTGTTGCATAGGTCCTGCTTTACCTTGGTCTTAACCATCCAGCAGAAAAGTATGAAGACGAAATTATAAGAAATAAAGCCATGCTGTTAAGTTGAGCTGTGGGGGACTCAGGTCAATAATTTCTGACATTGCCAGTTAAACAGAAGACCCAATGCTATTATGGGCTACTGGACTCTTTTAGAATATTGTGCTGAGTTTACACACCTATAATATTCAATAATGGAACTTAGGAAAAATGGGGTATACAGATGAATGTCCATTTTTTATCTGTGTATTCAAAGTGGTTGGGATAGATATATAGTTACATTCTGTTAATGAATAGAATGATTTGTTCTAATGGTGTTTGTAAATAGGATCACAAGTCTGCATCTTGTACAGCAATTAACCACTAAGAAGAACATATGCAGTGTATTATTTGTTGAAAAATAAAATAAATAAATTAAAAAAAATTTAAAAAAAATAAATAAAGCAGCGAAAAAAATAGTAAAAGATCTTTAACATTATACAGTTCCTTAACTTTAAAAAATAAATTTTATTATATAAATACAAATAGAAACTTGTATAAATTGGTCAAATTTTGTCAAATCATGAGAAAGAGCTTAAACTCTCCATTCATGCCTGACTGTAAAGGGAACTGACAAGCTTTAGATGAAAAAAACACAAGATGCTATAACTATGTGATGTCAGGATCAATTGAGGAGCTGAAATTTTCTTATATGCAAGGAAGCTTAATTTTTTGTCTGTTAAAATTTCATGGAGGCTAGCACGAAACTCA
Organism: Octodon degus; assembly: GCF_000260255.1. Taxonomy (NCBI): domain Eukaryota; kingdom Metazoa; phylum Chordata; class Mammalia; order Rodentia; family Octodontidae; genus Octodon; species Octodon degus. Next base: position 2,680,452 of record NW_004524598.1, read on the forward strand.
AAAAAACTCTTGAATCACAAACAAAGTTAATGCCTTGCAGGTCAAAGGAAGGCAAAATAAACTTTAGGTTTCCTTGGCTCTGAATTCCACTGGAACGAGGAGAAGGGGCCCAAGCAGATGCCATCCCCTCGAGATGAACCAAACCATGGTCAAAGCCATGTGGTGTATGGTGGCTCTGACACCAAGTAGAAGACTTACATGAGGTTCATCTGAGAGAATGAACCAGTGATTTGAAGGCAGAGCTTCATGAGATTAATGTATATATAAGGTCTGCTGACGCAGTTGGCAAAGACAAATTATAATGCCAGTCTTGCATGTTTTCTCCACTGTAAGAATGGTTTCCCAGCTCTTGTGAATTTATAACAGTGGCCAACACTAGGAATCCGCAAGAACACCTGGAAACCTGAGAAAGTAACATGGTACTGCATAAGTTTTAAAATTAGTCATCATATTCCAGATCCTACTCTTCATGAAAGAAATTCTGAATCTTGGGCACATGTAGAAAACCTTTCTGGTAGAGAGTACAACTTAACTTGGATGAAGATTCTGAAAAAACAGACAAGCTACTCTACACGTAGAAAAGCCACTTGGGCTAAAGACATTAACTTTAATACAAAGTGTAAACTCCATTTAACTGCAAGACTTACATAGAGAAGAGATTGTACCTTGTATGAAAGGGGAGGACATTTTCTGGGAAACCTTTATCCCTGAGGCTCATCACATAAAATCAAAGACTGAAGCTTGACAAGAACTGAGAGCCATCTTTTCTCTCATAGCATGTTTTTACACAGGGCAAATCTCCAGAAATGTATAACTACACAAAGGAGAAGAGTGGAAGAAGAAAGTGTTGTGTGAAATAGATACGTAGAAGCAGAGCCTAGAATATCACATACATGTCAGTAAGTGTCCCTTAGTAAAGGAATTTGAATTTTGTGGCATACTATAATAATTACATGTAGCAAGAGTGCAATTCTATTTCAAGAATTGACCTAACCAAACTTCTCTCTCTCTCTCTCTCTCTCTCTCTCTCTCTCTCTCTCTCTCTCTCTTTCTCTCGCTCGTCTCACACACACACAATACTTGATGACTACTTGGCACAAAATATATTTATTGTTGCTTCTAATGTTCTTTAACATGTAATAATTACATAGTAAAAATTTATTAAATGAAGTTCTGGGGAGATAGCTCAGTTGAGTAAGTGCTGAGTTCAATTTCCGGCTCCACAAAAAAAGAAACAAACAAAGAAAAAAAACAATGAATTTTAACAATAGTGTATAGTTGATGTAAGAATGCATGCTTGATTAGTCTACTGGATATCACATAACTCAGAAATTGTTAAACTGTTAAAACAACCAGGCCTCCCCCCAAAAAAAAAATTGTAATGAATATTTAAATGGAGCTGGTTGGATAAGATTTCATGAGAATGTAGAAGGAAAATTTTTTATAGAGATAAAAATTTAAAAATGAAAATTTATTTAT
>NW_004524598.1:2682188-2684309 GCF_000260255.1 Octodon degus
GCTCACCAGAGAAGTGCTTATTCCACTGAGTCATCTCACCAGCCCCGAAAAGATGTTTTAAAGGAAATATAAGAAAATGACATATAATTCAAATAGTTTATAAGATGGAAATTCCTCAGACCACATATACCAAAGGACAAGTGATGTTTGAGACAATTTATCTAAACAGAAATGCTAAAAGAAATAAATGATTAAAAACTCAAGCATAACGTCCTGGAGTTTAAACACAGCGTGCTATCATCTAACACCCCTAATTGAAGTCTCAGTAGGTCAGTACAAACAGCAGGGTGCAAAAGACATATTTGAGGAGGAAATCACACATATATTCACACATACAAATACACATGTAAGCATATACACACATGCAAACTCTGAGTATGTCCTAGTTAAATTATTGATGTAAATACTAATGGGGATAGAAAACATCTATAGAGAAATAAAAAAAATAGAATTAGAGTAAGCTTTGGACAAATAAATGGCATCAAGAGACAATAAAATGTCTTTAAATAACTGACAACTAAAAAGTTTATAATTGATGAAAATATTTTTCAGATCTACATAGGAACATGCTATATTTCAGCTTGACACAAGCTAAAATGTAATTTCAAGAGTTCTGCAGTTAATAAGTGGGGAATGAAACAGTGATACCAGCTGTATATTTTGACAAAAATATTACACATTAAATAAATCCAAAAAATTGAGAAAAAATGTGAAATGAAGTTTTATTGTTTAAATTTCTTTTTTCTTTCTTTCTTTCTTTCTTCTTTCTTTCTTTCTTTCTTTCTTTCTTTCTTTCTTTCTTTCTTTCTTTCTTTCTTTCTTTTTGGTGGAACCAGGGATTGAACTCAGGCCCTTGTACTTGCCAGGGAAGCGCTTATTCTACTGAGCTATCTCCCTGGCCCCCTATTGTTTCAATTTCTAAGAAACTTAAATGCTTAAGAAAAATGGTGTATTGAGGATGTAATAATATAATATAATATAATATAATATAATATAATATATATAGCACAACAGTAACACAAAGCATAGGAAGTGGGAAATAAAATCTTTTGTATGCTGTACATGAAATAATGTAATAGTATAAGAAATTACATTCTTTTTTTTTTTTTTTCAGAACCAGGGATTGAACTCAGGATTGAACTCAGGCCCTTGTGCTTGTCAGGGAAGCGCTTACTCCACTGAGCCATGGCCCTAGCCCCTATATAATGTGTGGAGATTTGCCTTCTCCTTTGTTTTTTTTTTTTTGTTTTTGTTTTTGTTTTGGCGGAACCAGGGATTGAACTCAGGCTCTTGTGCTTGCCAGGGAAGCGCTTATTCCACTGAGCCATCTCCCCAGCCCCTAGAAATTACATTCTTATGAATAAATTATGTCTTCAAATTTAGAGTGATTATTTAGGAAAAATCCTTAATAATATATTAATATTATAATATATATAGACAAGGTCATATATTTCAGGTCAGTTTTTAACAGTTGATCACGTTACAGAATGTTCCTTTTCTGTGTGTGTGTATGTGTTTGTGGTATTGGGGATGGAACTCAGGAACTTGCGCTTGCCAGGAAGGCACTTATTCTACTGAGCTATCTCCCTGGCTCCATTTAGTAACCTCTTTTAACCCAGGCTTGGCAGACTCATGTGTTCCAATGAAGAAGCTGAGCAAGTAGTTACAGTACTTATCATTTATTTTGGATTTTCCTTTCCATGTTTTATTTAGTAGATAATACTTGATATTTGGGACGTTATTACAGCAGACAGAATGCAAATCCTTCTCTTATGTTCATAGTAATTCACATTCTTTGGTTGTACAACCTTATCAATGCAATGCAGACATTATCTAACTGCGTATGGTAAGCTTGCATCACAGAATTGGTAGTGAATGAGATACAATTAGAAAATACAAAACCAGTGCAGAAATGTAATTCTGTAAATAGCAAGAAAAGAAAGAAGAATAAATGCCTTAAACATCAAAAGACTGTATCAGTAGAACCAACATTAGTGGTCTAAACTTCCTAGTAATAACACAGAGAGTCAGAACAGATAGGTAACATAACTTTGAGTAATATATAAAGTGAGGGCCAGGGAGATAGCTCAGTAGAATAAGCACCTGCCAGGCAAGCACAGG
>NW_004524598.1:2684409-2691976 GCF_000260255.1 Octodon degus
TTTATTTATTTGTTTATTTCTGCTGGACTGGAGATTGAACTCAGGATCCTGCACTTGTGAGGCAAGCGTTTATTGTACTGAGCTGTCTGTCCAGCCCAAAGTAATTTTAAATGATTAAAGCAAAAATGTGTTGTAATGGAAATGTTGAGATCAGATAAATTGGTGCTGACAAGGAAATTTTTTAGTATTCCAAGTTTTTTGGGGAAACAGTATAATACAGGACACATTTTATACTAGTTTATAAGGAATCACTCAAAGAACAACATACAAGGATGGCAGGAAATCTCTCCACATGAAATAACACTAAAAATTCCAGCTGAGGGCCTAGATCCTACTTCATGGATCTGTGCTGGAAAGGCCCAGTGGTCAGTGATGGAAGTTAGGAAGTCTAAGCCATCAGGATACAAGGTCTGTGCTAATGAGCAGAGGGATCTGAACTGGAGCTAGGAAGCAACATTCAAGGTAAGCACCAGAGCTCCCACAAAAGTGTCACAGCTGTTCTCTGCAACAACGAGGTTCCAAGCTCCTCTGACAATGAGGAAAGCCGAGTTCTCATCAGGAGAGACAATGCAACAGACTTCTCCATGAGGCTGAGGAATGTGCCATCTTCCCCTCTGGATCTATGAGGTGATGCTCAAGATGAAGATCAAAGCTCCTACAAAGTTCATTGGGAAATCCAGAATGACAAGGTCCTCCAGAAGAACAACCCAAGAGAACTAGCAGCATCCAACCGCCCCAACATCTTCCCAGGTGGTAGCAATCCTCAGCTGGGCCTCCTGCCCTCAACTTCATGCTAATTTAATTCACCTGGGTGAAATAAGTTGGGCACCAGTTACCTATCCACCCCCTGACTGAGAACAGCTAGTAACAAATGTTGGTGAGGGTGGGGAAAAATATTTTCTCAACTATTTGGGGAAGTGGAGAAAGGAGCAACCACTGTGGAAATTGGTGTGAAGCTTCCTCAAAACACTAAAGCTAGAGTCCATCTGACCTAGCTACTGCTCTTCTTGAGAGCTTCCTGAAAGAAATAAAAGCATCATACCACAGTGATGGTTGTATACTCTCTGTCCCTAGATGCAAAATTCACACTAGCTGAACCTTGAAAACAGCCCAAATTACCATCAACAAGAAAAATGGATATAGTTGTTTTTTTTAATAAAGTGGAGTACTACTTTTCCATAATGAAATTTAAACTTGAGACATTTCTAGATAAATATTTGTACCTTGAGACCAGACTGCTAAGTGAAAAAAATTGGGTGATATCACATTGTTTGGTGAGAGAAACTTTTATATAAATGTTATACATTATATAAATATACATTATATATTATATATAATAGACATTGGGAATTAGAAAGAAAACATTACAAACAGGTGATGAAGTAAGGGGAAAGGGGCGGAAGGCAGGAAGAGAAAAAAGAATGAAAAGATAGAAAAGGGAAACAAAACCTTTGTAAATAAGGAGGGGAAAAGGGTTGAAAAGAGGCAAGGGAATTGAGGAATAAAGAAGAATCAAGATACATTACAAATTCTCTAGATGAATGTGATTGCTATGTATGTATATAAATTATACCAATAAAATTAGAAAAAATAAAGAGTAAAAAAATAAGCAAAACAAAACAAGCCCCCAAATACGTGAGTAGTATGACTTTCATATTTTATAATAAACGCTAATATTTATAAATACAAAAAGCAGTTAAAATATACCCAATAAACTCATGTGTCTGAGTGTAGTAAAACTGGAGACTATGGTCAAAGTGCAGTTTGTTCTTAAATCAATATTTCTTGACATTATTCAATGCATCATATGTCCAAGAAATTTTCTACGGTTTTTTAAACATGTTAACTCCTTGAATTCCTAAACTGCAGCATGCAGATAGATAGTACAAATCTCTATATACTAAAAGATTTTAAGGCAGACTAAAAATAACCTTGCTGAGGTTACTTATACTGTGTGTGGTAAATGTGATTTAAACATGACTTGTTGCTTGACTGGTATCACGTTACTGTAGTCCCAGTATTTGCAAGGCTGCAGCAGGAACAGAACCATGAGTTTGGGGCCCACGTGGGCTACATGCTGAATCGAGGTCAGACTGAATTATGTAGTAATACCCGGTATCAAGAAGGTAAATACATAAAAATATAAAGTAAGCCTGAGTTTGTTTCATTAAATGTGAAACAATGTTGTTCCTCTGTTCAGCTTTCCTTGTATTCTGCTCATACAGAATTGTAAACAACCTGTGAAAAAAATAAATAGATTGATATTGCAGAGTTTTGCATGGCCTTGTACCACAGTTTTCCAAGACAAATTATCCCTAAAATACACGGATGGGAGCCAACCACTTGCTTTCTCAGTATTTCTGGATTGACAATTTTTTTTTTTTGTCAAGGCTATGTGCTGCCTCAGCATATCCAGACTTTACCTTTATTTTCTAGAGCTACAATCCATTTCCTGAGCCTTTTAATTAAACCACTAGTGATTATTAGCTCTACAATTGTAGAGCAAAACTTTATTTGGGTGAGTATGAGGTCACATGTAAGTATTATAGAAATAAAAGTTTCATATCTCTGCACATTATCATCATATTTTGGGTGTATCACCCATGGAGATGCGGGTGTCCCAAATAAGTAGGTCAAATGTATAGAAAAGTAGGTAAGCAAATCTAAGGAAACAGCATGTAGATTAGGTAGGTCCCAGTCCCAGTCTAGAGAGCTATTTACCACATTTGGGGAACACAGAGAACGTTCTAAGGACTGTTGATACTGCCCGAGACCGCTGCAGACTAAAAGAAACCTCATACAATGAAAATGAAGGTGTTTAAAATGATTTAAAAAACCTTTCTTTATGTCTAAAATATAAGTATGGAGCCAAGGAAGAGAAGCTCTGGTGTGGGCTGCATGTGGTCAGGAAGAATCGGGGATCACATCATTATGTAGCCAAGCAACGTTCGTCTGGGAACAAGGAAGCTCAGAAATCAGCTAAAGATGCCATGGAGAAGCAGCAGACGCCAAGGAGAATGAGAGCCCCAGAGAGCAGCTTGGTATATCTGTGGTGTAGACAGCGTCTTAATTATTGTTCTGTATTTTAGGGAAGGGTCTACAGGGTGTTCAGGGTCTCACTACTAGATCAGAATCATAGTGATCTGCCTGTTTACAGCCTCCCAAGAGCTGAGATTATGGCATGCTCCAGCATGCCCAGTCTCAATTGCCCTCTCAATGCCCCAGGGGCAGGGTTGGCAAGGCAGGCCCAGATAATGTCTTGTTTTCGTTTTTGGTCAGCCATAATTGCAGTGTGGATGTCTTTCATTTGCATTTTAATCTGTTGCAGTCACAGAGTGTCCTTCTCTGATCTTCTGTGAGGCAGCTCATGCTGAACATGAGCAAACACAGGCTAGTGGAGAGTGTCAAGCCAAGTGATACTTTTTGAGCTGATAGTTCCAGATAGGCTGCAGCACTCAGAGCTGAGATTTTATACCAAGTGGACTACAGTGAGGAAATCACAATTACCCATTTAGTGGTCCAATTATTTAAATATAGGATGGCCAATAAATAGGCATTTTCATTAGTTTTTAAGGCCACCTAACAGGAAACATGAAAACAACAATTTTATCAAATTACTCAATAAAAAAATCAGCTGGTTGAATTGACACCTTCCTGACTGAGCCTCGGGAAGGTAAGTGTGTAAACCAGTACACTCCCAGTGAGGCTGAGGCTTAACTATTAAGTAGTTAGAATTCTGGGCAACTTAGCTTAATATTTATAAAACACATCCCATCTGATAAGGAGTAAGTGTGTTATGGTTTTTAATTTCCCACTGCTAAGTAATATAAAAGTCAATGCAAAGTGGTGACAAAATGCAGATTGGTTTATTAATTTTATGTTTATTTATTCATTTATCCATTATGAGTATGGAGGATTGAACCCAGAACCTTGCATTCAGCTATGTCTCCACCCCCTTCAATTTTTAAAAAGTTTTACTTTATTATTATCATTATTTAATTTTTATTTTGATACCTGGTGTCTACTTGCCAACATGGTTGCAATCCTCCTATCTCAGCTTCCCATAGTACTGTGCACAACCACACCGACATTATGGTTTATCTTAAAATTCACTCTCCTCTTTGCTTATCCCTTCTGATATTTTATGCCAAAAAATGCACAGCGATGACTCCTTTCCTTGTCACTATATTATTTGCAAAAATTTCTTAATATCCATTTAATTTTAAAATTTTAAATTCATCAATATTTAAAACAAGTTTTTAATCATGGGCATTTGTGCAGGGAATTGCAGGCCCTTCTTGCATTTAAAAATACTTGCACATATTGTGATTTTCTTTTCTAGGTATATCCTTGTTGCATTTTTATTGTGAGCTTTTTTAGTCCAAGAAAAATCACTGAACTTCCAGTTTTATCTGTCTCAGTTTTATTTCTACCTCCCATAATGACAATGAATACCATACAGTTTCATTCAGAGTTAGCAGAGATAATTAATTTGATTAATAGGTTTCCTAATTTGTAGTAGCCTTGAAAGTGGTTTCTCAAATATAAAATCTTCCTGTGAGAGAGATCTCTTTTACTAAACATCGATTTTCCATTTATCTTTTCAGTCTTTATTTTAAAAAGTTTGCAGAAAACAATATTAAAAAAAAACTCTCAATTTTGGGGCCAGAGAGGTAGCTCAGCTGACTAAAGTACCTGCTTAGGCAAGAGTGTGGACCATGGTTCTATCCTGGGCACCACCAGCTATGCCAGCCCCTCCCACAAGGTGGGTTGAGAGGCCGGAATCCAGGCACTGTGGCTCATGCCTGTAATCCCAGCAGTGGGGAGGCTGAAAACAGGAGGACTACTACGAGTCTGAGCTGCAACAACTAGATACATTAAAAAAAAAGATAAAAACCCTCAATTTGGTGACCTCTTCTAATATGTTAGCCATATAAATAATTTTATGTTAAATTTTACAACAGGAAATATTAAAATTATACTTACTTGTGTTTGTATATACACACATTCACAGAGAAAGAAAAAACATGTGCATGTGTGTGTGTGTGGCTTACTTTGTGCATGCCGATAAAGCAGCTGTCGTTCTTGGTTACATATTCTTTAAGAAATGTAAAGGATTTGCTTCATTACCGATTTTTACCACAGTTTACATGAATAAAAAAATCAAATCATATCTATAACCTGAATTATCACTAGAAGAAACAGCTGTCACATTTTTCCTATTAAAAATGAGGACTGATTGGCACATGTCAAAATGCAAACCAATTCACTAGAGAATAAGCTGTCATTAGGATAACAGCAGTTTTGACGATAGCTGTGTGTTTGTGCAAAGGCAGAGGGAACGGATCTGACTAGATGGTCTTGCAGCACATGTTCATTCTCAAGGAAAGGTGACATTAAGAAATGCAACTTTACAGCACACCCAGTCATACACCACATACCACACATACTTTTCTCTCTTGTTTTGGGAGGCAATTGAAAGAATCCACATCTTTATGTTCATTTCCAATTGGATTCTTTTGGAAAAGATTATATGTGTTGCGTCCCTCCCACTCATTTAAGAGCACCTGCTCTATATTTGGAGTATATTATCTCTGATACTTTGTAGCATTTTCCTCTGGACTGTTTTGTTGAACTTTCATATTCTTCTGACCATAGAAGTTTTATATTCCATTACTTCCCTGTCACTGGTGTGCTTCCATTACATTAAGTTAGTAAAAAGAAAAAAAGAAAAACTAACATCACATACAGTATTTATATGATGCACAAAAGAAACAAAAAAGCTGCACCAGAATGGGGCGGGAGCATTTGTGTAATGCAGTGTTAGGTACTGTTGCATAGCTCATATCGCAAACTAAGTGGTTGCTAATTTAATATTTTCCAAAGACCATATAGTTATGGTACATTAAATTTTCATCTTACAAAAGTTTGCTCTCCAAAGCCTAGTTTTAGAGCCAATTATATAAGAAAAACCTTCCTTATTAAGGCTTATTTTAAAAGAAAATAAAGGTCTGAATCACCTGCATATTTAAAATAATCTTTTAAAAATAAATTTTGACATAATATTTTATGTGTTGCCAATTTACGTGATTATTGACTAAGCAATGAACAGATTATGAACTGCTACTTTGATTTAATATACTTATATTTATAAATGACACATGCTTTTTGTTGTTGTTGCTCATCCTTTCATTTTTATTTTTCTTTGTAGTACTGGGATTGATCACAGGAGCTGGTGCCTGCCAGACAGGCACTTACATTGCTGAGCTATATTCCTGACCTGATATATGCTTTTCAAATAGATATTGTAAATATTTAACTGGTCGGAGAATTATACATTTCTTACAAGTTACTTCACCGTAGGTAAACAAAATTAACACTTTCCCACAGAAGAGAGTTCTAAATTTCTGTTTGATTTTCCCCAATTTGTTGTTGAATCAATTTCATTTTTTGAACAATAATAATTGTATCTTCTTTTCTATTAATATTAACCGTAAATAGTTGTTTCAAAGTTGCACTGTTTCATCACATAAATTAGTGGTTGCGTCAGTCTTGTATGCCTTGATTTTCCAAGCGGGTGTGTCTCTTCTCTAGGTTAGAAATGAGTTGTCCCTCTGTTTCCCTAATCCTTCTGTTGCCTTAACTTTAGACATTAAAATGGAAGAAAACTTTGAAAAACACTTGATAATTTATTCCTTTGGTTTGATACTCAAAAATTCTCAAGTCTTGTATTTGCCAGACTAGTTCTAGATTTACTCAAAAGTGCTTTTCTAGTGTTAAGTTAATATTCAGGTTAGTTTATAATCAAGTAAACATTATCTCAAAATGTGGCCCATAGACACACACACACACACACACACACACACACACACACACACACACACACATCCTTTTCAGAATAACTTTTATAGCACAAATCAATTTATAGAAAAAATTTAAATTTGTTCTGTTATTATGGACTTCTGCTTTTATGTAGAATTACTAAACCTAATCATCCGATTAAGTCATTAAAAGACGAATATGCCTTTTCCAAAGGTCAAAGAAAGGGACAATGAATTTTAAAAAGATGACAGGTGAAATGTAGGCCAGAAAAAATCCATGGTCTCCAATTCTTCAACTTTCCTTGAAGGTATAAACTGGCAATAAATGAAATAATTTCTCATTAAATAAAAAACATTCCAGACAATTATTGCATGAAAATGATAGTAATTTCACTGATAGTTTAACCCCATTATTAGGATAAATTTGTGTTATTTACTGATTATCTTCATGGTGAGGAGCTGATACACATACACATCTGTATCACATCTTGATCATTTCTATCCCCTGCCTTCTCCTCTCTTCTCCAGATGCTTTTCTCTCTCCAAAAACAGATCTCCCTGTTGCCTTCATCTTTCTTTCAGTTTCTCTTTCATTTATTGTTACTTTTGGTTTTCATATAAGAGGGATTGAATCTCTGGACCCTGCTCTTGCCAGACGAGCACTTATTCTACTCAGCTATCTCCGGGCCCTATATTTTAATTTATGTTTTTCTTCTTTATTAGAAGAACTTCCAAAAAAATTAAAA
>NW_004524598.1:2692341-2694263 GCF_000260255.1 Octodon degus
ATAAAATTAATATTGAAGTAATAAAAATAGATTAGAAGAAGAATTGAATGCTAGAGATGATAAAAAATGGGGCAAACACCCTGCTCCGAAACACTTGCATTGAAATTCTGGGTTTAAGTCTTTTTTTTCCCCCATAATTTTATTGAGAAATAAAGAGCAAAGAGACAGTTTCAAATTAAATTGGTAGGACAGATCCCAAAATCAACACATTGCATACTGCCTTCCTAGTGGTTATTTGTTGTACAAGATGCAGACATGATATCCTACATACAAACACCATTAAAACAAATCCCTCTATTCCTTGAATTAAGAGAATGTAGCTATATATCTATCCTAACCAACTTGAATACACAGATACAAAATGGTCATTTATCTGTATGCCCTTTTTTGTTTAGTTCAATCATTTAAATATTATAGGTTCTTGAACTCAGCAAAATATTCCAAAAAAGTCCAGTAGTTCATAATAGTACTGGGTCTTCCACTTGACTGGCAATGTCAGAAGTTGTTGACCTGAGTCCCCTACAGCTCAACATAACAACATGGCTTTATATCTTGTACTTCATTTTTATACTTTACTGCTGGATGGTTAAAACCAAGATAAAGCAACACCGATGTAACAAAAATTGTATCTTTTGGATCTGATAAGATCATGAAATCTCCTCAGGATTTATCCTGAGACCTTGTACCTCTGATTGTAGATCCTTTGTCAGTGTTAGCCATGTGGGTGAGTCATGGCCATTGTTTAGCCAATTTTCTGTCTGTCAAAACCTGAAAGTATGTTTTCTCTCCATGTGACTCTCCTTAGGCACACTCTACATCACTCTACATCATCGATCACTTTCCTCTTTGGCCCCATAATGTCCTTGATCAGAAAATTTAAGACACAACTCAGTTCCATGATGTTACAGTACAGGTTCTCATAAATCCGAAGTCTTAATTGACCTTGGAAGGCAAGGGCCAAAATGTTGGCTTTCCTTGCGGCCCTCCTTTTTCTCTAATTTTTGGTCTGCAAACTTAGGTTGTTAACCCTCCAGAAGAGAAGCTTATTTTTATTACCATATAACCTAGGCTGTTGAGCTTAACCTCACTATCTGTGTGAATATCAAACATCTTAGGCATAACATGGAACAGGTATTTTTCAAAAGTATTGATATGTAAAAATTTAAGTCCCTACACAATGTGACAAAAAACTTAAAAAATTGAAATATATTTAAAATAGGAATAAAGAATTATATATGTTTACACATAAGTCCAGAAATCTAACCAAATACAACATTGTTGCAGGACACTCCTGCAACACTCCTTTTCTTGTCTTGTGCCTTCATTCACCACCCATCTCCTTTTAAATAATCATTTACTCTAGAGACAGCATGGCAGCAACTGTTGTGTCATGACAAGCAGCCTGTATTCACAAGACCAGAATGACAGGCACTAGAAGCATGAACCTACTATTACAAATTGCCATCTTCAGTATAGTTACTCAGTTAACAGGTGTCAGTATATATAGTTAGTCAGGGTGAGAGTCCTTCTAATTAACTGCTAGATTCGAAAATCTTCTGAAGATTCTCAGTATCATTGCCTTACCCATCTTGTACATATAACTGTATGGCTTGCCTCTGTAATGTTTCCTAGCTCTTCTCCTTGCTCTCTCTTCATTGTCTAGTCCCCAAGATCTTGTTTTCCTTTTAATTGTATTATACCTTTCTATTTGCATTTCTTCTTTTGAGTTCTTAAACTAGGGAGACTATATGATATTTACACATGTGTGTCTGTTTTATTTCACTTATGAGTATATCTTCAAGTGGCATCCACTTAAATATAAAGGCTTCGAGTTTATCAGGTGATGGGCATCTTGGTTGTTTCCAAGATTTGGCTATCACAAATTGTGCTGCTATAAACATAGGAACACATATATCCCTATG
>NW_004524598.1:2695117-2696049 GCF_000260255.1 Octodon degus
GGGATTCAGCATCTGCTAATCTATTCCATTGGTCCTCATGTCTGTTTGGTTACCAGCACCCTGCTGATATTATCAAAATAGCCTTGTAGTATAATTTCAAATCAGGAACTGTAATGCCTCCTGCCTTGTCTTTATTGCCCATGGTTGCCTTTGCTATTTCAGGTCTTTTCTGATTCCAAATAAATGTTAGGAACAATTTAACTAGGTCTGTAAGGTATGTTGGTGGTAGTTTGATAGGGATTGCATCAAATCTGTACAACAATTTTGGAAGTATGGTCATCTTCACAATGTTGGTTCTTCCTATCCAGGAGTATGGATTATCTTTCCATTTTGTGAAATCCTTTATGAACTCTTTTTTCACAGTACTGTAATTTTCCTTGAAAAGATCTTTGACTTCTTTAGTTAGATTAATTCCAAGGTTTTTTATTTTCCTTGGTGCTATTGCAAAAGATACTTTTTCTTCAATTTCCCTCTCAGCGTGTTTGTTATCTGTGTAGAGGAATGCTATTGACTTTTGGGTATTGACTTGTATCCTGCTATGCTGCTGAATTTGTGTATCAATGCTAGTATCTTCTTGTTGGAGTTTTTTTAGATCTTTCAAGTAAAGTATCATGTCATCTGGAAATAATGATAATTTAACTACTTCTTTACCTATTCATATTCCTTTTATTTCTTTTTCTTATCTAATGGATCTAGCTAATGATTTCAGAACTATATTGAAGAGGAGTGGTGATAGAGGATATACTTTTCTTGTACCAGATCTAAGAGTAAAATATTTAAGATTTTTCCCATTTAGAATTATATTAGCTGTTGGATTTTCATAAATGGCTTTTATCAGATTGAAGTAGAGGCCATCTATTGCAATTTTCTGTAGGACTTTGAACATGAATGAGTGTTGGACTTTTCAAAATCTTTTTCTGCATCAATTGAGA
>NW_004524598.1:2696458-2700516 GCF_000260255.1 Octodon degus
TTTGGTAATTTGTACCTTTCTAGGAATCTGTCCATTTTTTCTGTGTCTTCTATTCTGTGAGAGTAAAGATTCTCAAAGTAGCTATTGATAATCTTCTTAATTTCCACTGGGTCTATGGTAACTACACCCTTTTCAGTCCTTATTGCCTTCATGTGAATTTTTTCTTTCCTCTTTCTGATGAGGTTAACTAGGGGCTTATGGACTTTATTTAATCTTTCAAAGAACTAGCTTTTTGTTTTGTTAATTATTTTAACTGTTTTCTTCATCTCTATTGAATTAATTTCTGATCTAATCTCTATGATTTCTTCCCATCTTTGGGTTCTGGGTTAGGTTTGCTCTTCCTTTTCTAGTTGCTAGAGGTGTAACATTAAGGTATTTATTTGCTCCCGTTCTGTTTTCCTAATGTGTGAGTTCACAGCTATGAATTTTCTCTGAGAACTGCTTTCATTATTCCCCATAAATTTGGATAAATTGTACTTGTGTTGTCATTGAATTGTAGATACTGTTGAATTTCTTGTTTAACTTCATCTGTGACCCATTGGTAGCTGAGTAGTGTGTTGTTTAATTTCCATGTACTTAGGTTTTTTTTTTCTGGTTTCTTTGGTCATTTATTTCCAGTTTCATTGCACTGTGGTCAGATAATATGCATGGGTTAATTTCTGTTTTCTTGCATATACTTAAGCATGACCTATGGACCAGTATGTGGTCTATTTTAGATAATGACCCATGTGCAGCTGAGAAAATTGTGTGTTTAGCTGTGATTGAGTGGAACATTCTGTATATGTCCATGAAGTCCATTTGATTCAAGCTCTGTTTCAATTGTGTTTTTTCTTTGCTAGTTTTTTGTATGGTTGACTTATCTTTTTGGGAAAAGGGGATGTTAAGGACTCCTGTTAAGATTGTGCTATTGGATACTACATTTTTTATGTCCATTAAGATTTGCTTTATATAGTTGGGTGCTCCTGTGTTTGGTGCATACATATTTATGAGTGTTACCTCTTCCTCTTGAATTTTTCCCCTAACCAGTATATAGTGGCCTTCTTTATTTCGTTTGATCATTTTTGGTTTGAAGTTGAGACTGTCTGAGAATAGGATTGCCACCTCTGCTTTTTTCTGAGGTGCTGGGGCATGTAGTATTGTGTTCCATGTTTTAACTTCCAGCCTATGAATGTCTTTATGAGTTAAATGTGTTTCTTGTATACAGCATATTGTTGGATTTTGTTTCCTAATCCAATGTGACAGTCTATTACTCTTAATTGGTGAATTGAATCCAATTACTTTGATGGTTAGATTGAGATGTATTGACTTAAGATTGACATGTTATTTACCTGTTGTTTACTCCTTTTTCTCCTGTTTTTAATTGCTTGCCCTATTTAGTTGGTTGCTTCTGATCTCATTCATGGAGTTGTGATCATTTTGGTCCCTCTCTAGAACATCTTTCAGGAGCCTGTGTAGGCTTGGCTTTGTCATCATGAAATTCTTCAGGTGTTCTTTAGCATGAAAATATTTCACTTCTCCATCAAACTTGAAAGAGAGTTTTGCAGGATTTAGTAGTCTGAGTTGGAATTTGTTTTCATAGAGGACTTGTAGTACTCTGGTCCATGCTCTTCTTGTCTTCATGGTTTGTGAAGAGAAGTCAACTGTAATTCTGATGGATTTTCCTTTGAATGTGATCTGCTTCTTTTCTCTAGTGTCTTTGAGTATATTATTCTTGTGCTGAGTTTCTTGGATTGACTAGTATATGTCTTAGTGTGATTTTAATTGGGTTGGGGTTACTTGACTTTCTGTATGCTTATGTTACCTGAATGTCAGATTATTTCCTCATATTTGGGAAGTTTTCTCCTATTACTTCTGCCTATATTTTTTAAATGTCATTTGTATTGACTCCTTCTTTCTCATTGATGCCTATTAGTCTCACCTTGTTGATCTTTGCATCATCTGGTAGGTGATGAATTATTTGTTCCTGCATCCTAGTAGTTTTTAAGAGATCTGTTCTTATCTTTTCACTAGTTGCACCAGCATCTTCAGTATCTGAAACTCTACCTTCACTTTCACTCAAATGGTTTTGCAAGTTTGTGATTGAGATTTTTAAATTCCTCTATATCTCTTTGACTCTGCTTCATGCAATCTATTTCTTTCCCGTATCGCTCATTCAAGGAATCTGTCATTTTTCTAATCTCTCTTTTTTTTTTTATCAATGTCTTCTTTAGAAGCAGTTTTAAATT
Source organism: Octodon degus (assembly GCF_000260255.1). Classification (NCBI taxonomy): domain Eukaryota; kingdom Metazoa; phylum Chordata; class Mammalia; order Rodentia; family Octodontidae; genus Octodon; species Octodon degus. The sequence goes on from NW_004524598.1 coordinate 2,698,684, forward strand.
GTTTTACTGCAGAGTTTTTTTCAGACTGGGTTTTCTCCTTATGTTTCTGCGTTTGATTCTTTACTACAGATGCTATGAGTTCAGAGAATTTGTTTTTTATTTCAGAAAATAATTCTGCTCTGAGCTCCTCTATAACTTTCTGCTGTTGCTTATTTACTTTCGGTGCTATTAATTCATACATTTCAGCTGAGCTAGTGTCCTCTGCACTTTTTCTGGGTGGGAATTGGGTTTCCTCCATATGTTTCTGCATTTGATTCTTTACTGCAGATTCTATTAATTCAGGGATGTCTTTTTTTCATTTCCAATCTGAGATCCTCTATACCTTCTGTAGTTGTTTCTGTATTTTAGAAGCTGTTGATTCATTGATTTCAGCTGTGTGATTCCCAGTTGGTTCTGTGTTAGTGTTCTCTGCACTTGTTATGGGTTGGCTTGGGATCTCAGATTGCATTTTTCTCCTTCTTGGTGTCATTTTGTATAGCACTGTCTTCTCACCTTTGTTGCAGAGCTTTAGTGCAGTTATAACCTTAGCACCTACTGAAATTCAGGTGCAGATCTGCAAAGTTTGAATTTATCCAGCTGTGCCTGGCTTGGGTCTGGCTACTGTGCTCAGCTCCATCCTTCTGCCACCCTTTGGAGTGAACCTGTTGTGCCCTTCTGGCAAGATGTTCTGCTCCTGTACTAGCTGGGTCGTTCTGCCCCCTCCTCTTTCTGCAGGGACTGCAGCTGCAGAGTTTCACCCCAGGCCTGTATGCCAGGCCTGAGCTGAGTTTGGAGGGGCAAGGTGGAGTAGGGGGTAGAGGAAGCTCTCCCACACACTCACTATTCCTGGGCTAGTGCTGGATCTAGGGGTCCTGAGAGTGCGGCAGAAGTTCTCACTCGCTGCATGAGAGTGCCAGGGACTGAGCAGTGATTATGGGGTCCCAAGGGTTTGGAGGAGGTTCTCACTCGCGCTGTGCCTTGGCTTGGACCAGACAGTCTGGGTTTAATTCTTAAGGATTAGGATATTGAATACTAAAAGAGCAATCACAAACCAAAACTTCAAATTGTTTTGAACTGTCTGAGATAGTACTTGGAAGGTGAAGAATGTTCTTACCTTTACATTTCAATTAGAAAAGCAGCCACTCTGTTTGTACTATTAATTGAGTTCAAGGTCTACTTATAATCCTTGATCTGTAACAATCAAAGCTTTCATTAATTTTCTCATGTAAAAATGAAATGATGAAGATAAAGTACTTGTAAGAAAGAATCAAGAGGCCAGTGCTCAGTCCAACAGAAATGCAGGGAAATCAGGACTGTCTGAATTGCCAGGTCTCATTACATTTCTCTCTAGGGAAAGAGCCTGCTACCTCCAGGTATGCTTTCTCTGGGGAAGCCTGACAGGCAAGTGACAGTGGAACACATCAGCCAGTCAAAACGTCAGAGGTGCCTGATTCTTCTGATTTCGTGCTGGACATGCTGTAGGCACTCAGTGAGCTGATGAATGATGGACTCGTCCGGCTGCACTGAACATTCCAACAGCAGCGCTAGAATCAGTAACGAGTATGTAAGTTGCAGCGAGCAGGCTTCCTGCGTAAGGCTCTGGTAAAGATGTGAACTTCCGCTTTTCTAATTGAGGGTTTGTCTACACCTCAGCTGGCATATTTCAGATGCAGTCCCTTTGATGGGGATTCTGAAGGACATGCTTTTCCAGCCTCTGGAAATGTTGATCCACCCCAGAGGCATTTGTTCAATTATTTAAATGTATTCCAAAACCAGCACGCATGGTCTTGTTACTTTAAACCACTTAAAGAATTCCTTATGAAATTCAATTTCCTTTTCCATGAATTCCAAAGC
>NW_004524598.1:2700715-2701718 GCF_000260255.1 Octodon degus
TTTTCATTTCTTTTGATCAGGGTTTCCCTATGAAGTTCAGTCTGGCCTAGACCTCATTTTGTATCCCAGGCTTACTTCAAACTTGTGACAATCCTCCTGCCTCAGTCTCCCCAGTACAGAATTACAGGTGTGCACTACCATGCTCAACTAATAATATATTCAAAAGACACCTTATAACAATGCACAGTAACATATATTTTATTGTATGTCCATGTGATGGACTTAACAGCATTTAGAAATAGGGAGCAGTTATTTTTCTAAAGTGTCCCCAAATAATGCTATTATTTCCCTATGCAGACAAAAAATGAGGTATAGCCAGGTAACTCATAAATATAGAAAATCGTATTAATCTCCTGTATTCTTTAACTGTTTTGTTAGGATCTATTTAGGCCTGGCAAAGCATCAGTCAATAAGGATGAAAAGCAAATTTAGAACCATTTAATCTCTCTCAGAATCATCTATCTTGTATCTTCATCCCATTTAAAATATGAGCAGGGAGTTTTTGTTTCTTGCAATACAGCATACTGGACTTTCTGAAGAAGGACATGCAAAATAAATTGCTAAGACAAATATTTCACATTGTGTACACATGAAAATGGAAATAAAATCAGAAAGGTTGGGGAGAAAACAGGTGGGATGCAGCTTTCAGGTGGAGCTGCCACAGGAGGCAGGGGAGGAGCAGAGAAAGGGGTACACCCCTCGCCACCCTGAGGCCACCAGCAAGGGGGCAGTGAGATTTGTAGGAAGCGGCAAATATCTGATAGCCAATGGTCAGCATCTTCAATACTCACAGTCCTCCATTAATATCAAGTTCAGTTGAACGTTTGGTCAATGTGCTGCCTCCTACAGCTGACAAGAATGCAAATGGCTGCAATCTTTGGGATAAATTTCATAATTGTGAAGTTTGTATTCATGTATTCTTAATCTTTTATCTGAGTATACATAGAACATTTGCATCCTTCATTTTGTTTAACTCTATCAAAAATCTTAAATACATATATTA
>NW_004524598.1:2701883-2703507 GCF_000260255.1 Octodon degus
TTACATGATCTTATGTAATGAAATGCTTTTAGTAGTTCAAAATGAATAAAATTTAACTAAATGGAACAGCATTATTAAATGTCAAGTATACTTTATTAAGAGAATGGCACAAGTGAAAAACAACACAACATGTTGTGTTTTTAGTCACATAAAAACGGAAACACATATTTTTATTGCAGCAAAGCAAGCATATTGTGACTTCTACATCAGACTTTTATACTCTACATTGCATGTTTCTAAAGGTATATTCTTTTATCTTATATTTTATACTTTTTCTTTTCAGTGTGATAACAAGATAAAATTTAGGACAGTAATACCTGATGAACATAACTGAGAATGAGGGTGTGTATAAATTTCAGTTAAGATTTAAATTAATGTATTGTCATAGAAGACATTTTGCCATTATTCCAACAGAAGTACTCCCCCTTTCTTGCAGTGCGCCTGACCCATAATTGTTCCCGTGTTCAAAGCACCTCAAGAAGCCCTCTTTTGTGAATGTACTACAGTGAATGTCGCTCCTAAGAGCCTTCCAGTGGAAAGGAGCTCACGATAACATCTCACTATGGGTGGCGCCATCCACCCTTCTCACTGCATCCGGCACCGCGAGTCCTCGGGTTCTGCACAGTCACAATGGCCGTGAAAGTAAATGTTTTGAATCAGTGAGGTACACTGCAGAAGCCTTGATAACCCAACAAAATCTAGGAAAGGAGATGGCCAGAACTGCTTCAGGAGTGTGTTGGAAAGGGGCAGGAGTGTGTTGGAAGGGAAAGGGAGTATGCTGAGGAGGATTAATGATAAAATATCTGCTACTGTAATAAGTTTTGATGTGTAACAATACATCTCATATTTTCTGTCTCACAATTTTGGTGTTGCACAGTGGATTTCTCAGATATTTGCAAGCATTCTGTTTATTCTTGTGGCGGGTAGGAGCATTTTAAAATTATTTTTCTTTAAATTTTACATTTCTATTTTAATCAATAGTGTAAAAGCGCATCACGGTGAAAAGTATAAAGTAGAAAAGTTAAAAGAATATACTTTAAGAAAAACAGGATGAAATAATATGAAAATCTGAAGTAGAAGTCTCACCACACGCTGGATATTGTATATTATTATTTTACTTGTTACTAAGGAGAAAGAAAAGAATTAAAAGATAAAGGCAAGAGAAAGAAAATGATTCCCATAAGTGTTTTAAAAAATTAAATATGGCAGTTTGTGGTTTTGTTTAGACAAAATATATAGCATGTGTATCTTTATACAAACTTTTGATATTGGCCCATATAGTTCATCTGTATTTGGATAACTGCCTGTGTTTAGATAGGTACTGACTTACGCAATACAGTATAGCTGGAGAACTACTTATCCAAAGGGGGATAACATTAAAAATTAAAATAAAAATTTTTAATTTGGAATCAATAAGCTTCATAGAAAGAAAATAAAAGCATCTTTTCTCTTATTTATTACAAGTAAGAGAAAAGACACTATCAGGATCAATCTAGATAGACAAATAGTCATTTTAATAAATGATTGAAAAACTAAAAAGTATCTCTTCTTGTAAAAGAAATTGATCAATAAACATTTACAAGAATGAGAAGATCCCCGGGTTGGTGGCATATACCGGTTATCT
>NW_004524598.1:2703897-2705928 GCF_000260255.1 Octodon degus
ATATTTGTATTGGAACTGGAGATGGAGTCCAACAGTGTACCATGAATATATTTTGACTATTTTTTTGTATTTTAGGGAAGGGTCTACAGGGTGTTCAGGGCCTTACTACTACATCAGACTCATAGTGATTCACCTGTTTACAGCCTCCCAAGAGTTGGGATTATAGGCGCACGACACTATGTCCAGTCTCAATTGCTGTCTCAGCATGCCTGGCATGGAAGACCTGGGGAATGAACCCCCAGCCCCTGTGCCCACTTGCAGGCACTTTAATCTGCTGAGCTATTTTGCTAGCCTAGAGCTGAAAAGGATTTTTTTTTCTGGCTCAGGCTACCTTAAGGGAGGGTCTGTTAAGGTACGTGGAGCTGAGCGTTGAACCTTGGTATCCTGCACCTGACTGTGTTTGCATGAGCAGGTGCTTGAACAACTGACCTAACCAACAGGACCCATATTTCATCCTTTTTGTTTCCTTGTTTGTTTAAGACATTGTGTGTGTGTGTGTGTGTGTGTGTGTGTGTGTGTGTGTGTGTGTGTTGCGCAGGCTACCTGCAGATTTAACCACTCTTTTTTCTTAGTATTCAGGATTATAGGAGTTTACCCCTGTACCTGGACTGTTAGTTCTATTTGTTCGTTTGCTTGGTTGTTTTTTGTTTGTTTTTGAGACAGGGTCTGGCTATGTACCCGGCTGGTCTCCAACTCATAGAGGTCCTCCTGTCTCAGCCTCCCAAGTTCTGGGATTACAGACATGTTCCATTCCACACCAGCCATTTTTAGCATTTTTAAGAAGCTTGTATGCTCTACTAATTTATGCTCCTACCAGTAATATTCGGAGTTCCCTTTTCCTCATGTAATCAGCTTTTAATCTTTAGGTTTTTGATAAATACCATTCTTATATGAGTGTACTTCTAGGCTTTACTCTGTCCCCTTGGTGACTATGTCTATAGTTACATAGCGCCATGCTGTTTTCATGTGGACAGTTTTACAGTGTGCTTTGAAGCCAAAGATTATGGTGTGCTTGCTCTCTTGCTTTTTTGGGGACAAAATGATCTTGGCTATTTGAGGCTCTTTGGTTCCATATAAACCATAGGATTTTTTTCAATGCTCCTCATATAATATAATAGGTATTTTTATAGAGATTACAATAAATCTGTAGATTCATTTTGAAAGTACAGCCATTTTAACAATATTGATTCTTCCAATCCGTACATATGTGATGGTATGGGAATTTGAAACAACTAATAACAGAGTTATCTCTCTGTCTACCTATCTATCCATATGTCTGGAGAGAAAATAGGGCACAAAATCAGTAAACAAAAATACACTAACATTCTTTTTTAAGGAAAATTGTCTAAATTTATTGTATCTGTACACAAGAAATTCAAACAAGAATTAGTGAAGCTTAAGAAATTATTTTTGTTATAATCTTATTGCAGTTATTTTTTCTTTTTCTTTCATCTCAAGAATAAAATGAATAAATGGGTGCTTTATGACTAATGACTGTATTTTTGTGGCATAAAAGAGTGATTTAAAAAGATAAATATAAACTTTTGTGAAAGTTTAGCTGTTTCCTAATGTAAATTGCCACTGGGAACATGATTTTCCTCTCATTCTGGCCTTGTTTTTGCTGCTTCTGACTATTTTGTTTTATATTCACACAATACTTATGACATCCTTAGTTCTTTGGTATATAATTTTGGTTTTCTATCATTTTCTTGTCTTTTGGACAAATTTTGATGTTATTTTCTTCTTTAATATTAAATGCTTTCATTTTCATGTTAAAATTTTGTACATGTTTGAAAACCTGTAGCTGCCTCCAAAATATTTTCACACTTACATACATGCCTTTTTTATTTATTGCATATATGGTCCTCAGAGCAGGCAAGGGAAATGTAATAGTGAGAGACATCACCAAAACGACTTGGGAATATTCTCAAATTATGTATCGCCTCACTTTGTCATTAAGACAACAATCTCTAGAGTCTTACATTCACTGATATTTTAATATGATCTGTTAGGCTTTTTTTTTTTTTTTTT
>NW_004524598.1:2706783-2708062 GCF_000260255.1 Octodon degus
TTTTAAACTGTTTATATATCAAAACTATATTAATTGTTTATAAGCCTGGAAACTATAGCAGCATAATAAAACTCTTGAGAATAGTGACCTTATTTTATGTTTATTTCTGTCTCTGGAGTTTGGAAAATCAATGCACTCTATTTACACATCTTATAGACAGTCTTTGGTGGATAGAAATTAACCAGAATAGCATTGTGAACACCTATGTATATAAAACCCAAAGTTAATAATTATCTATGTATTAATACACAGAAAAGTTCGGTATATATGCATTTGTTTTGCAGTACTGGAGACTAAACTTGAGACATTACGCCATTGAGGTAATTCCCCAGCCCAACATAACTATACCTCTATCTCTATCTCTATCTCTATCTCTATCTCTATCTCTATCTCTATCTCTATCTCTATCTCTATCTCTATCTCTATCTCTATCCCTAGCTCTAGCTCTAGCTCTATATGTCTATATAAGTACATCTGTGTCTATACATCACTACCAAAATGCCATTGTTATATGAAAAACATTTCAAATTACAATAATTTTTATGTATAAAAATATATATTTTTGTGCTTAAATGTCTCCAGTTATCTCATAATACTTATTCTTGTTTTGTTTGGAGCAATATCAGAAAAAGTTCCATGTATTACACCTGGTAATACAAGCCTTATTTTTATAATTCCTACAGCCCATTGTTTTACCATATTTTATTAAGAAGCTAAGCGACTATTTCAAGCTTCTTTGATTGTGTATTTTTAATATAATTTAACATATGTCCACTTCTGCATTTTATGCTTCTGTCCACTTCTGTATTTAGTATTCTCTGTATCAATTACATGTATCTGGTTGTAAATTTAAAATTAGGGTTCTTTTTTTGTTGTTGTGAGGTTTTTTTGCGGAACCAAGGATTGAACTCAGTCCCTTGTACTTGCAAGGGAAACCCTTTTCCACTGAGCCATCTCCCTTTCCCTCATAAATTCAAAATTTAATAAAAGTCTAACACTAATTAATAGATGAAAAGAAAATATAGAAAAATGGGAAAATCACACTTTCCCCTGCAGCTTCTGGTGTGGTCTGATTCTAAAATAGTAATTGGTGCTTTGCATAGTGAAATATATCCTAGAGTGACAGACTTGGGAAGGTATTTTAAACTGATTTTTGATGATTTATTTTTGGTTTCTATGTTGGTATTACTATCATCTATGCATTATAGGTACAGCAGCATGTGGTGTGAGTGAGCCTGTTATATACTCTGTAGGAGTCTCTTGTTGAATTTTTGGTACC
>NW_004524598.1:2709111-2711189 GCF_000260255.1 Octodon degus
ATAATGTGGTTAAGCTTAACAGCCTAAGTTGTTTGATAATAACAATAAGGTTTTCTTCTGAATGGATAACAACCTAAGTTTTCAGACCAAAATCAGAGTAAATTAAGGGCTGCAAGGAAAGCCAACATTTTGTCCCTAGCCTTCTAAGGTCAATTAAGACTCAGGACTTATAAGAACTTCTACTGTAACGTCATGTAACTCTGTAGTGTCCCAAATTTTCTGATCAAGGAAATTATGGGGCCAACGTGGAATGTGATCGATGATGTAGAATGTGCCTAAGCATAGTCACATGGAGACAAAACATTCTCTCAGGCTTTCATAGAGAGCACATTAGCCATACAATGGCTGTGACTCATCCACATGGTTGACACTGACAAAGGTTCTACAATCTGAGGCACAGGATCTCAGGATAAATCCTGAGGGGATTTGACTGACCTTATCAGACCCAAAAGCTACAACTCTTGTTGCATAGGTCCTGCTTTACCTTGGTCTTAACCATCCAGTAGAAAAGTATGAAGATGAAATATAGGAAGTAAAGCCATGCTGTTATGTTTAGCTGTAGGGGACTCAGGTCAACAATTTCTGACATTGCCAGTTAAACAGAAGACCCAATGCTATTATGGACTACTGGACTCTTTTAGAATATTTCGCTGAGTTTACACACCTATAATATTCAAATAATGGAACTTAATAAAAATAGGGTAGACAGCTGAATGTTCATTTTGTATCTGTGTATTCAAAGTGGTTAGGATAGATATATAGTTACATTCTCTTAATGAATAGAATGATTTGTACTAATGGTGTTTGTAAATAGGATCTCAAGTCTGCATCTTGTACAGCAATTAACCACTAAGAATGTATGCAGTGTGTTAATTATTGAAATTTTCCTACCTATTTGATATGAAACTGTCTCATTGCTATTTGTTTATCAATAAAATTATGGAAAAAATATATTTCCTTAATACAGACTTTCACTAAGAGGAAAAACAAAAATTTTACTGGCATCTCTGTATCTATACCTGTAGAAATATATTCACTGTGACAATCTCTTTTCCCTTGATTTGTCTGTTTTGCTTCATCTCATTTTTTCTTCTTTTCTTTCATTCAGACTGAAAATAATCTTAACCATTGGAATTTCCCATATCATGGTGGTATTTTGCTGAGTTTATTACTGTATTTGTGATATGTGTGGCAGAGAAATTTTTCTGAAAACTTTTTTGTTTAAATATTGCAAATATTAGTATATACAGACTATATAGTATAGTTTTATATATATATAGTTAATATATACATAAGTTTATATAGACTACCAATCTACTTTCTGGAATTTAACACCAAAAAATAGAATCATACAACACATTTAGGTTTTGTTTTGGAATTCTCACAGCATAATTATTTTGAAATTTTATGTTATACATATATGACTATTATTTTTTCCTTTTCTAGATGGAAATATATATGTTTCCCTTTGGAAATTTTCCAAAGTTGTTCAATTCTACCTTTTCACTAGTGGCATATATGATTCTCTAAATCCTTGACAAGACATTGTCAGTCATTTTTAAAAGTTTCATTTTAGTGAGCTGTAGTTATAACTCCTTTGACATCTGTTTTCAGCAGCTTTTTGTGCACATTGACCATCCAAATATCTCTTTGTGCAGTGTATGTTCAAGCATTTGCTCATTTTAAATATTGTATATTTTGCAATTATTAAGATTTGAAAATTCTTTATATATTTTAGTCAGTGTATAAAATCTGTGATTTGCAAACTATAGTCTCAATTATCATTTAAAATTTTTGCTTAAAATGTTTTTTCACTGAAAATAGTTTACAGTGTTAATGAATCCCAACTATATAATCAGCCCTTTGTGGATTTCATTTTGCATTTCTTCTAAGATATCTAATAGTTTTCAACTTTTTAAATTTTCTGTTTCCATTTTATGTCACGGAATGAAAGGTGTCTGAGATTTTATCTTATCTGGAGCCAACACTATAAGAGTATCATTGAGACTGGGTGTGGTGGTGCATGTCTGTAATCCCAGCTCTTGAGAGGCTGTAAACAGCGGGATCAATACAAGGCT
>NW_004524598.1:2711289-2715184 GCF_000260255.1 Octodon degus
TTAAATGACCTTGGAAGGCTAGGGCCAAAATGTTTGCCTTCCTTGATGCCTTCCTTTGTCTCTAATTTTTGGTTTCAAACTTAGGTTGTTAATCAACCAGAAGAGAAGTTTAGTTGTGTCCCAAATTTTCTGATCAAGGAGATTATGAGGCCAAGGAGGAAAGTGATCAATGATGTAGAGTGTGCTTAAGGAGAGTCTCTTGGTGATAAAACATTTTCTCAGGCATTTACAGAGAGCACATTGGTCAAGCAATGGCTGTGACTTATCCACATGGCTGACACTGACAAAGGATCTACAAACCGAGGTACAGAGTCTCAGGATAAATCCTGAGGGGATTTGACTGACCTTATCAGATCCAAAAGCTACAATTCTTGTTACATAGGTCTTCCTTTATCTTGATCTTAACCATCCAGCAGAAAAGTATTAAAAATGAAGTGTAAGAAGTAAAGCCATGATGTTATGTTGAGCTGTAGGCGACTCAAGTCAATAACTTCTGACAGTGCCAGTGAAGTGCAAGACCCAAAACTATTATGGACTACTGGACTATTTTGGAATATTTTGCTGAGTTCACACACCTATAATATTCAAATCACGGAACTAAACAAAAAAGGGATACAGATGAATGTCCATTTTGTATCTGTGTATTCAAAATGGTTAGGATAGATATATAGCTACATTCTCTTAATCCAATGAACAGAAAAATCCTTCTTATTTTAATAGTGTTTGTAAGTAGGATATCATGTCTGCATCTTGTACAACCAATAACCACTAGGAAGGCAGTATGCAATGTGCTAATTATTGAAACTGTCCTACCAATTTGATTTAAAACTGTCTAATTGATATTTGTTTCTCAGTAAAATTATGGAAAAAGTAAAATAAAATAATCTAACAATTAAAAGAAATATTCATGGAATATCCTCAGGACCTCACTGGAGGTCCTTTGCCACTTCCTTGCAGAGACTAAAGTCTGATCATGTGAGTGAGAACTATGTAGCCTTTTGCAATACAGAATCAAGGTAGCAAACATTTGAAACCACATAAGTTCTTAATTAGTTGACTATATTTGATAAGCTTTATGACCATGAATTTATTTTCATTTATTGTTTCTGCACAGTATAAAGCTTACAAAGGTCTGTGCTATGTTGCATCATTTTTGGTTCTCCAGATTTAGTGTTGCAGTGTTGGGACCTTGAAATCAGCTATGGAAAGAGGACTTACTCATTTCATGACTCTCAGCAAACATTACAAATCAGGATTTTTATTTCCCCTGAAAAGTGACTAACACTCAAAGGTGTTACTGAACATATATACTGCATATATATGCAAACATGCAAGGCAAAGTTAAATATCTTAAATAAGTTTCTTTCAGTGGAAACAAACAGTGTTTGTCAAGACAAAAAACCTACACAAATGTAAAATATCAAAATATCATAAGGTTACTGTGCAATTTCAAAATTAGTGTATTTCTATCATTATTTCTTTGTTTCTCAAAATGTACATGTTATCCTAGCAGAATTCTTTGTAATTGCTAGAAGCAATAAATAATTCAACAGCAAGGAGAAAATCCAGTGCCCCAAATCAAGGTTTAATTCCTAAGTATTAACTTCATGAAAAAAAATTCCCAATCTGCAGAACAGAACAAAACACTGTGCTAGAAGAGACTGGGACATTTTAATATCATATTGAGACTGGGGAGAGCAGGGGGCTCACATTAAATAAAACAGACCGAAACTTGGAGAGACACCTTAGTCACAAGGAGATAATTTAAGCACCAAGATAAACTACAATAGATTGAAATATATCAAACTTGCCAATGCTCTTGCCTTGCACATATATTGATACTATTTATCACCTTTTGTTCATGTCTTTGAATTGATTCTGACTTTTAATATATTTATTGCAATTTCATGAATGCAATATATTTTATATTTTTCTTTTTGTTTCCTTCTGTCCTTTGAGCTTTCATATGTGTTTGTTCATATACATTCTCTGCCCCTTCCTGTCAAGATAAATGGTGAAATACTGCTTTTATTTAATTTCTGATTTTATTCATGCTTTCATTTTAATTATTTTTATTTCTTCCAGGTGAAAAAAAAAACATTTTATTTTCATATTGTGAATATCAGGATATGCATGTCAACTAAGGTTTCATTGAGTTACATCTTTGCATTATAACTGATAAATCAAACTGAAAATCTTTATTTGAAATTTGCTACATTTACTACATGTAGTATGAAATAGTTGTCTGCTAGAATAAACTTGCTGTCTAGCTATGACACTTCTTTTCTGGACGTAAAGAGATGGTAGGTGTACATTTCATGGATGAAAAGAATTGATGACAACATTATCAGTCAATATAAAGATAACCCCAAGAATCACTGACATGGCAAATTATTAAATAAAATAACATAGCACCTGCCATAGCAAAGCTAATGATGCAGATCTTCAAAAGTAGATGCAGCCTTAGGTGATGGTTTTTATACAATCTGCACCTTGAGGGTTCAGTTTTTCTTCAGAATGCATTGATTAACTAGAAAAGTCTTGATGGAAGGGAAGGAGCCTTTAACCTTGATAATGAATAGGCCTCAAGAAGCTGCTCTAATGTTCTAAGTCTTTGCTTTATTTTGTGTCTCACAGTATAAATCTAAATTAAGATTAAGAAGCAACTCAACATGAGGTAAAATAAAAAGGTCATTTAATCACCCTGTTAGCTTCAAATGATTATTGATTCTTGGAGGTGATGTCTAATTCTGCCAGAAAATCCACTTCAGTAATGATTACTGCTTCAATTGTCTATGATCCTCAAGGTTATTAAAAGTGGAGGTCTCCGGAGAAGCACAAACTTGTGCCATGAATATTGTGTTTCATTTTTAAAAATTAGAACATACTTTCATAAGCTCTGCCCTTTAACCTGTGAAGGAACAAGGTATTCTGTCAGGAATATTTTCTTCACAACTGTAATTACTATAAAAAGAACAACTTGTGTCAAATACACATTAAGATAATTGATAAGCGAATATTGAAAATAGAGTGATTTGAACTTAGTGTTTTCTCATATATACTGCATTCAAGTATCATGTATAGAAATGACATTACTATATTTCTTTTTATTGTTCTATTATTTCATTGTCTTTCCTTAAATGCTGTAAGAATTTCAGATTTGGAAATAGTTATTTCCAAACACAGTTGAAATAGATAAATGGTGTTTGTAGATAGGATATCATGTCCTCATCTTGTACAACAATTAACCACTGGGAGGAATGTATGCAGTGTGTTAATTATTGAAACTGTCCTATCAATTTGATTTGAAACTGTCTCATTGCTATTTGTTTATCAATAAAATTATGGAAAAAAGAGATAGATAAATGGAAACAATATTATGTGACTCTCAGAACACTTGAGCTAACATAATTCTATATACTGTGTTTGTTAAGAGCAAAATTCACCAAATCAGAGACTTGCACTTTGGGCCTCTCTCTGTATACTAGTTGTTCAGTCAAATCAGGCAGAAGAGGAGGATATCTACAAAGTGTCACCAAAAAGTGATGCTTCACAGGCTGAACTTGTTATTTACCTTTTTCTGACACCGTGACATAGAGCAGACCTAATGAGTGAACTAAATATCATGTAGGGAGGATGGAGTCAATATGTTCTCCATGGAGAGTGAAATTGTTACACAATTTTAGCAACTGAGAATTACATGTAAGACAACTGGTGGTGGGGCCCAGGGAGACAGCTCAGTAGAATGAATGTTTGCCTGGCAAGTGCAGGGTCCTGAGTTCAATCCCTGGTAACACAAAAAACAAAAATAAAACAAAAATAATTGGAGGAATCGAATGCAACTATTAGTACATTAAATAAGTAACTATTATATTTTTCAATATGATGAAATATA
>NW_004524598.1:2725636-2728114 GCF_000260255.1 Octodon degus
ATAACCTCATTGGTGCTGGAAGAAAATAAAATACTCCTGGATCAGAAACAAAGATATTTGGTATTCATGACATAATAGCCTCCCCTCCAAAAAAATGTTATCACTTTGTCTGTTATCCAAGTCTTGAATGTGTAATGCAGAAGTGACCTCAGTAGGGAACTGGACATTCAATGGGGTCTGTCACAGTTCAGAAAGTCTTTTGTAGGAGTCCATGGTAGATTTCCAACTGCTGGTCAAGTTGTTACATTCACCTGAGCTGAACTAGCTGTTGCTGGTTGTGGGAATCCCACCTGGGGATTGTGGCCAGCAACATAAGAGGCAGAACTGGAGAAGCTGTAGGGAAGTTGTTAGGCAGCTGTTGGTTCTACGGGCTATTCTGATGCAGGACCTCATTATGCTGGCTTTCCTGATGAACGTGGCTGTTCTCATGAGAGGAGGAGGTCAACATATTCGACAACACATGGATGTGTTGTATGGCTATGGTTCACTTTGGGGGAGCATTACCACCTGGCTCCAGAGGGGAAGGTGATGCACAGCTCATTCTTCTGAAGAAGCTTTTCCTGTTGGCTTTTCTGATTAGAACTAGGCTCTCATCATCATCATAAGAACTCAGGACCTCACAGTTGATATGGATGGCTGTGGTAATTTTTGAGAGAGTTCCAGTTCTTACTTTAAGCATTGCTTCCTGACTCTAGTTCAGATCCATCAGTCTGCTAGTACAGATCTTTTTCATACCGCTGTCATAGAAATTTTAGCTCCTACCACTGACTCTGGGGCCTTTCCAGCACAAATTCATGAAACAGGACTACCTGAGACATTGTCATAGACTCTAGGCCTCCAGTTGGACTCATGGAAAGCATTGTTATGACCTCTAGGTCTTCAGCTGGACTCATGTAGGACTTTATAAGGGGATCCAGGCCTTCAGTTGGATTCTTTGGTCTTAATGTGGAGACAGACTTCCTGCATTATCTCTTAGGATATGATTCTTTGTTGACTATTATAAATAATTTTATATAATATGTTTCCTGTATTGTATTTTTACCCTTGCATTATCCCAAACTATGGCAGTCTGGGCTTATATTTCCCCTCTGTTTCCTATGGCTTGAAAACTGTCAAGGTGGGAAGTATGGGTAATAATAGAGCTCAACTTAATCATTTCTTGGGTTTAGGGATCAGTGCTCTCATTTGTTTAAAATGTAATGTCATAGCAATTGTTATTTCAGAATCTTGCTGACTTTTGGATATAATAGTTACTTTTTTGATTATCTATGTTGGTCAAAAGCATAGCGATCTCTTTCAAACTTTTGGTTATATATTCAAGATCAGGTCAGTGCTCCTGTGTAGTGTGACTATGGGTATGTTATGGTAAATAGCTACACCAATTTTTCTAGGAGTTAGAGTTTTCTTGAATGTGTGTATTTTAGGAAAAATCAGAACAGTCACTGAATAATAGGTAGGGTCTGTCATCTCAGCTTTTGTGTATGTATTTTATGTTTTTTGTGTGTGCTGATGTGAGTACTTCTGTTTTGAGCTTTTCTAAGACTCATATGAAGGCTCATGTTACACATATGCATTGTTGTGATGGAAATTTCTAAGAAATGTCACCATGATTTGTTGTGCCTTTATCTTATTTAATTTAAATAAATGTAACAGATTTGTAATGAATGAGATAGATAAGACTGTATGTTCCTGTCTTTTCTCACATTATGACATTTAAATGAGCTGCAGTAAGTTGCAATTAAAGCTTTTCTGATGTGTCTCACTCATATAGACTCTCAAAGTGATGGCAAATCAAGCTTTACTTTCCAGAAATCCAGTTGAATCTGTTTTCTGTAAGAATGCCCACCAAAAGACCAGATATTTTAGACTAAATTTCAACATTTCTAGAATATTTAATTTTCATTTTTGATAGAAAAGGTAATAGTCATGTAAATAATAATGTAAAGAATGTAAAAAAGCCTATTTTATAAATTTTGTCAGGACACAACATTGTTTAGATTCATAATGAGCTATGCTTCAGCTTGCTAATGTCAGATCACATCGTATGTGGCGTTACTTAATATATTGTATAAAGAATCACTGTCCATCCTGTAGCGAGGGAGAAAAAGAATCTGAACAAATGACGAGAATGAGATCCTCTAATACTCCCAACACCACATACAGGGTTAAGGTGAGCACTTACCAAGGACCTGATGCAAAGCTCCAAATCATGTCACCTTCTCAGCTTCTTGTCCGGCTTTTCTTTCTGTTACTTGCTGTCTAGCTCAGTTGTAAACTGTTGATTCACTGCATTGCTGAAAACTTTCACATTTAAAAAAATACATGTACACCAGCACACCTAGATAACTGATCTCTCCTTGGTAGAAAATTATTTCTTCAATATCAATGACTACAATGCACACAAGACAATTTAATGGATTATTTGCTACTAATCATTATTTCTTTATTCTTTTTCATATAAATATAATTTTACAATTG
>NW_004524598.1:2728214-2731047 GCF_000260255.1 Octodon degus
AAAGAGATAAAATAGCAATAAAACACTTTCAAACAGGTTAGTAGGGTAGTTACAATAATTAATACATTGTATAAACAGGTTAGTAGGATAGTTACAATAATTAATACATTGCATATGGTTGTCTTCATAGTAGTTATTCAGAGGACAAGATTAGATGTAATATTCTATCTAAACAATATTAGTACAAAACTTTCTTTTCAATGAACAAGAGAGAGTAGCTGTATATCTATCCTAACTACCTTGTATATACATATATATTTTTCCACAACAAAATGGCCCTTTATGCATATCCCCTATTTTTGTTTTGTTTTATAAAATAGTTTAGACTAGAATAAAACATTTATACCTTTTATTTCTTCCTAACAAAAATTCCAGAGAGAAAATAATGGAAGAGGAAAGGAAAAACAATTCACGTAAGCTGATTTCACCCATTTTGTATATTCCTTTTTATTTTATATGTTATCAAATTGTGTTTAGAGATTCATCTCATTAAATATTTAAATGTGGGAGTACTAAATTATGGAAAAACACTACATAAAAGCATTATAAGAATTAAAATAAAAATTAAATTACAGCACAATATACCCAGTATAGCTGTTATGTTTTTGCTGTCCTGTGGAGATTAGAAGGGGGCAAGGTGTAAATTATACCCTCAAAGTCATGACCCACACTGATGTCCTTCATCCAGTTAGGCTCTGCTTCTTAATACACTGAGATTTTAATCCAATTGATGAGGCTACAGATTATCTCCTAGTAAGTCCTTTTATCTATTAGTAAATTGATTCATACATAGATTGAGGGATAGATTGTTTCCATCTCTCTTATGAGAGCTTCCCAAAAGCTCATCAGCAAGAGTCCAAGCCACTAGCAGGTGGCATTTGTAGGACATTTCCAGTTCAAACTATAACAATCCTTGAGGAAATGGTGTGCAGCTATTGGATCTTGGTGTAATGCATGTGCTATTTTCATCCTACTAAGTAAATATTTTGATTATGATACTATGTTCAATGTGAAAATGAAATGTGAATATGTAATAGCAAGACTGATCATGTATAGTTCATAAAATGTACTTGAAATATTTTCTGGAGGCATATATAATTATCCTGAACAATGGCAATATCATTGAATATATGCTTGGTATTTTATTTTTTTAAATGAAACATTCTTATTGAAAAAGAAATGTTTATTTCTCCAAACCATTACACTACCTATAAATTTTGTTTTGTTTTGTTTTTTAATGATTTTATTAGGAAACAAATAGCAATGAGACAGTTTCAAAAACCGATTAATAGGACAGCTTCAATAATTAATACATTGCATATTGTTGTCTTAGTGGTTATTCATTGTACAAGATGCAGACATGATATTCTGTCCACAAACACTATTAGAACAAATATTTCTATTCAATGAATTAAGAAAAAGTAGCTATATATCTATCCTAACATTTGAATATACAGATGCAAAATAATTATTCATTTGCGTCTCCTTCTTTGTTTATTTTTGTCAGAGAAAGGTATTCCATTGTCATTTAAATATCGTAGGTAGTGAATCATATGCTCTGCTTTTGAAAGTGTAAAATATATACATTGCAACATGATTTACAAATAAAATCTTTTGTTTTTGTGGTAGAAAACTAAAATTTAAAAAGTTCAATAAGCATTTCACTTTGGTTGCATAATTGCTATATAAAAGCTGAAAACATCCACATCATCATTAATTAGGGAAAATGATAATGTAATATATATGTGTATAACTAGAAATAATAAAATGAGGAAAAATACCAAATTCTTTTTAAGGTTATAGAAGAGACATGTAGCTCATACATTATTTTGTAAATGTAAAAATGGCAATTGATTTTTGGGAATAGTGTGTATTTTCTTAGAAAATTCCATCGTCAGCAAGGCAAGACCTGTCACTGTTCTCCTGAGCATTTAACTGACAAAAATGAAAAGTTATAATCATGTAATGTCCCCCAGACCCAGTCACAGCCCAGGTCCGGTGAGTGTGTGGCAGAGCTTCCTGCTACCCTGCGCTGGTGGGACCAAATACCAGTCCCAGCCCAGGCGCAGAGTGGGCGAGACCCTCTCTAATCCCCTTGGGACGCTCCCCATCACTCCGCAGAATCTCCCGCAACCCGCCCTCCGAGTAGCAATTTCTGCCTCGTTCTGGGAACCCCCAGACCCAATCCTAGCCCAGGTCCAGTGAGTGTGTGGGAGAGCTTCCTCTCCCCCCTACTCCACATTGCCCCCTGCAGGCACAGCTCAGGGCTGGCATACATGTGTGAGGTGTAACACTGCAACTGCAATCCTTGCAGAGAGTGTAGAGGATAGAACCAGCCAGCTAGTCCAGGAGCAGAACATCTTGCCACAGGGGCACAACAGGTTCACCCTCAAGGGCAGCAGCGGGAAGGAGCTGAGCACAACACACAGACTGAAGCCAGGCACAGCTTGATAAATCCAAACTTTGTAGAGCTGCACCGGAACTTCAGTACATGTGAAGGTTATAACTACAACAAAGGTCTACAACAAAGGTCAGAAGATAGTGCTACACAAAATGACAAGAAGGAACAAAATGCAACCTCAGAACCCAAGCCCACCCGTAACAAGTGCAGAGGACACTAACACAGAACAAATTGGAAATCACACAGCTGAAAGCAATGAATCCACAGCTTCTGAAATAAAGAAACAGCTGCAGAAAGATATAGAAGACCTCAGATTGGAAATAAAAAAAGATATCCCTGAATTAATAATATCTGCAGTAAAGAAACAAATGCAGAAACATATGGAGGAAAACCAGTGCCCACCCAGAACAAGTGCGGTGAACACTAGCTCAG
>NW_004524598.1:2739629-2743257 GCF_000260255.1 Octodon degus
GCTAATCTAATACATGTATTGAAACCTTAGAGAAGAGGAAAGAAATTCATGTTGACCATTAAATATGATTAACATTTTCAACCCACTGAGTGAAATCCTACTCAGTTGAAACTTGAGAAGGAAAGAGACATCAGAGCTGGAGAAGATGTAGAATACAGTAACATAGACTAACATTTCCCCACAGTGGCAAGGAGAAACTAGTTGGTACCAACAATCTATATATCATTTTTCTGCATTGTAGTGATGAAGAGAAGGTGATATGGGACTCTGAAATAATGTATATGTATATGTGTCTAAATTGAGAAAGTTCATCCTATTTGTCTAGGGAGTTCACCAGTGCACCTGCATTCACTTGTTTGACTCACAGGTGTTACACTCTGTGTTTGTACAACAGTCTGCCAATATGAGGACCCTTGTTGTAATGGATGTAATCCATTGTGACGATAGTCACATAAAATCCAAAGAAAGCCATTCTCCAATCCTCACTTCCATCTGCTTCCTTGCTACTTCTCAGGTGTAATTTCAACAGGCAGATGTGCAATCTGGGAGTTCATCCAAGTCCAGTTTATCTGGTCTCATTTTAAGGCAAGAACAGCATTGAACACTGTCTTCAGAAATCAATTCAGTCTCTGCTAGTGTTCTGTCAAGTCTGTGGTTATATTTTATTTTCTTATCACTTTGGGAAAGTGAGGACTTTAAGGCATTTACATTGGTCTTCATTTTCCTCATCCTCTTTTCTCTTACCAGACAGAGATTCTCACACTTCCTCATTAGAGGCTTCTTCAGTTATGACTGTAAAAATCACAACAAAGACAAAGGTCCAAGGAAAGCTGTATAATATTTCCTATTATATGTGCCCTGAATTTCAGATGTCAGAACAAATTACAGGTAGAACACCATCCAAGAGGACTGGCAGGGATTGAAATAAAATGTTTAGAAATGCATCACTTTGTGTTTTGTGTTAAGTAGAAAATAAACCATTGACAAATTCCAAATTCCAGATTTATAGGAATTTGGTGGAAGGTGCATCCTGAACATTATTTAAAAAATCTAAACTTCATTTCATTATCAATGCTCAGCTTTTTATGGCCATTTCATAGAATAGGTGAAATAAATATTTGGTTCTTACCAGAAAGATTAATCTTACAGTAGAGAGAAAAAAAAAACATTACAAGTAGAGATGACAAGAAAAAGAAATTAAAATTGCAAATAATAGAACTCTAAAGATTTAAAGGAGGAGATAGCAGAAATTCAGATATTAAATGTAATGCTAATGAATATATGCAATACTGCAGGCAGTAGGAAATCTGGGAATGTCCATCATTGTTTTCAGAAAAGAAAAAACGCTAGGGCTGTCAAGATAGCTCAACAGACCGAGTGTCTCTCTAGGCGAGTGCAGGGACTGGGGTTACTATCTGTTCTCCACTTCCTGAGCCAGCCCTGCCCCTGGGTGTGCTGGGCCAAAGAGACTCGGCATGGTGGTGCACACTTGTAATCCCAGCTCATGGGAGGCTGAAAACAGAAGGATCGCTGCGAGTCTGAGCTGCATAGTGAGACCCTGTACAATATACATAAACAGAAAGATACAGAAAAGATTCTAAGTTCTTGATTTTGAATATGCAGTTCTTTTATGAAATGAGTTTGGCATATGACATCACCAAAAAAAATTGAAATATCTTGAAAATATGATAGAATTATGTGTATCCCAAATTTGCTCTTCATAAATGGTCTTTTGAAGCAAACAAAATCAGATTACTGAATACTGTGGTGAAGTGAAACTAGGAGATATGAGGATTCATTTTGTTAAATAAGCCCAGTGAGGGTATCGCAAATATTCCAAAGATAACAAAAATGTTATTATATCACAATATATCAGCTATTACAGTCTTGACAATTACTAGTGTGTATGTAGCAAACATATATACATCTTATCTCATCATTGTTCTCTTTCGAATACTCTTGTTTCAAAGGACTAACTCAGCATAACTTCCTATGAAAGTTACCATTGTTAGATTTTTATGGGCATTTGAATTGAACACAAAATATCTTAAGGGTATTGAGGACCCCTCTGGTCATTATTAGAAGGGACAAGATTAGCAGCTAGCTGTTGTAAAGGAATGCCAACATCTGTTATGTTTTATTGCTTAGTTTTTAATTTTTTATGGAAGAACACCCTGCTTCGATGAGCATTGTATTTTTTCCTCAATTTAAAGTTTTATTTTATCAGTAAATGTTTGAGCACATGAAGTTTTTGTTCATCTTGGACAGTAGGTACATGTGCATGGCCTGTCTTTTATTTTTTCTTTTCTTTTTTCTTCTTTCTTTCTTTCTTTCTTGCTTTCTTGCTTTCTTGCTTTCTTGCTTTCTTGCTTGCTTGCTTGCTTGCTTGCTTGCTTGCTTGCTTTTCTAATTTTAGAGAAGAGTGTACAGGGTGTTCAGGGTTTCATTACTAGATTGGACTCATAGTGATCTACGTGTTTGCAGCCTCCCAAGAGCTGGGATTACAAGCACGTGCCACCACACCCAGTCTCATTGGCCCTCTCAGACTGCCCCAGGGGCGGGGCTGGCACAGTAGGCTTGCAGGTTGAAACCCTGGACCCTGCACCTGCTTGCCAGCACTTCAATCAACTGAGCTATTTGGCCAGCCCTCTGCTTTTCTTTACTTTCCCTTCTTTCAGTTCACCAGCCTCTGTATTTTCTCATTTCTCAGCCTTTGTATTTTCTCATTTATATTATTCTTATTATTGTTATTCTTAGTTCATATTTATGTCATGTAATTTTTATGTTTATTTTGGCTCTTTGGTATCTGCACATGTCATATCTTTACAGATATCCCTTTCTTTCTGCTTTTCCCATGCCCTGAGTCTCATGGATGCCTTCCTATTAGAAAGAAATCCATCTCCTTATCGCCCACTATTCATGTTTTTTAGGTTCCTTGTACTTTGCCTTGCTCAAATGAGAGAAAACATATAATGCCTAAACTTGTGTATGTCTCTTACTTATTTCATTGCACATTGTATTTTCCAGATGCATCCATTTGCCTACAAATGTCTGGAAGTTATCCTTCATTTTACAAAAATTAAGGCAAAGCAAAAAATTGACTTTTCTCAAAAATATTTCCTAATTTCATATCTTGGTGTTATTTTCCTTTTCTTGAAAGTATCTCTTTTTATCATTTACAGAAAAAGTTAAACAACATTTCATAGGAAAATATTAGGAGAGCAACAACTGTTAATAGATTCAGTGTTGCTGTTTTTACAATAGCTACTCAGAGGACAAGATACAGGTATGATAAATTCTCCATACAATATTAGCACAAAACTTCTTTACAATGAACTAAGAAAAACTGTTAGTATCATTTACATTTTCTCCATTATATTGTGTTGGAGCCTATTTATTTAAAAAGATCATAGAAGTAGAGATTAGATCTCATACAAATAATGATTGTCAAAAATTTGGAAGGAAAGAGAAGGGGAGATAGAGAAAGGTTGGAAAACAGGAACCAAAATAGAAAAGGACAAATACTATATTGGCTAAAATAATATGATAGATATAGTTATGTAGATATTTCAAGTATGGATATTTCAAAATAGCTCAAGAAGGTTTTGTATATTCTCAACACAACTGA
>NW_004524598.1:2743357-2744485 GCF_000260255.1 Octodon degus
AAATCTTAATGGATATGAAAAATCTAATATCCAATACCAGAATTTTAGCAGGAGACCTTAACACACCATTATCTCCAAAGGATAGGTCAACCAGACAAAAACTTTGCAAAGAAATAAAAGAACTGAACCAGAGTTTGAAAGAAATGGACATGGTGGACATATACAGATTGCTTCACCCAAACACAGCTGAATACACATTTTTCTCAGCTGCACATGGGTCATTTTCTAAAATAGACCACATACTGGTCCATAGGTCATGTTTAGTTATATGCAAGAAAACAGAAAATATCCCATGCAAATTATCTTACCACAGTGTAATGAAAGTGGAAATAAATGACAAAAGAAATCAGAAAAAAAACTTAAATACATGGAAATTAAATGACACCCTACTCAGCAACCAATGGGTCACAGATGAAATTAAACAAGAAATTCAACAATATCTACAGTTCAATGAAATTTCAAGAACAACTTATCATAATTTATGGGATATGATGAAAGCAGTTCTCAGAGGGAAATTCATAGGTGTGAACTCACACATTAGGAAAACAGAATGAGAACAAATAACTACCATAATGCTACATCTTCAACAAATAGAAAAGGAAAAGCAAACCAAACACAGATCCCAAAGACTCGAGGAAATCATAAAGATTAGTGAAGAAATTAATTCAATTGGGACGAAGAAAACAATTCAAAGAATTAAAAAAAGCAAAAAGCTGGTTCTTTGAAAGATTAAATAAAATTGATAAGCCTCTTGCAAACCTCATCAAACAGAGGAAAGAAAAAATTCAAATACAAGCAATAAGGAATGGAAAAGGTGTAATTACCACAGACACAGTGGAAATTAAGAAGATTATCAATAGCTACTTTGAGAATCTTTACTCTCACAGAATACAAGACACAGAAAAAATGGACAGATTCCTAGAAAGGTAGAAATTACCACCACTGAATCGACAAGATATAACCACTCTCAATAGCCAGAAAACAGCCAAACAAATATGAGATGTAATTAAAAACCTACGGCAAAATAAAGTCAAAGTCCGGATGGATTCACAGCTGAATTCTACAAGACATTTACAGAAGATGTAGTCCCTATACTCCTCAAACTCTTCCATGAAATTGAAAAGGAAG
>NW_004524598.1:2751056-2752312 GCF_000260255.1 Octodon degus
CACGCCCTGGGGGTGGAGATGGCATGGAACACTGGGAATTGAACCCCTATCCTTGTGTCTGCCTGAGCAGGCACTTTAATCCACTGAGTCTCTGGGTGGACCTTTTTTTTTAAATTTAATTTTATCTTGAAAAGTAAAAACAAAATCAAAAACAAAAAATCAGAAACAAGATAGCATATAAGAATATATATGTTACAGATTTTCCAAATAAGAATAGCTGATTAACAATGGCCCAAATATTATCTATTTTTATCATCAAATGTATTGCTCAGATTAACAGATATAATTATGTAAATTTGGGTATATGCTTGCACATTACCTCTTGCTTTGAAGAAACCTTAAATGTTTGTTCTTTTCTCTTTTTTCTTTCTTTTTACCTTTTCAGATATATTTTAAAGAGAGTATTTTAATAATGGATATGGCATTAGAAATTGTACACATTTAGAAGACTAAGATGACAGTTATTAAGCATGGTTTTTCTATTGCCCATTGGTGTCCTCAGTGTAGTTTCTCAGATCGCAGATATCAGCATGCAAAGATAGGATGAAAATTATACACATTAACTTACATTTTCAAAGACACTGATGAAAATTTTTAGTACAGTCACCTCAGTCATCCTGTAGACATGCTTGCATGCTCTTTCCCCTGCCATTTTTCCTATTTTTTCTCCTTTCTCTCATCTTTGTTGTTTAATCTTTAAGTTCCATTTCTTTCCATTTTACTGTATCTGTTATACCTTTCAGGTTTTATTTCTTCATCTTCCATATTAAAATGTGATCTTTTCAGTTAGGAGTATGGTTTCAGCGGCCATTCATTTTACTTAAATGTCTCAAGTTTATCTTTCTTTATGTCATATAAGTACTCCATTCACACATTTGCCTGTTCATCAGTTGATGGGCATTTGGTTTGTTTCTAAGATGTAGCTAATACAACCTGTGCCGCTACCCAGTGGGTGTGCATACATCTCCGGATAAGGAACCAGAATGCATACTCGATATTATGATATAGGGAGAAAATACCCAATGGGAAAGGGGGACTAAGAAAGAGGGAAAGGAAATGGGGAAAAGAAAAAGAAAAAAAAAACAGGAAAAAATGGAAACAAAATCTGTTACATAATGAGGGGAAGAGAGGTTGAAGATAGGGTAGAGAAATAACAATAGAAAGAGGACTTGAGATAAGACATGTACAGGGAGGTACAAAGTCCCTATGATGATAGAAATCATTATATATACTTAAAATGTGTCAATAAATTTAAT
>NW_004524598.1:2752842-2757419 GCF_000260255.1 Octodon degus
AGCCCTTCAGCCAGTTCAGATGTGAACACAGCCTAATAATTTCCAAGATCTTTAGGAATTTCTTACTAACTAGGCATGCCTGTTCTGCTAGAAAAACTCAAAACTCTCTCATTCAGATTCTCATGGTGAAGCAGAAAAGAGAGACAGGGAAGAATGTTTAGTTCATATTTCTGAATTGACGCATCAAACAAGATAGTTTAGCTCAATCGCGGTGAACCTATGGTATGCCATCATGGCTAGATCATGCTAAAGTAACTAAATTATCCTCAAGAAATGTAGTACTCTGAAAGATAAATGTCCACTTCAGACTGTCACATATGGTCTTAGAACAAATTGTTCAGAACTGGTCAATCATAAGATAACGTTAGACAGTAAGGTAGAAACAAATGCGTAATTTTCATGGAAGGAGAGGTGAAGCAAATATGCATTTGTGTGGAGTTTTTAATCATACACTCTATAGTACTGATCATTTATCTTTAAATTGGCTAAATCTTTTACTTCTTTGTTTCTCCTTAAGCACACAGGCTTATAGAAAAGTGTTCACACTGTTCCTATTTCTTAATAATAACTTTCAAAATTTAATGTATTCTAATTGCTAGAATACACTGTGAGCCCCTTAGCTCTTGCAACTCTACCTAAAGAGTAAAATTCATTCTCTACACAAAGTAAAATTAATGTCATTCATTTACAAAAAAAAAAAGGTGGCTATTTTATTTCACAAAATGTTGTCATTACTGGCTTAGTGATGCCTGACTTACTGAAATGCTAGCCAGACCACGTTTGGAGGGGTCAGTTGGACACATGAAAATATGGTGGCAGATGGCGTCATGGTGTGTGGGAAGCAGGATGGTGTAAGGGGAAATAAATAGATAGAACTAAAAAGATTAAGTCTAGGTGACAGTTGCTGATGAGGAAGTTGACAGATTTCTTTTTTCTGGTGTCCAAGATTTTCATAACACTTGCTTTAGAAAAAAGGAAATGTGAAACCAACCTTGGCATTTTCATTTGTTTTGGCATCACCCAGAGTCATTGAATTATTGTCATCAATACAATGAGCCAGGAATTGACACTTTGAAAAATTTGACAATTCTGTAGGATGATTGTGCATAAAGTGGTCTTGTCCCTTTTTTCTCAATCATTGTAAATAATTATTTTTTAAAAACACTTAATGCAGGGAATTAATAGCAAAATTTTTATGTTGCATTAAATTGAATGATTGTAGCAACTTATCATCGATGCCATGAGATCAATTATGACAATTCAGAATTGACACTATTGAGTAGCAACAGTATAATTTAATGACTTAAAATCTATAAGTAACCTTACACTATTAACCTTACACATAATATTCATAAGTGCTCATTAAAGATAACATTTTTTGAGGGAATTTTTGTCACCATTACCTTTCAAAAATTATGATAAATAATACTCCTTATGATAGTAAAACTGAAAAGTATAGAGGAATGGAAAACAAAAAGAAATTAAAAAGAAGAGTCAAACACATTATTACAGGTATCAATTCCTTGTGTAAGAATGTGATCTATCTATCTATCTATCTACCTACCTATCTATCTAATGTACCAATGAAATTAATTTTTTGTCTTTTATTATAATTTTATTAAAATGTAAATATTGACCAAATTGCTTGATCATACCTTTTAACTACACAAAGCATACAGCATTGTAGGACAGGCCCTATCAGATACAAATAGATAGGAGAGAATGGGAATCCTGAGTGGTTGCATTTGTCATAAATATTTATGAGACATGAAAAAGCACTAGAAGTTTTTTTTTATTATTATTTGAAGGAAGGAGTACAGGGTGTTCAGGGTATCACTACTAGATCAGACTCCGAGTGATCTGCCTGTTTACAGCCTACCAAGTGCTGCGATTCCAGGTCCATGCCACCACACCCAGTCTCAATTGCTGTCTCAGCATGCCCTGGGGGTAGGGCCGGTATGGCAGGCCTGGGATTGAGCCCCAGCCCCTGAGCCTGCTTGCAGGCACTTAAATCTGCTGAGCCCAGCCCTAGAAGTTTTGAAAAAGAATTTGGAAAAATTTAATAAGGAAGATAAATACGTTTTAATATTGACTCATAGTTTTGAAGAGACCACAGCACCTCCTTGGAAGAAAAGGAGAAAGCAGATATAAACAGAAAAAGGAAAAATGTAGTTTTACTCTTTCTTTTAACATTTTGCATGATGTGAAGTATTTAAGGTAGGGTAGCGTTACAATATTTGTGGGAGGTCTCCCAAAAGAAGGAAAATAAACAAACACACCTAAACAGATAATTTATTGACAGAGATTTGCTTCAAGAAAAATTCCTAACCACTTCCACCACGGAGTATATACCTTGACAAATACATGGTTTTATTTATTTGTTTGTTTATTTATTTATTTTATGAATTTAGGACAAGGTGTTCTGGGAGTACAGGGTATATGGGGGCCTTACTAAGTAGATTGGACTCATAGTGATCCTCCTGTTTTCAGGCTCCCAAGCACTGGGATTACAGGCATGCACTACCATGCCCAGTCTCAACTGCCCATCTCAGCGCACCTGGGGGCAGAGCCAACACTGCATGTTGGGGAGCAAAACCCAGCCTCTGTGCTCTGCTGAAGCAGGTGCTTTAGTCTACTGATTTATCTGGCCAGTGCTAATACATGGTTTTACAAAAAGGAAAAAAGCAAAATACAAGAGAAGTTGTATGTGAGATCATTAGATTTTGTCATTTGTTGTCCTTAAAATATTCTCAGGGTTGCTGTGTATTCTCATGAAAGATGCTAGTTCATCGGAGAACAGCATATTTATCTGAGTCTTATTGTAGCTTCATAATGTAAAATTATCTTAAGAATTCAGGAAAACAGAACAATTATCTAGGTCTACATTTTGATGTTATTTACAATAAATTGTAGTGACTCATGAAATGTATAGGTAGAATTATTAGAAGTCAATTGATTTAGTTGTCATCAATGATAAATATAAAAACATTTATTTTATTCATAATAAAATCCAATACTTATGATTTTTCCTAGAAAATTCAATAGTCTACAATCCGATGTCCATAATTCAGTAATATTTAGTCTGGCAATGTTATGACCCAAGCTACTATTTTTGCTATCATGGCAGTTCAAAGTCATGATAATGTCTACATTTTTCAACTTTCCACAGATAATTTTCTTTCAGATTATTTTTTCCCCTAGTTACTTTAGTATATTTCCACTGAGCAATCTATAACAGCAAATAAATACTTTTCCCTAGGAAATGGAAGATTAAATATCCACGTGTTGGACAGTATAAAATTACACCTGAGGGCTTAAAAAATATGTCTGTGGATTATGAAATATTTTACATCCCTGTGGGGGTTGGTTCATGCACATAACAGACTGCAATTCAGCCCCCTACCCCCTCCTCCCTCTTTTCCTCTCTTCATCTCTTGATCCCCAGCCCTTTCGAGGAAGATCTATCTCCCTATGTCCTATTATCTATCTTTTATTTTGGTCTTTATTAATAGTTTGGGTTTCTCATATTAGAGAGAGTGTGTGATATTTCAACTTGTGTTTCTGATTTATTTCACTTAACGTTATGGTCCCAAGGTGCATCCATTTTCTTATAAATGACTCACATTCATCGTTCTTTATGGTGGAATAGCACTCTATCATGTAAAAATGCTAAGTTTTCTTTACCCGTTGTCTCTTGCTGAATATATAAGCTGCTGCCTATCAGAGCCTTTGAGGAAAAGAGATACTTTAGAGAATAATATTTAATTGTACTCAGAGTATCATCAAGTACAAAACTTTCTGTCCTTTCTAATGAAAGTTACCCAAATTTTCACAATCTGTTTTTCTCATGACATGTTCCACAGTTGCAATTAAACTACTGTGATTGAATAACCTACGGTGGTATATAGTCAGCATTTATTACCTTCACTGGATTGTTGAGTTCAATGGTATTTCTATTTTATTGACAACTTAGTACTTATTTAATACATTATTTAAGACTCCATTTCCCATATATACAATATAATATAATATAATATAATACACCTTCATAAAAATATTCAGGAATTAAAATAAAGACATTAGATCTAAAACCAGATAGATTATTTGTTTCTTGTTTGAAATGATGATTCATAATTTACATGAACCTGAAAAATTTCTGAGAATCATAATGTTTAAAGTTCACGTACTGTATTTTTCATTCCAGTTATTCACTCTGCTTTTGGAGTGTACTTTACTACCAGTTCTATTTTTGATTGATACTAGTTTCAACATATAGGTTATTTCAGAGATCTTTTCTATTAATTTCATTTTTAGGAATATGGATCATGTTATATTGCTTTCTTATTCCTTACTGATATGTTCTTCAAAGATTTAAAGTTGTATCTTGGAAATTGCATTCAGTTTATTATGTCTTCTAGATCTGGGTATGTTTCTCTGAGGACTGCTAAGAGTTTGTTATTTTAGAACTACAGTAATTTAGTCAGTATACTTTATACAAGTATTGAAATATACTTGTATATTTCACTGTAAGGGCTGGCCAAATAGCTCAGTGGATTAAAGTGCCTGCTTAGGCAGAC
>NW_004524598.1:2758318-2762858 GCF_000260255.1 Octodon degus
CATATTCTGGGTGTGGTGGTGCTCACCTGTAATCCCAGCACTAGGGAGCTGAAAGCAGGAGGATCACCACAAGTCTGAGCTGCATAGTGAGACCCTGCAACAACAAATACATTAAGAAAAAAAGAAAAAGAAAAATAGAAAAACAATGCATAACTTGTTATCTTCATGGTAATTACTCCAAATCCAAGCTGTAAACATGAACTCTTGTCCAAACAATACTAGCACAGCATAAAACTTTCTTTTCAATGAGTTAAGAGAAACTACTGTAACTTTCTTAACTAATAATTTTTTTAAAATATAATCTTCAGTTAAGATTGTTTTATGCAAGGAAAATTATTATGCCACAACTCTTTAAAAATTTTATTTTACTTTTTTAAATAGAATAAAAATATTTTTAAAAAATAGAAACAATACAGAATGGTTTCCCAGTGAGTCATCTTTGACTCTATTTTCTAATATTGTACCTCCCAGTAATCATATTACAGCCATTTGTACAGGAAAGGACTTATAATGGGTTTTTGCTGACATGCTACAAGGCGAAGGTGTCCCCTGATCTGCTATCTGCAGCCTAGAGAACCAGGGCATCCAGTGATAAATAGAATTGAGTCTGAATCCGAAGGCCTGAGAAGGGAAGCAGCAGTGTGGATTCAGAATGGTGCCCTAAATCCCAGGAAGTATTCCAGCTTTCATATACAGAGGCAAGACACTTGTCCCAGTTTAATGGAGAAAGTTTAGCTTTCTTTGAATAGGAACATAATGGGGATGATTGATTGTTTTAGCAGAGGAACCTTGGCTGAACTCAAATTTCAAACTTCATCCCACATGTAGAGTACAGACACTGACATACACGTCCAATGTTGGTCATTCCCTGGTCTGCTTGAAGGTTGCCCCATGAATTCATAGATCAGTGATAACCTGAAGAATTGGGAAAAGCTTACTCTCACAATTTGATGTCCCTGTTCTGTGATTTTTCTCCTTTGTACTGTATTCCCCATTTTACAGAAGTTTATCTAAACCATATAGAAAACACTCAGGCTAGTCAATTGAAGATTTGAATAAATGTTTTAAATTACCCAAGCTCTGCTTCAACTTGTATTTATTTACACTCTTCAACAGCAATTTCAGATGATAGGGAATAGTGTTCTCTTATTTGTCTACTTTGAAAAGATGCTGCTGATGTGGCGTTCGCAAAGCTTTTTCTCTTCACAGCTGTGGTACTGTCCCTGATGCCTGTCATCTAATTACTTAAGCCATTAACATTGGCAATTCTGTTCAAGTTCTAAATCTCTGTCAGGGATCCTAGCTGACAAATTCCACCAGGTGACGACTGTTAAAATAGGAAACTCAGAACCATCTGTGTCTTCCACATCATAGTTCTTCTCAATTTAGATCCTGCCTTACTGTCTTCTGATGTTTGTTCTTTATATTTTGTTTATAAGTATAATATATGGAAGGATGATGCATTTATATTACTCCCATACTATCAACAGCTGCACTTTTTCTCAAAAATGTAGAATAATTCTTTTCAATATTTGTTTTTTTACAGGAAGCAGTTAATAGTAACTATAATAACTTAAAAAGTTGGGAAATAGTATATATCACTGGTTACTGGAAAAAAAGAGATTTTGTTAATTATAATGATATGACAGAAATAAACAGTGAAATGTACCATCAGGATGAATTGATTCAAAAAATATTTGAAATTAACCAAAAGATATTAAATTGTAGATTATAATATTGGCTAAATAGTTATTTTTTTCTAGAAACTAAATTTACCCCTTCGTGTTTTGTTTAGAGTTCAGTATTGTATTTTTTCTTTAAGTTTTTAAAAAAATGTTCTATTTATTTATTTATTTGGTACAGGGTCTCTATATGCAGCTTGGACTCATAGTGATCCTCAGCCTCCCCAGCTCTGGGATTATAGGCATGTGCTACCACTTCTGGTTTCAGGGCTGGCACAGAATGCACAGGGTGGGACTAGCCTGGTGTAAGGTGCCAGGGATCGAACTTGGGTGGTACCATTTGCTTTGTAGGTGCTTAAACCACAGAGATATCTCCCCAGCCCAAGTATTGTATTATTAAACAGTTTCATTAATCAAATATTTCATAGGCATCAATCTTTAAAATGAAAAGACTAGGCATTTATCTGGACAAATGAAATCAGTAATTTGAAGAGATGTGCACTCCTATGATTATATCAGTGTTAGTCAGCATTGCCAAGAAATGAGCACAACCTAAGTGTCTATCAATCAGTGATAAAGTAAGGGAGATGTGGTATCACACACATGTGTATATGTGATGGAAGCATGTTTAGCGATAAAATAATTAAATGGTGTTTTGTGGCAATGTGGGTAGGACTAATGATCATATGTTAAATTGAAAAGGTCAGACACGTAAAAATAAGTACTATGTGATCTAATTCATAGAATTGATAATAGAAAGGAGTTTAGGAGAGTAGGAGAATGCGAGCGGCAGGGCAAGATTTCTCAGTAAGTACTAAGTTACAGTTTAATAGGTGCAAGATATTCTGCTAGACTTTTGTCCATAATGGTCATGACAGATAACAGTGGACTTTATATTTAAGAAAGCTATAAGAAATTATTTATACCCTTTTACATGAAGAAATAGTGAGCAGTTGTGGAAATACATATGTTTAATCTGACATAAGCATTACACAATGTATACCTGTACTGAGTGTAGCTTATCAATGATCCTTCTAATTTATACAGCAAATAAAATTGGTAAATTCAAATGGAAATAATATTTGATGTAGCTCAGTAACAATTAGCATCTGTGTTTCTTTATAATAAGAAAAATCAATAACTAACTTGTAGGCAGAAATTTTAAACAGAAATTTATTACAATAATCAAGTATAAGCAAAAAATTGAAAAAAAAATTGAATAAATATTTTAGATGCCCCAGTGTCTCTTGCCTCTATATTTATCTTTATTCTCTTTGACAGTAATTTCAGATTCTAGGAAGCAGTGTTCCATTTTTTTCACATTCAGTACACGATGTTGATGATTTTCTACATGTTATTTGCAAGGCATTTTCTATTCACAATGTGACAAAGTTCTTTAGTGTCCTTGTGAAGAAATCCTACCACCTGTGTATTTCTTCATTATACTAATGGGGATTATCATGCTCGACCTTCTGCATTTGCTTTTTGTCAGGGAGAGTAATGAAGACACATAACAAATCTGGAATTGCATTTGATGACATGCTTAAATATGAAATAACTGTGCATTTTATAGTCATCTAGGCTCTAGTAACTGAATTTACCTTGAGAAAAATTTAGAACAGATTCAGACAGGAATCATTCAATGTGAAATTAGCAATGCTGATTTTTACACACCTGTCTTAGAGTTAAAAAGGAAGGATAAAAATATAAAAGAAAGGAAATTGATTGTAATGTGGAGAAATTTTCTCTATATTTTTGGTAAATGCAGTATTTATCTCCACCAGCTTGTGCCTTTTTCTTTTAGCATAATATTCTACAGGTTCACACACACAGTAGAAAAAAACAACATTTTTTCATTTGTTAAGATGGAATAGTATTTTCCATGTCTGTATAGAAACATTTTCTTCATGCAACTATCTATTGATAGACACTTGGATTAATTTGAAATCTTTAAATTGTGTGTACTGTTGCAATGAAAGATGGAGATGTAGAAATCTCCTTGACATAGGCATTTCTTTTTCTTTACATTTATATTAAGCAATAGTATTGATAGATCATAGTAATCTTAAGTAATTTTATTTATTTATTTATTTATTTATTTATTTATTGGCAGAAAAGGGGATTGACCTCAGGTCCTTGCACTTGCCAGGCAAGCGTTTATTCTACTGAGAAATCTCCCTGGCCAATTAAGTTATTTTAAAGTCTTTGGTATCTTCCTATTATCTTCCACAGTAGGCATACTAATTTGCATTTACATCAACAATGTAACAGCATTCCCCTCTCATACCTATATATAGGCTGAGACTTATCTTTTGTCTCTGAAAATAGCCTTGTAAACATGTATGACATTATAACTCATTGTTTATTCATTTTGTACTTTCTTGATGCTTAGTGATGGTGAGAATTCTGTATATGTGTGATTATTTTTCAAAGGCACAAGATAAGCATTGTCATTCCAAAAGGGAGACACAGCAGGATACAAACAATTGGGACCAAAACAAGTCCAAGGTCCAGCAGGACAAATGTGAAGTCCTGTAGCTCCCTGTGGACCATTCAAAGCACCCTGTAATGAGCTGTAAGCTCCAAAACCCTTGTGTGGCTCCTCCCCTATGGCACTTCTGCAGTTAGCTCCTAGGGCTTTTCTCTCAGGCCTGCTTTGCTCCCTTTTTGCAGCTTTTCTTTCTTTTTTCATAATTTTATTGATAAACAAATAGCAATAAGACAGTTTCAAATCAAATCGCTAGGACAGTTTCAATAATTAACACACTGCATACATTCTTCTTAGTGGTTAATTGCTGTACAAGATGCAGACTTGAGATCCTATTTACAAACACCATTAGAACAAATCATTCTATTCA
>NW_004524598.1:2764133-2768129 GCF_000260255.1 Octodon degus
AGGTTTCCACTGAGTAGGCTTCTCACTCACAGCTTCACACACTGCCCTCTCAGGGGCACAGTGTCTGGCCTCCCAGACCTTCCTCTGAAATCTGGATGGAAGCCTTCTGAACCGCAGAACACCTGCATTCTGCATGCGCCTACAACCAAAGCCACGTGGATGATGCCAAGGGCTGCTGCCAGCTGGAGCAGTAAGCAAGCTTCTTTCTCTCTTGACTGTAGGAGCTGAGTGCCTGAATTGCTGAGCACTGTGATACTGATTCTGAAATAAATTCTCCATGGAGGTATCATTCTGGAACCTGGTGTGACTGCCTTCTCCATTCTGGAACATGGGGCTCTGCAGCTTTTTCCTCAACGCAAAGTTCTTCACCCTTGTGATTCTGAGGCTGCAAAGGGCAAGAGCCTGCCACCTCCTGTGATGCCCTCAGGACATCTTTTCTACTCTCCTGTTCCTTCTCAGCAATGGAGACCCTCTCAGTTCTGTCTTCACAGTCCACAGCCTTCCTGGCGCTTCCTTTCTGGCCAAACTCACAACATTTAAAATCATCCTTTTGGGCTCTTTGCTCTTCATTCTTAACATAAATCTGACTAAAAGCCCCAAACAACAAGCACACCACTGCTCCAATATTTGGCTGCTTTGAAATTTTTTTTCAAAAGTAACTAGTCCACTGTGCTTAATTTCAGTGTCAGGTAAAGTCTCTAGACAGGAGCAAAATGCAGACAAACCTTCTGCCAAGCCATAACACAAATCATCTGCAGTCCAAAAACCAAAGCTCTCCTTCCCAGCAGAAACCTCCCCAGCCTGGTCTTTACAGTCTAGCTTCCTATCAGCATTCTGGTCTGAGCTCTGACCAGAATCTTCCAAACAGAACAACTGAAGCTTTTTCAGAACTTTGCTTGTAGGCGACATCTCTGAACCTTTCCTATCTCTTCCCATAAGCCATAAACCATCCCCAAAAGTTTGTAATCCACATTGTCAGCTATAGTCACAGCAACGACCCCACTCCTCCAGTACCAAATTCTGTCTTAGTTACTTTTTACTCATTGCTGGGGCAAATACCCAACACTCAAAATGAAGGAAGGGAAGGTTTATTTAGCTCACAGTTATTGGAGGTTTCCGTCCATATTCAGCTGGCTCCCAGGCAGATGATAACAGTTCATGCATCTGAAAACAATGAAAAGCAGAGGAGGAGCAGCAGCTGTGGCGTCCATCAAGCCTCTCTCTTCCTTCTGTGCTGACTGCCAAGAACAGTGCTCCACGGTCAAGATTGTAGTTCTTCCAAAGTGGCGCTGCTGGGAAGATCAAGCTCCTCCAAAGACTGGGACCTCTCCACGGAAGCGGGGCAGGGTGGGAGAAAGTTTGTGAGGGCGGCAGGAAGCCTTTCTCAATTCCTGGGCCCTGTCCACCTGCAGGGTGAGGCCCTCACATGGAGAACTGCTGGAGCTGAGTCAGCCAAGTAGACACAACGTATCAACTAACACACAAAATATAGGCAATTAGCCTTACTTGAGAACTCCTGATTTGGCAGATTCTTTTGATCTAGATAGAAACAGACTAGGAAATACATTTTTTGGACATTCAAATTTTAAAATTCCAGCAGAGTGAACGCTAGAATACCTTTTACACAAATTTAATTCCAGAATTCCAAAGTCAGTGGAATCAGTAGATAAAATATACAATAAAATTTTAGTATAAAATCAGTACAAATTCATGTTCAATCATAAGTTAACATTTTATGTTATTGAAGATATCTCAGAATTCCAAATGGATGAAAATGTCAGTTTATTTATCCAACTTTTCTATTCCTTATACAAATATAATTATGTGACAAATGGCGGACACATTTGACAGTTTATTTAATAACTCACAAGCTCCTTAAATTTAGAACAGAATTTTATGGCCCTAAGTTAAATGCAACTCATATTTGAAGGTAATAATGCAAGCCTGGGTTTACTATGTCCTTCTGATAGGGTAAAAGACACATTTGTCTAGTTACAGTATTTCCGAATATGTAGAATCCATAAAAATGAGGTTTTTGCATTCATGGGAAATAACTTTGAAAACTATCTATTCACATTGAAATGGACTTTTCACTGTGGTTACTGTCTTCTATTAGGACATTTATTCTACAGTGACCTTAGTCGCTTTCTACTGGACTATATCTAACTTTGCCAGCTATAATTGTATTATTACTGACACTGTATTACATATTCCAAAGTCTATTTAGAGCATGTATTAAAGCAATAGGTGGTGACAGGGAGGGGGACCAAAGAGAATGAAGAAAAAAGAGCTGGAGTAAAAATGATGAAAATAGAACTTTTTCAAATGGGAAGGTGACCAAGAGTTAGAAAGAGCAGGAAGGGAAGAGGAGAGGTAGGGCATTTTTGAAAAAGGATTAAGATGTATTCCATAGCCTCCAGTGATAAATGTAATCATTATGTTCTCAAACATGCACCAATAGAGAGTAAAAGCACTTTAATGACATGCATGAATTATTTTTCCATATCTCATATAATGATAATTTAGTGGTAGCTTATAAAAGTATCTGACTATGTTTAGGCATATAATACAATCCTTAATTTTAAAAATTACATCTAATTTAAAGGTAATGATAGAAAAGCAAGAAGCTTCCCATCTACTAGATATCTGGAATGAGTTCATATTATCTAAAAATTAAAGAATGAATTTTGGGAATAATGGAAATTAACAGCAGAATTTATTTACTGGGGGAAAGAAAGCTTCTGTCCAAGAGAGCAACAGAAGGGGACCCCTGTTGACTGCCAGAGAACCTGTATTTTCTAAGGAATTTTGTAGAGCAAAACCACAAGAGAGGAAGGTCCAAGGCGTGAAACATGGGAGTTCACATGGTGGGCATGAGGTGAGACAAAGTTATAGTCAACCAACCAGACTACAAGCACAATTGCTCAGGTAAAATTGATTAAACTGTGATCAAATGGGGAGGCAAATTACTTGGCAAGAGGACATATATACAGAACAGGGGATTTTCCTGTAGGTTTTTGGGTAGTGGTTCTGGCTTTTTTAAAAATGGTGGATAGCTATTTGTAACGTTAATCTCTGATGTCCCTTCCCAGGAAAGCATGTGGGTACATTTATTCAATCTCTTGTCTTGAGCTCTGGCCCACAACAGGAGGAGCTTGTCTCTCCCACAGTTGCAAGGTATCTCCTCTTCCATACTGGGTCCTTCAAGGTCCCAACACTGTCTGACTGCCTGTAATATTTCTACCTAACTCAGCTGTGTGTGCCACAGTGATTATATGATCATTATCAGTGTATTTTATGCAATATTTCCTAGTAAAAAAGACAAAATTATACACAAAAACAGAACAAAACAAATACATATACAATTAAGCTTTAGGGTTTTTTTGTTTGTTTGTTTTGTTTTCAAGATGGGATCATGCAATATTGTCCAAGCTGTTCTCAATCTTGGCCTCAAGCAACTTCCCTACTTTTCGCTCCTAAACCGGAACTACAAAAAGCTACATAATCAAAAGTTAATTCTAAAAATCAACAAATGGGATGATACCAAATTAAAAATCTACACAAGAGTGTAGATAACAGGTTCTGATACACTACTTGTGGTAGGATGACAATACATAATAATTTACTGCATTCTTCAAAGGGCTGTAATAGAAGAGTTCTGAATGTTTTCAACAATGAGACAACATACAGAATGAAAATAAAATATTTCCAACAAGTCCTCAGAGGATTAATATCTAGAACATATAAGGAATATCTAACACAAAATTAAAAACAAATCAAATATTCCAAATTGAAAGATACAATCTATCATCAGATGAATATGTAAGGAAAATGAGGTATTTAGAACAGTGGAATACTACTTAGCCATGAGGAAGGGGTAATTTGAATCATTTGTAGGAAAAATGGATGTATCAGGAGAGTATATATTAAGATATTAAGTGAAATAACTCAGATGCACAAGTTTAAATAACATATAATGTATGTTATATAAAAATA